>NC_143397.1:135595621-135895621 GCF_052110815.1 Crocodylus siamensis
CTTGGTCCTGGGCACGACCTAAAACTGCATCCTGCCAGGGATGGGTGGCCTGGTGGGGCTCCTAGTGGCGTGGGAGCCCCCAGGAAATGCCAGGCCAGTTACCACCCCGGTGAAAGGCGCGGTCAGGGCGCCTTAATAACCCCAGCTCCCACAACTGGCTGTGTAACCCCAAGAAGGTGGACTCCTGTGACAGAGCAGACTACATGCTCACAAGCCTGACTTGAGGCACCCTCAACTGGTCAATGCTGGGGCCAGGACCACAAGGGTGAAAAGAGCCAGGGGGCCATCTCGAGAGACGTCCAGAGCTAAGGGCCTGAGGTTTCCAACTGGCTTTGGAGGTGAGGCCAGGGCGTGTCAGGGAGAGGTCCCGGGGTGGGGGGCACACCTGAGAGGCGGAAGAGTGCAGGGAGGTAGACAGCTCAGAATGAGGGCAGAGTAGGTTGCCTGATTGGGTGGAACCAACTGGAGTCCAGACTGGAGGATTATGGGACCCAGGGTGGGACTGCAGATCGTAAGAACTGGGATGCCAGCTGCAAGGCATAAACTGGGGTTCAGGGGAGGTTTTGGAGCCACAGATAACCGCCCCTGGCATCAGGGTAGGAAATGGACAGCCTCCTGCTTAATTAAGACCATCCACAGCTGTCCCACAAATGCCCCCTCTCAGCACACAGTGACTGCACACACACACCAATACTTGATCTGCACTCCCACGTTCACCCCTCCCTTGAATGCCAAGAGAGCCAAACAGTGGGTCTTTATTAACTCCAATCATAGCACTTTTACCAGTCAAACCAAGGGAAAATCTATCAATCAGTTTCAATCACAGCGGTTCCACTCATCTTCATATTCACTTGTTACATTCACCTGTCACGTACTCCACCCACTCACCTTTACCTCACGACTTGCAGATACGTGTCCCGCCGCACACTCTGACCCATCTGTGCGTGCCCAGGCTTTCCTTTTGTAATGATAAGGTGAATTTCCCTGTTATAACAATGAAATGAAACCAAAAGGACCCCAGCAGAATATAAACTAATGAATAAAGTACAGCAAGAAAGCCAAACGAAAGCATGACAAAAACAGAGAATGAAGCATACAGGTTATACATTTAGGAGAGACTAGAGGAAGGGGAGAGCTTCACATTATATACAACTAACAAAGAAATATATATCTAGCTTTTCAGGGATACCAAATCACAAACGAAATCAGCTTAAAAACTTAAGAGAAGATTCATATTGCACCCTATTACTTCATGCGCAGCCCAGTTATGTCTATTTGCATATGTCATCTTTTCCATTTACGCAACATGCAGAAGTTCTTTAACCATCCCAAGAACGCAGGTACACTGGGAGTTTACCATTTCCTTGAAACAATCAATTTTCTGCAAACAAACCATCCTTTCATCAAAAATCTTAGGGGGTGTGAACAGAATATCAGACCCTTGTTTTAACTCATGGTGTTTTGCAGCAAGTGCCATGTGTTACAATATTCTCTTGGCCCCAACAGAAGTTCATGGTTGGGTCCCGGAGATTGGGGAATCCAGCTGTTGTTTAGGCTGGCTGTGAGCCTTCAGCTGCTCTTCCGTCACAATGCCCCTCCCCACTTTCCAGACCTGGCATGGTTGTCTTAATGGGAACGGGGAAAGGGAGCAGAAGAAGATCATTTGGGGGTTTCCCAGCCAGTGCTGAAGGCTGGGGGGTTGGAATGGAGCCCTCACACCTCAGGGGGGCTCCGATCCACCTGCCCCATCCTCTAGCATTGCCTGAAAAACCCCCACACCAAATTCCCTCTGTTCCATTTCCCCCTCCCCTTCTGCAAACAGCAGCAAGGCTGGGAGGCAGCGCAGACAAAAGTTAGGGAGGCCACTCTGTTGTGGAGTGTTTCCATCTGAACCCTCATGCAATGAAGGGTCTGATTTGCACGGGATCAGGCCTTTTGAAAGCACTCTGCAGCTGTGCACTTGTGCTTGGTCATGGCTGTAGAGCACTTTCAGGGGCCCGATCAGGCAAGAATTGTCACTTCTGTCTGCACCTTAAGTCAATGAAGTAAAAGTTTTACAAAGGGGTTTCTGGATACTATCCCAGGCTGTGGACAATCATTGGTTCTTTGCCATTTAAAGTGCTTTATTGCTGTCATTTAACAAAAGCATGTGGCTTTACCACACTTCAAAAATGGGTACTGAATTTGGCACTGTGTATTTCACAGCCATTTAACAAGCTACCACACTCATAATAACTTTTCTACGCTGATGTCAAATATTTGACCAGTAGAAAAGCTCCAGGAGGCTGCGGAGCACCCCACACCTCTAAATCTGGCAAGTGCAGAGAAGTTCAGAGTGCTATAAAAATGCTCTAAATGACAGTGTTGTAAAATGTGCACAGAGCACTTTTGTACACACCCTCATTTCTCAATTGTTAACAATATCTATAAGTCCTACCTCCATTTACCTTTAATGATAGCAATTGCTGGATATAATAATTTATTAAACCTTATTATTATTATTTGTATGTATTACCAAGGAAGCGAGAATTATCCTTAGAAGATAACACATACACAATTGGAAAGGGATGAGACAAACCGGCATCCTTGTTTTCCCTGATAAGAAAAATTCAAATTTTCTGATAAACGCCACCCCGCACCACAAAAGCATGATTAAAATGTAAGGCCCCGTTGCAACCTCCCCCTCCCCACTCCCCGTCCTGCTGGTGTCCCTCACCCCCATCCAAAGCCCCTGACCCCAGGTCTGCCAGAGGTGGCCACGAGCTGCCAGAGCTCCTGAGCAAGGGACCCCGGTTCATAGCCCCTTGCCCCAACAGAAGGCGTGGCTGTTGCACTGTAGCAGAGCCTAGCTCCCCTCTGCTGCCTACCTACTGTGGGCTCAGGCGGTAGGGGAGCCTGGGGGTGGTGCAGATCCCCACCACTGGGTGGACGCGGTATGCCAGTAAAGAGGGAAATCCACTTTTTACTCTGGTTTTCCATGGGTAATGGAAAACCCAGATCCCTTGTGATAAATTACTCCATATATTCCTACGTCTTATTCACCTGAGCACATCGTTTTTGTACAATCTCTCCTCATCATTACATAACTGAAACATATCACACACAGAACCTAAGATGCAAGGCAACCATCCTTAATGATAGATTTTATCGTATCTATTTCTCTTTTTCTCCAGTTATCTGAAGCCATTCGTAGACTGCTCAGCATATATAGTTAAAAACACAGGATGCCTATACATGTGCTTGGGGAGGGGGCCAGGGGCTGTTTTAATTAAAGTGGTTCCTGGAGAACCACTATATTAAAACACTTTGCAGTCATGTGCACTAAGGCCCCGTGGGTTTAGAAACGGCCACATTTTTAAATGTGGGTTTAGAAAGAGGCCTCATTTTAAATGTGTGCGGGCTGATACAGGTGACTCTGAGGCCACGCTGGAACATTCTCATTGCAATGCAAACCAGCACATTTATAGGCACCAAAGTGACTCAAAGAGAGCTGAGAGGTGAGATAATGAATTTCCTAGGTTTTTCAAAAGAAATAGGATATTATCTGCATGTAAATGGATTTGATCCCCTCAATGTAAGTTAATTGTCTAATAGCTGCTGCCAGAGGCTCCAATGCTAAACTGAGTAAGAGTGGAGAAATAGGCCATCCCTGACACATGCCTCCATCCAAGCAGAAGGAAGGTGATATCACACCATTCGGGGATCCTGCTGGGAGGGAGCTCTGGCTAAAATTGATATCCAGTTTATGGATTTCACCCCAAAACCAAAGTTTTGTAAAATTAAGAGCATATATTTGCAATCAATCTTGTCAAATGGTTTTTCAGCATGTAGTGAAAGAAGAGCTGCTGGTGAGTCAGGCAGTTGCATAAACTATCCAAGGCCAAAGTACCCTTTATAAAACCAACCTAAACAGCATGTATCAAGAATGGAAGCACCTTACTACGTCTTAAGAGCTCATAATGTTGTGAGAAACTGGTTATCAACATTCAGTAATGAGATTGGGCGGTAGGCTCCACATGATAAGCCTTCCTGTTCTGCAATTACATGCTTAAAAATGGGAAATGAAACCAGTAAAAGGGGCTATTTCCTCACATATACAAGAGCCCTTAGTCACATGTACAAGGGTTCTCTTATTCTATGACTATAACCAAGTCACAAGGTCAGACAAATTATGTATTTGTATTTCTAAACCTGTGTTTACGCATGAACAGCTTTATGTAGCCTTTTGAAGGGTTAAAAGGTTTGATTCCATTAACGTATTCAGTCAGTGAATACCCTAAAATCCTGTATTTCAAGTAATAATTTTGCAATAAAAATTTAATTGCAAAGGTTTTGTTGCTTTGATCTAGTTTTGAATTATTATTATTTTAATTTACATCCCTGGGGATCTTACTGCAATATTTGAACAGAAGTAAAACTTTAGATTCCTTTTATGCCTTCAGAGAAACGCACCAAAGAAACTACACCAAAACAAGTAACACATGCGCAGCAGGGGCTTTCCAGCTCCCCATGCACCATCCTTGCCAGTTATAGATTGCAGTAGACTATTGATTCTTGGCAGCCAATTACAATGATTACTGACAGGCAGAATAAGCGTGGCATTATAATAGAAAATTTTAAAATTTTGGAATCAGAAGATTTCAGGAAAGAAAATTTAAAATGTCTAGAAGACTAAGAAGTCCATCTAGCGAACAGGAACATGATAGAATGAGAAAAAGGCAAGCAACTCTATTAACAGAAACTGATTTTTCAAGCATCGTTTCCAATACGTATTTCCAATCACCGCCCAAAAGTTTGGACTTTGCTGCTGACGTATTGGTACTGTATGACAAAAAGATAGCATCTCCACTACATTTTTTGGTACCAACCTCCCCTCAGAATTAACCCATTTTTTAATTAATTTGAAAGCGATCTGTCTGTGAATTAATATAGCTATACATCTGCTTCAAGTATTGCATGAAGTGTAGAATAGATACCCTACCCATCACTTATTTAGCCTATAATCATCGTCAGCTTTTAAATGTACTTCTTGTAACAAGGCAATCTGAGTGTCAACAGCTTGTAACGGTCTGAGCACTTCCATCCCTTTGGTGGGCTCATTCAATGCTTTCCCGTTGCTTGACATGGTCGTCACTGTCATTAGTTATCCCCATTGTCCATCGAATGAAGTTGCCAAGCTCCTGGAGACAAAGAGGGACAAGATGTAGCAAAGAAACCCCCAGAGCAATATTTCACTGCTTGGTCACCTCCAGTTCCCTGATGGCTTCAACTAACACGACCACACGCACCACTCCACACACTAAATAGTTAAAACAGATTGTTATTGCACCATCCACCATGCATTAATATTACTAACTTCACTAAGACATTAAAATCCACTAACCAAAGCAATAAAGCAAGTGGTAATAATGGCATGTCATGAAATGTCATATACTTCCCTGAATGCCTGTCCTGAAATGTCTAGAGGTAAAAACAATGTTACTCTATAGCCAACCTCTTGAGCGCCTCAGCCTTCAGGAAACAACAATCTATCTACTAAGTGTTAAAAGATTTAAAGTGGCCTTCAGTGTATCTATAACTGACTTATGACACCTAATTAAAGAGTCCTTGTACAATTAAAGGAAAGAAATCCTGGATTTGGCTTCTTCCCAGGTAATTAGCCCAAGAGTCATCCTCTTCAGTACCAGGGGTTGTGAACGCTTCTCAGGTGGAGGGGAAGCTGCCTGCTCAGCGGCCTCACAAAATGGAGGGGAAGCTGCCTCTCAGCATCACACAAAATGGAGGAGAAGCTGTTGCCTCAGCGGCCTCTGAACCCCTGCAGCAGTATCTCACTACAACAATACCTCAGAACAAAAGAAAGGAATAATATATAAATAGAGACATAAAAATGTCACTTGAGGAAACTGCCATTCTCTCTTATTTTAAACCAGGATGCAATTTTTTCCAGTTCCTTCCATGCGTTTGAGGGAGAAACGAAACATTTATCTTTTCTCTCCAAGTTCATGAAAAAAATTGCAGACTATTTCATACAATATCTGACATTTGATCAATGAAGCACTTGCCTTAATTTATTAAAGGCTGCTCTTTTCCTGCTCTGCTCTTTCAAGACATTAGGAATTAGTAAGCTATTAAGTCCTTTAAACATGTGCCCTTTCTTCACAACTGGGACTGGCAGTGCCCACCTTGGGGTCTTGCGGAAGGTGCCCTTCCCTTCCCCTACTGAGGCCTTTTCTCCTGGAGCCCATCCGCTCCCCTGTCCTGCAGTGTGCAGGAAAGGGAGGCTTTGCTTGGAGGCTGCCATGGTGGGACCCTGCCCAGGCACACTCCCTCTGCCTTCTGCATGTCCTGGGTGCTGCTGGTGCTGCCTGCACCAACATCCCCCAGCCCGGGGTGTGGTGGGCTTAATGAAGGCTTGTGGGTTCATTATGTCGGTGGGGGTAGAGGGAGCATGTGGTGTCAGTGAGGTCCGAGTACCTGTGCTGTGTCCTGAAGAGCCCCTCAGGCCCCAGGGACCAGTGGCGGGCACTGCACCCAGGCTCCCTTAGCTCTGCCTTCAAAGGCATCAATTGGCCAGAGACCCGCAAGACAGGTGTTTTGGAGCATGATGCCAGATGAAGACTGTGTGGCAGGAAGCCACCTTTGTTTCTCCCCAAAATCTCTGCTCTGTGACAATTTGGTTAGGATGGGCCCAGCAGAGGAGACACACCCTTACACTGTCTCTTTAGGTAACCTGAGCTGGCTGCATTCCTGAGGGAGGGGGGAAACCTGCTCCCTCTGCCTACCTAACTGGTATCAGCTACCTGGGTGAGGGGCTTCTACCTGGTGGGCTAGAGTCTGCCCGGCAGCTAGTGATGTATTTCAAATTGGTTGGCTGACAGCCAACAGGTACTGGCCTCCATTGGACCAGGTGAATGAGGTCACAGGGGCTATACAAGTTAAGACAGCCCAGGAGGATGGGGCAGCAGCCATGAGGGGGACTCAGACTTAGGGAGGCTCTTTACCATCTGAAACTGGCTCTCCCCCCATAATTTATGAGCTAGGAACGGCTTGCCTCCAGAGGGAATCTCCAACAGCCTCAGGATGATGCTTGTGAGTAAGCTACTTGAGATCTGGTTAGATATCTAGCTGGCAGTAACTCAGACGTGTGATCAAAAGGCTACCTCAGCCAGACTGTTTTGCTCTCTGGGATTTCTATGAGATTGCTCTGTCTCGTACCCTATTTTCACCCTACCCCTGTAACCAATAAAGTTCTCCTTTGTGACAGGTGTAGGAGACTTATTGAGGGGTGGGTTTAAATTATGCCTAAGAGGCCCCTTAGGTCTGTGGTCTAACCTTCCTTTTTGGCCCCTGACTTGGGGAAGTGCCCCAAGTGCCTGTACTGGGTCGAGTACCCGTAGGACTATCAGGCCCGTCTTTCCCCGAGCACACAGGGCTGAGAGAGTCCTTTCTCAGGGTGGTGGCAGCTTACATTACCCCCAGGCTAGCAAGTGTGCTTCAGGAAGGGGGTCAGCCAGACGTAAGGCACTCCAGGGAGGCACTCGGAGCCTGGAAGGTGGTCGGGTGCAGTGAGGTGGGTGGCTTAACGCAGGAGTGCCCCGTACTGGCCCGCTACAAACTTTGGGGGCGGTTGAGAGAAAGGAGACCACGAACAGAAAGTAGAAAAAGGAGAAGCCTAGAGAAGGCTCTTGGGGCTGCCTGGTCAGGCTGCTAGTAGGCCAGGTGCTGCCTCAGCTTGGAGTTGGAGAAGAGTTGGATTGGGCCAGGTGCTGCCTCCGAGCTGGCCCACTAGCAGCCCACACGGGTGGCCCCAAGGGGTGATGCCACTGTGCAGAAAAGGACTGGGGCCCCACAGCTCAGGGGCCACTTAGTTTGGCCGCAGGCAGGGACTGGCTCTGGCTCCAACAAAGGAAAAAAAAGGATTGGGATTAAAAACCCACCATTTCAATTTAGTGGGGTATAGAAAAAGACCGTGCGAATTAAACTCCCGTCACATGTAGAAGCACCCATAGTTTATTTAACACATACAGGACAACCAAATGGGAGTCATAATGACTCTAGCTCCTGATGCTGCCTTCCCTGCAGGGAGTGGGTGCATCTACATGAGATGCTACGCTGCATGGTGACCAGGTACATTGAAGTAGTTCATCACTACAGCATTGTAGTGTCAGCTGATGCAAACTGTGACACTAATGCTATGTCGCCATAGCACCAAGCTACCGTTGCCCTACTTCATCACTATGGCGATGTGTCATCTAAAAATAACCAGGATTCTGCAGTACTTTAGCAAGTGCTAAATGACTGCACAGTACCAAATGTGAAGTTAGGGCTCATGTAGACATATCTAGTGAGTACCAAAGGTGGAGTATGAGTCAGTTCCGTCTATTAGGAAACCTTGCCCTTGGACACGAGCCTGGCCTCTTGCATGCGTCCCCTGAGTGGTCTCTAGTTCATGCCACCTCTTTCATGTCTCAGGAATCCAGTCTGTCATATACTGATTTAGTTCCAAAGGGCCATCTTTGGAAAACAGCCTGGCTCATAAACTCTTGGCCAACAGCGTGGGTACTGACACACCCTGCTCTCCTATACTCTGTGTCCCCCCAGGCTGCCCATAAAATAATTAGAATAAATGGGGAAGGATAAAGAGTTCTTGGTCATTTCTTGCACCTGGGCATTACCCTCATTTCTCTTGTTCCTCAGTCAGTCATTCATGACTACTGGAACAAATCCACATTCTCACATTTATTACTGTGGCAATGTAGCATCTAAAAATAACCAGGTGCCGCCACGACTGTGCAGTACTTTAGCAAGTACTAAATGACTGCACAGTACCAAATGTGAAGTCAGGGGCACACACAGACATACCTACTGACTACCAAAGGTGGTGTGTGAAAAGCTCAAAAGGGTGTAGGGAGGGGCCACCTGCATGATCAAGGGCCTGGGGGACAGGTCCTCTGAGGAGACACTTTGGGATCTGCGTTTGTTCAGACTGAGCAAAAGAAGGCTGGGAGGTGACTTGCTAGCTGCCTCCAAATATGTCAAGGGAGAACACCAGGATCTAGGAGAACAACTTTTCAGAAAAGCTTCCCCCTCGGGGAAGACACGGACCAATGGACAAAAGTTAGTTAAGGAAAAGTTTTGGCTGGACATAAGGAAAAACTTCTTTTCCATATGGTTAACTAAAACCTGGAACACACTTCCAGCAGAGGTGGTGCAGTCGCCATCTCTGGCAGTCTTTAAGAGGAGGTTGACCAAATACCTTGTTGAGCTCATTTGAGCCCAATTAGCCCCTGCCGATGGCAGGGGATAGGACTTGATGATCTTACAGCTCCCTTCCAGTCCTGCTTTCTATGATTCTAAGGTCCATGAATTTGGTGGTGGTCTCATCGTAGCTGTAATGGGCTAGCTGGTAGTGACTTAGCCCAGAGGTTTTGAAAAGGTAAAAGATGATTGGAGGACTTGGGATTCCCTTTCCTCACCAATCAGGCCCCAGGAGAGACCAGCAAGGGACCACAAGGAAGGAGTCTCAAAGAGCTGGGCCAGCAGGGCGGGAACAGTTACCCCAGAAGAGCCTGAAAGCATGGGACCTGCAAGCAGCAGTTGGACCCTCAGCAGTGCGGCCGGCAGGAGAGGCTGCCTGCTAGGCTCCAGGATCCCCTACGAGAGGGTGCGGCCAGCAGGAGAGGCTCCCCAGCTCCAGCAAGGATCTGAGCAGCGACCTGAGAGGTTCCCAGCTCTGCTTCCAGCTCTTCCAATAAGAGGCCAGGCAGCTTGACATGAGGCCGGGGCTCCGGGAAGGTCAAGAACACTAACAGCCTGAAGTACCACCAGCACTGGTGGCTGTGTAGTACAGTGTCTGCCTACCATGTGGGAGATTTGAATTTGAGACCCAGCTGGGGTGAGTGAAGTAACAGGGAGAAATTCTTGTTGCAGTGGAAAGGGCTCATTGTGTTTTCCTCCTTTCTCCCCCCTCCAGGTACCTAGGTCCTATAGTCCTTGTTATTTGATATTTTGTGCCTTTTATATTTCACCAACCAGTATTGTTTGTTCTGCTGTTTGTGTTTTATGTTTTGTTCACCCTGTCTGTTGTCAACCAGATGAATATGTCTAGGATTATAAGTGTCTAACCTTTGTTGAATCCTGCCCCCTTGGGGCGTTGGAGTGTCCCCTATACCCCCTGGTTTATACTGGTTATGTTACCAGTACTGTTCTCTAATTAAAAGGTATATAGTTAAGTCCCCATTGGTGGTCTGGATCTGCTCTCTAGGGGGAGGAGGGTCCCTACACCTTCCACAGCGCTTGTGCACCTGCTTTGATCCCTTCAATTGGACAGGGGGTACCTCCTTGGAGT
The DNA here is from genome assembly GCF_052110815.1 of Crocodylus siamensis. Lineage (NCBI taxonomy): Eukaryota > Metazoa > Chordata > Crocodylia > Crocodylidae > Crocodylus > Crocodylus siamensis. The sequence goes on from NC_143397.1 coordinate 135,605,970, forward strand.
ACCGCCCAGGTTACATAGCCATGATGTTCCAAGGAATATGCCAAGTACAGGATGTATATGGTAATTATTTTTTATTGGACCAGCTGTGTAGCAGATAACCTTTCACCACAAAATGCCCTTCCTCAGGTCACAAGGAATTCCGTAGCATTCAGTGGAAGCATTGGCAAGTCTATGGAGTCATTGGAGATTTTTTTTAATGGTATTTTCCAATATATGTAAATAAAGAAGTAAGGGGTACAATCAAGAATGCAGCCCCTGTGGTGTTAGCTTCCATATGAAGCTGTATTGATATTATGTTGTTCTCACACTTGGTAAGTTGTACATGTTTGCATTCACAATGTCTGACTGCATTACATAAGTCTTTAAGGGGATAGCTGAAGGATTTCACAGTTTAAGGCCTTTGGCACCTAGAGAAGCATGGAAGGAAGCTTGGGATTGGCATGCTCACTGTTTATTTCATCTGGAACATTCAGTAATGAAGTAACTAGCATTGTTAAAATTGGAACTGACATCTTTGTTAACATTTTGTGACACGAATGTTCCAGTTTCAACCTTCCCCAACTATTGTTTGAGGCTGCCTGCAGGCTCAGGAAGGGAATGCTCCTTTGGGTTTTGCTCAGTTCATATTCTGAAAGCTTCCCACGGGACTCTTTTGAGTGTCTCACATACTTTACTTGAGAACATTTAAATTCTGGAGCAAAACTTGGTGTCAACGGGTGAATTCAGCAGCAAGGCCCAGCAAGAGAAGAAACAGGTCCTGGAAAGTTAAAATGCAGCTAAGGGAGATGAAAGACAGGTGTAGTATTAGCAAGGAGCTACCTTAAGAGCTTCAGCCGGCCACATCCAGGCTATTTTATTTACATATCCTATTCTTATTGCCTATTCTTTTCTGGACCTGATGTGTCTGGTGATGATGCGAAATTGCACGTGTGATAGTAACCATGTACATGGAATACTGATCCAATCCTAGCTGTGTTTTTTTCATTTTTAAGGAGAGGAAGGAGGAAACCAAACACTGCCCAGTCTACCTACCCACTATACTTCTTTGTCTTCCATTTTAAAAAGGGTCAAACTGAAGCACAAACATGGTTCTGATGTACCTGATCGAACCCTCAAGATATTCCCTCTGTCTTCAACAACAGAAGGAGAGCCCCTCCAAGGCTGCTGCAAGTCATAGAGTTGGAAGGGCTGAAAGGGAGCTCCAGAGGTTATCTAGTCCAAACCGCTGACTCATGTAGGATCATCCCCATTCAAACCATCCTATACAAGCCATTACCTAAGCTCTACATAAGACTGTTGGCAATCCTGACACAACACAGTCCTAATGCCTGAAACTGACACAGGTAAAGCAGGGGAACTGTGGCAGCCAATGTCTTCCTTCTATAAAACGTTATTAATATATACTGAAAAGGACCTAGGTAGAGGGCCATGCCCCAAGCAGAGGCACCATCACAACTTAGGTTATAAAGTTATAGCCCAAAAGGATGCAGTTTCTCCTACGAAATGCTCATATTCCTTCCTCTTCTTTCCTATCAATTCCTCAGACTCACCAGTGTAACTACTCACTAATGACACAAAAACTAGAATTCTTGGTTCCAAAATGCTACCTTTTATTAGACAGTTCCTAACATTCATACCCACTGAGGCGTTGCTCAGATTCAACACTCCCTCACTGATGGCACTTCATTATTTGCCCCATAGTCAGCAGATGCAACTATTTCATGCCAGTCTGTGTGAATGAAAGACACCTTTTGTTGTTGCTAGTGAGGTTCTTGGTGACTGTCGGAGGGTCCAAGGAGAGCCTGTTCCAGAGGAGGATTTCTTTCCTGTCACCTTTCACCTGAACAAGCAGCTGAAGATCAGGTAATGAGACAAAACAGCCTGAGGCTCAGGTGGTTATGAAGCTGGCATGGAAGCCAGGGTCTTTTTCTCATGTAAGCCTGGGGATTACTAACATTTCTACTAGCTGGAGGAGCAGAACACAGGACCCCAAGCACACTTTGGAAGCAAAGCCCTGAATGGGTTATCATAGGAACTGTTTGTGCTTAAACTCTGTGTATTTTATTTCTGATTCGGACCATCTTTACCTGCTCTGGCAATTCCAGACTGCCAAATGCTTCCTGCTCCAGGTCCCCCTATCCAGCTAGGATGGATGACATGTGGCATACCACCAGTGTAGATGGAACAACAGGAGTTGTTAAAGCAAATGATGTGAGATGTACTGAGAGTGCAGAACATAGGCACAGACCTTGTCTGGAAAAAAGGAAAGGGGTAAGAAAAGGTAGAGAAAGAGGGCCTCTTCAGAAGAGAGTATGAGAGCAGCAGTGAGGGGCAACGGTCCTCCTTAGGCCTGCAAAACTTTTTTTCCTGGTTTGTTGTCAAGGACCTGCAAAGGTAAATCAGGGAGGGACAGTTATCCCTGGGAGGGAGTAAGGGCAGAGGTAATAGGGAAGGATGCAGGAGAAAGGGAAGTACTTTCATTTGCTTGTAGGGGAATGGGCAGTGCAAGACAGGGCAGTCCAACAAGTCACTTAATACCATTTCAGAGTCCCCTTTCAGGTACAGCACAGAGCCATAGAGAGCAGGGTTGAGCAAAATGTGGCCCGGGGGCTGGATGTGGCCTGCCAGACCATTCTATCTGGCCCGTGGGGCCTCTAAAAAAATTTAGAAAATTAATATTTATCTGCCCCTGGCTGCCTGTCATGCGGCCCTCGATGGCTTGCCAAAACTCCGTAAGTGGCCCTCTACCCAAAATAATTGCCTGCCTCTGATCTAGCGGCATCAACTGAAGTGCCCAGAAGCTGCAGAAACTCCTGAGAGGTGGGACCCCTTGAGGCCAAGGATCAACGAGGAAAGCGAAGCACACAGCCAGAGGGACTGTGAGACTCTGCCTAGCAGTGCGCCAACCCTCCAGGGCAAATGAGTGGCATGAAGCATGCCACAGCCTGCTTCCCATTTCTGGCCAGGCAGGAGCAGCTGTGGGTGGAAAACCCTGACACCAAATGTGGTGACGCCTTCTCTGGGGCTGTCCAACATCGTTGTCAGTGTGTTTGGAAACATCCCCAAAGGGTGGAGCTTCCAAACCCTCGGTTGGCAGGGACCGTTGCCTAGGCTGAGTGTCCCAGGAAGTCTAAGCAGCTCCCAACTCCTACCATGTCAGGGGCTGTTTCCCTGTTCATGGGGGCCTGAACTGCTTCCCTGGATGCATGAGAGAAAGAGATCTCTCTGAAAGGAATGAGGGAGCAGGGTAGGAACTCAGGCTGCAGTAGGAGGGGCGGTTTCTGGGTAGTGGGGCAGAAAAGAGCTATCTTAGTAGGGGGATGGGGCAGGGTTGACATGAACACTTTGGTAGACATGGTTTTGGGCAGGTTTGGGATTCTGCTGACTCAAGTGTCATTACCCGAGTGTCCCTGGTGGCCCTGGAATCCCTGACTGGTTTGTGTGCCCTTGCAGGAGAAGGAAATTCCCGTCAGGGTACTGAGGAAGCTCCTGATCCTGAAATGCTTCCGTCAGCTGCCCAAAGAGCTGCAGAGGCACAGTCATCTGGAGAGTGCCTCAAGGATCCCCTCCTCTGCAGCAGCCCTATCCATCCTGATGCAGGTAGCACCCTGTGTCCTCTGCCTCTGTGGAAACAGTCTTTGGTGAGGGAAATTAAAGCATCCTGGCACAGACAAAAACCTTCCTGTGTGAGAAGCAATCTACCCTCATATTCTGGCCTTAAATCTCCAGGGTCCCTGTTCCCTTCCCCTCCCATCCTGGGAAGGCTCCTTTGCCCTATTCCCTGATTTTAGACCATCTTCTTAAGTAGGGACCAGAACAGTCACCGCCCTGCTGGGCCCCCCTTGGGTCCCAGGGGAGGCACAACTAGGCCAAGGGTTAGTGAGGAACTAGTTAGGGAACTTCTGGAGGGACTGGACGTATTCAAGACAGCCGGTCTGGACAATCTCCACCCTAGAGTTCTAAAGGAATTGGCCAAGGTCATTGCAGGACCCCTGGCACGGCTTTACGAGCACTCATGGTGCTCTGGTGTGGTGCCGGAGGACTGGAAGAGGGCAAACGTGGTTCCCATCTTCAAAAAGGAGAAGAAGGAGGACCCGGGAAACTATAGGCCAGTTAGTCTTACTAACTATAGGCAAGCTGTTTGAGAAAATTATTCTAGCACACATCCACAAGGGGCCAGCAGGGGACTGCATGCTTAGGGGCAACCAACACGGGTTCATCAGTGGCAGGTCCTGTCAGACCAACCTGGTGGCCTTTTACGATCAGATCACCAAATCATTAGATGCAGGGGTAGCAGTGGACATAGTCTTCCTGGACTTCTGGAAGGTTTTCGACACTGTCTCTCACCCCATTCTCATTAAGAAACTGGGGGACTGTGGTGTTGACACCCACACAGTCAAATGGGTCGCCAACTGGCTGGAGGGCCACAACCAGAGAGTGGTGGTGGATGGGTCATTTTCGACTTGGAGGGATGTGGGCAGTGGGGTTCCGCAGGGCTCGGTCCTCAGGCCCGCACTGTTCAACATCTTCATCAGTGACTTGGACGAGGGGGTAAAAAGCACCCTGTTCAAATTTGCTGATGACACTAAAATGTGGGGGGATGTGGACACACTAGAAGGAAGCAACAGGCTACAATCCGACCTAGACAGGTTACAAGAGTGGGCGGATGAGAATAGGATGGGATTCAACACAGACAAGTGCAAAGTGATGCACCTGGGGAGGAACAACCAGCACCATACCTACAGGTTGGGGAACTCCCCTCCTGTCAGCACAGAGGCGGAAAAGGATCTTGGAGTCATCATTGACTCCAAGATGAACATGGGCCGAAGTGTGGGGAAGCAGTCAGGAAGGCCAATCGTACCTTGTCATGCATCCACAGATGTATCACGAGCCAGTCCAAAGAGGTGATCCTCCCCCTCTATGCGGCACTGATCAGGCCACAGTTGGAGTACTGCGTCCAGTTCTGGGCGCTGCACTTCAAGAGGGATGTGGACAACGTGGAGAAGGTCCAGAGGAGGGCCACTCGCATGATCAGGGGACAGCAGGGCAGGCCCTATGAGGAGAGGCTACAGGACTTGAACCTGCTCAGCCTCCAAAAGAGAAGGCTGAGGGGGGATCTTGTGGCCTGTTATAAACTAGTCAGGGGGGAATCAGCAGGCATTGGGGGAGTCCCTGTTCCCCCGAGCACTGCCAGGAGTGACCAGGAATAACGGTCACAAGCTGGCAGAGGGTAGATTTAGGCTAGACATCAGGAGGCGCTACTTCACGGTCAGGGCGGCTAGGATCTGGAACCAACTTCCAAGAGAAATGTGCAGGCTCCTACCCCGGGGGTTTTTAAGAGGAGGTTAGATAAACACCTTGCTGGGGTCGTTTGACCCCAATACTCTTTCCTGCCATGGCAGGGGGTCGGACTAGATGATCTACTCAGGTCCCTTCCAACCCTAGAAACTATAAAACTATGAAAATGCAATGTGGGGGCTGGAAACAGCCTGCCAGACCATTCTATCAGGCCTGCAGGGCCCCTAAAAACTTTAGAAAATTAATATTTATCTGTCCCCAGCTGCCTGTCATGTGGCCCTTGATGGCTTGTCAAAACTCAGTAAGTGGCCCTCTGCCTATAATAATTGCCTGCCCCTGTTCTAAACAGAGCTTGCTTTGGCCCCATATGGGGCACGTGGGCTTGTGTACGAAGATCATTGCTCTTCTCTGCAGCAGGAATTCATAGAGCTCCCCACTGTCACAGAGGGAAGCAGGTGAGTGTCCCGGGGTGGGCTGGAATCTCCCCACTGTATTAAGGTTGCTCTGTGTATCCCATCCTAACCCCTGGTTTCTATTACTAAGACTTTTGTCAACCTTGACCTGTTTGAGCTGAAGTTTTCTATGCTGAGCATCTGCCTTCTGTCTGTTCTGGTGCGTGCATTTTGACCAAGGTGAAGACTGAGGAAATCCTGTTTTGTTTAGACCTGTCCCCCACTCCAGATTATGTGCAGTATTGACATAGTTTAGCCCCTTGCTGAATTAGACATTTCTCACCTGCTGGTCTATAAGGGAAAGGAGGCTTTTCTTTGTCCATTAGCTCAGAGATGACAGCGCTCATCTGGTACAACAGAGAAGATGTGCCTGTGGAGATTCAAAGCTTCATTTCCCCCCAAGGAGAACACCCCTGCCATCAGGACAAAGGTAAACGTGGAGTGGGTTCCTATCAGGGGCTGCAACTATTCACCTCTGCGGAGAGATGTGCACCACCAGTGTGTGTTCCTTCCCTGGAAACTGAAGGGACTGGAAACCTTATCTCCCTCAGCCGAGCTGACTGCTATAAACACAGGCAATTGCACATGCCTCAAGCACAAGGCAGAAAAACAGCCCATGTTTAAGAGCCTTACATGTAAGAATGTGTGTACTTCATCATTGCCCACCTTTTCAGCGAGGTGCCTGTAGAAAGAACCTTCAGGATACCATCAGCTCCCACAAGAGTGTCCGTCTCAGAGATTTCAACTTCTTCCCAGAGTGTAACAAGCCAAATCCTGGGACCTGGACCCGCTAGGAGATACATTTTGTTTCATGTGGATAGGAAGTTTAAGGTTAAATCAGGTTGACCAGCAGCACTGGTGTCCCTTGGGCACTGCTGGCTGGGATGTCTGCCTTGACTTTCGTTGGTGTATTAGAGATGCACACTAAAACTAGATTAAGGGTTCAAAAACATAAATGGGATTTCATAGATTTCATAGACAATCAGGGCTGGAAGGGACCTCGGGAGATCATCGAGTCCCGCCCCCTGCCCAAAGGGCAGGAAGTCAGCTGGGGTCATAGGATCCCAGCAAGATAAGCATCCAATTTACTCTTGAAGGTGTTCAGTGTAGGTGCTTGAACCACCTCCGATGGCAGACTGTTCCACACCTTGGGGGCTCGGACCATAAAGAAATTCTTCCTTATGTCCAGCCTGAAACGGTCTTGCAGGAGTTTGTGACCGTTCGATCTTGTCATCCCTTGGGGCACTCTGGTGAACAGACGTTCCCCCAGGTCCTGGTGGTCACCCCTGATAAAACTTATAGGTGGCCATCAGATCACCCCTGAGCCTACGCTTTTCCAGGCTAAAGAGTCCCATGTCTCTCAGCCTATCATCATAAGATCTGTTTTCCTGACCTCTGATCATGCGCGTGGCTCTCCTCTGGACTCTCTCAAGCTTCTCCACATCCTTTTTGAATTGTGGAGCCCAAAACTGGACGACACAGTACAGTTCTTTAGGAACAACAGGAAAACAAAAATAAAAAGGACAAAGGGTGATAATGACAAGGCAGGTACAGAATGGGAAATACACACAGTAATACTGATGCAATACTGTACAAAAGTATGGGGAGTGTGTGGGGAGGAGTGTAGGGTGTTGCGCATATGTGTGTGTGGAGGTGGGGCTGCCTGGGTGCTAGGTCCCAGGAGCCTGCTGTGGGTGAAGGGGGGGAGGCAGGGGGGTGCGTGGAGCAGAGCTCCCCCCAGACGGTGCGGTCCATGCTGCCCCTGTGGCACTTCACGTGGGGCCAAGCCCTGCTTGCTCGCGATGGGGCAGCCTACGCCACACTCCTGCTGGTGCCCACAATCTGGCCTGGTGCTGCTCTGCACCCTTTGCCGCCAGTTCCGGGATCTAGGGCTGGAGCCCCAAGTGCCTGCCAGGAGTGGTGCAATGCAGGAGACTCTTGCTTTATAACCTGGCTCAAAAATTTCCATGAAGGAGGAGCTGCTGCTGGAGGTGTGGGACACAGAGCAGCACCCGGCTGGCTGCAGTAATACCTGCCAGACGCTGCTCCTGCTCATGTCCACCATGTGGGACTCTGGCTTCAGCTCCTGGGAAGGTGGCTGGGAGCTGAAGCCAAAGCCCCAGCACTAGGGCAGGAGCCACTTGGCTGAAGCTGTTCACTTGCCCGTCTAGAATAGTGTGGCGTGGTGTGGCATGACACAGTGCAGCAGCAGCTTCCAAAGGGCTGTTCCCAGTGCAGCTGCAACTGGTTGAGTGCTGTTCTGTGCCCTCTATCTCTACCAGCAGCTCTTCCTCTTGCTCCTGCCTCAGGAACACAGGTCTCTGGCTCCAACTCCCAGCTGCCATAAGGCAGCTGGTAACTGAAGCCAGAGCACTGCGCACTGGGGTAGGAGCCACTTGGCTGAAACTGCTCACCCGGCACAGCACAGTGTGGCGCAGGAGGGGCAAAATCAGAAGCAGAAGCTACAACTGGAGGCGGGGGGTGCAGAGTAGCACCCGGCTGCAGCTGCACCAGGAACAGCCCCGCCAGAATCTGCACGCTGACCAGGGCCCAGCCTGTTGGGAACCTGAGGCAGGCTGCCCCAGCGTGAGCAGGCTAGGCATGGCCCCACAAAAAGCACTGTGGGAGCAGCCACAGGCCAGATCCAGTCACCTGGTAGGCTGTATTTTGCCCACTTCTGTTCTGGAGGCTTCTTCTGAAAGGTACTGTTGTGTGTGCTCAACTTCAGTCATTACATCACTTTAACTATTTATAAGCTGGATCAAAAATTTCCATGGTAACAAAAGAAGTAGCTTGGCAAGCTACTAAAGGTGGAGAAAAAAATCTCTTCCAAGTAAAGTGGTGGAGGCAAAGAGCAGGTGTCATGAGTTCGTGCTCCCAGGTTAAAGTATCAAAGGTAGCTCTTGTATGGTTGGTGGTATTTGGCAGTCCTGTGCCTCAGGGCTCTTGCGAGCTGCCAGGAAGAAATCCTCCCTCCCCTTCCTCCCTCATATATGGCACTGGCTTACTGGAGGGTTTTTTGCCTTCTTTTGCAGCACTGGGACATAAACTGAGCAATGTGGCCTCTGTTCTCTAAGCTGCATGACTTCCTGCACCTGGCTAAGTGCAGCAGCCTTCTACAGCCAAAGAGGGAGAGGGAAAAAGCCAGTGGAGTTCTCTCTGTATAGTGTGTAATGTCAATATGTAAAAGTTGTTATAAAACAGTAAAGATACAAGTTTCATTTTCTGATAGAAGTAGGCATTGCTCTTCTATCCCAGATTCAAATCCAAGGTCCTAATATACAAAGAAAGAGAAAACCAAAGATGACAATCCCAAGGATTAAAAAAGACTGACATTCCAGCCCTCAGCAGAAACCCAGACTTTTAAACATGGGGAATATAATAATTAGAGCTGGTACTGAAATCATGTATCATTGGGAAATGCAAGTTTAAATGTGAAACTTTTGGGAGTGGGAATCATGTCCCATTTCAAAGAAGCTACTAAAGGGAGAAAAAGCCTCAGCCCTGGGCTGTTTTTCCAGGTCTAATCAAGAGGGGGAAAAAAAGAAAAAGTGAACGTGAAAAGCCACCTAAGAAAGGCAAATGCTTTCTAGGTGGTGGTTGGGGCACTCCACTGGGATGCGAGAGACCCAGCTGCAAGCTCCTGCTCAAATGCATATCTATGCAAACTGGCAGACCTTCAGCTAATGAGACTGAAGGAGACTCATCCCAGGCTAGCCAACAACTTTGTGGTGAGGGTAGCCCCTGAAATCTGTGAGGTGGGCACAAGAGGGGCTATGCCCCATGTCTCCCACACCCCAGAAGTGAATTTGTTTTTGCTGCCTAGAAGCTGGGAAAGAGTGACTAAGCTGGTACTCCTGACTGAGCACAAGCCACTTACCCAAGTCCACCAACTCACTCCAGAACCAGAAGCTTCCCTAGGAAGCTGCTTCGGCTTTGTCCCGACAGACACAGAATGTTTTATTTCATCATGCCTCTTTCTTCAAGAGCCACATTTAAACTGCATACGAGTTGCAGTTTGACCACCCCTGTTCTAGAGTGGGGCACTCAACGGAAGTGGTGATTGCACCCCCAGCCCCACACAACTGCATTAGAACAAGCCCCTATGCAGCAGCACAAGGTGATATGGAAAGTAACCTTTTCACTCTGCTTTAGGCTCCAATACAGGGCTGGGGAAAACTCGTGTACTGAGGTGCAGGGCTCAGGGGTTGCAGGTTCAGGGGATAATAGCATCCCTCCTTAAGAACATGGGCTAAGCTGACAGAGGAGATGGGTTGGCTCCAAGGAAGTTATAAGCTCCCAGGAAGGGAAGCTGAGGGTGTAGAAGAGAGTGGTGCTTCAGAAAAAGCACAGGGTCTGTGTTGCTCCTGCAGCGATGGAAGGAAGACCAGATGTTTGATTTTGTGTTTGTTCTTTATCTCTGTGATTGTTGCGTTTGCTGTAGTGAGAAGCTTTCCACATGGATAATAAAAGAACTGGAACTAAAAACTCACTGGTTTTATGAGGTCCCTGGCCTAAGGGAGTGTCAAACTGCTCCAACTGCTGAGTGCCACAGTGGATACTGCTGGATGCTGAGAACCAAGGAAAACCTAGTCCTTTAGGTGCCTCAAGGGGGCTGGGCTTTTTGATAGCGTGGCCTTCATGGTAGGCGCAGAGCACTGCCAAACCTGGCCCTGCACTCATCCAAACTCTGACTCCTAACAAACTTTGGGCAAGCAAAGCCCGGCACTACCTTACAGCTGAGCACCCACTGAGGGAAGCTGGCTGACTTGCCAGGATCTCCAAGGATCTCAGTATCTCCAAGGCAGGTATATGCTTAGCTAGATACATTTTCATCAAGGAAAGTAAGACAACTAACCCCAGGCATGAACTGGATCATCTCAATGTCTTAAGGAAAATAACTGAACAAAGAGAAGTTTGGGAATTCATCCTGGCCTGGTCTTTGGAACAGGGAATCCTTGTCCTGTTCCTGGGAGAAGACTGGGGCAAGGGTTTTTGTGGCCGAGGGCTCCAAAGAAGACAAGACAGCTGCAAGGGCCAGTAGGAAGAAGCATGGGGGGTGGGGGTGGGGGGAGCAGCAAAAAGGGGAAGACACAAGGTGCCTGCAGTTGCCAGTAGACCTGCCCTAGGGGGACTGATTTAAGCAGAGATTACAGTCAAAGGGTAGGCAACTGGCAGGGCTGCAGGGACTAGTGAGCAACCACTGTGTTCCAGCTGGGCAACCGCTAGGCAATAGGTTGGGCTGGCTAGAAAGGGTGGGGCTTGCACGAAGAAAAGACTGGTCCTCAGGCTAGACAGATCATGCTAGTTCTGGCCAGGAAGGAGGCAGAGCTCTCACACCCTTCATGGCAGTACCTGGAAGAACGGTAAGGGGAGCCCTGAGGTATAAGAGTAGAGGAGTTTTATGTATTTATTCCTCTTTAAGTGGGCCCAGAAGGAGGAAGATTGAAGTTCATGTGACTGAGTTGGTTGTGCCCAGAGGAATAGTATTTGGAGCCAGGTTGGTAGGAACTGAAGCAACAGGAGCAGCTTTGAAGGAAGGTTTGGAAGTCCCATTGCCATGCCTTAGAGTGCCCTGTGAGTTTTAATCCCCTTTAGGGCCAGAGAAAGAAAAAGAGGTGAGGGCTGGGAAAGCCCGGGCGGTTAATCCCTTTGAGGTTGGAGGGTCAGAGGTCTAGAATCTAGGTGTGGGGGAGATAAGTCCCCAGCCATGCAACTGCTGCCAAGAAGCCAAGGCCAGGATAAGAGGCATAGAGCTGAAGATAGCAGCCAGAGGAAGTAAGCCAAGACCTAGAGAGTTGAGATCTAGATAAGCACAAAGGGTAGAGCCCAGGGGCCCCAAAGGAAAAGATTACTTGTAGCAGGAGTCTTACTTTTGGAGTCTCTCTGGACATGGAGCTCCGCCCTCCTGCAATGGGCCAACCGCCTGCTTACTCTTGTTAGAAATGGAATATTGTTGGAAATGCGCAGCTTGCATCTTGCACCTGATAAGAAAGAAATACTGCCCAAGGCTCCTTTCTCCCCCTCACTTGCCTTAGCCTTTCTCATGCTGATTACAGAAGCTGGAATTCAACTGCCTGTGGCCTTGGGGTATGAACTGTTAGTGAACTGTTGTGGTTTTGAGCATGCTTAATGAACTGTTGCATATTTACCTCTCCACCCCGCATACTTAAGTAGCTAATTATACTATACATGTGATGTATGTAATGATGTAACTACGTGTATGCTTGTATGAAACGGAAGTAGCTGTAAGAGTTCCGGTGTCCGCACACGTGCTCAGGAGAGAGAAGATAAATTCCGCTTGCAAACACAATTAGTTTGTCAGAAGCTGATTTGGGCATCAATGCCCCACTCTGACCTTGTTTGCAAATACATCCTTTTGTGCCGGCTGATGTCTGTGTGTCTGTGATCTCTGCGCGCCTCCAAGGAAACCAACCGCATTTGTGCATCACTCTCACCTGCCACACCTTGATCTTGTGATTGACAGATGATCTGAATCAGCAGGAGGCTGCCCGTTTATATACGCCCCAATGACAGGGGGAGCTGTATCCGGCTCCTTTTCCTCCCCTACACCGCAGCCCACACCTTGCGGATGTTGTTGGCCTGACCTAACATGGGCCATGTTCCTAAGTCTCAGCCCTTCTTTCATTCTCAGGGCTCCTTGCTGCCCCTCCTTACTCTTGGGCTCCTGCCGCCCCCTACCTTGGGGCTCCTGGCCGCCCCCTGGCTCTGAGGCTCCTCGCTGCCCCCTTCAGCTCCAGGGTCTCTCGTCCTCCTGACTCCTCACTGCCCCCTTTTTACTCCGGGGCTCCTGGCTGCCCCCTCGCTCGGGGCTCCTGGCTGCCCCCTCGCTCGGGGCAGCCTAACTGGGCCAATGTGCCCCTCCACAAAGCTGCACCCCCTTTGGTGCCAGGAGACCCCCGCTATCGTGGGGCTCCCATGAGGCTTCCTCCAACCCCTTATAGCCTCACCCGGTCCTCTGGTTAACCATAACTAAACAGAACCATAAGCCAATCGGCTGTAACACAACAACAAGCCCGCCGGCTATAACATACAATCCAGTCCCACCTGTCTCTCCTGCCAAGCCTCCCAGCCAGGGTTCTTCCTACCCTGCAACATGATGCAGCTACTCAATCGGTCGGTCTACTCGACTAGACTCAGCTCAGCTCCACTGCAGAGCTCCTGCTTCTCCAGCTGCCAGAAGGGAACTGCCCTCCTGGCCTTCTGCCTGGGCTTAAGAAGGGATAAGCTCCGCTCCTTCCTGGCTCTAGGTTTTCCCCAGTTGCTAGGGCAACTAGCACCTGCACAGTCCTGGTGACTGGCAGTTGCGCTTCTCCCTTCCCGCCACTAGGGGTCTCTCCCGAGCCATTTCTGCTCTCAGTCGCAGGGCACCTGAGAGCTCTGCGACACTACTCCAAGGCTTGGGACACCTCCCATAGGAGTTATTCCATCGAAGTGTGGCAGGTGAGACACCAGTCCTTGATACTGAAAAGCTGCAGCAGGTGCTGCTGGTTGGCCGGGAGTTGCTGCTGCCTGGCGAGACTAGACCTGTAGCAGTCCCGGATGAATCCTTATTCAGTGACAGAAGAAAAGCAAGCACAGTAGGAGCAAACGTGACACAGGAAACAAACCTACTGTGGATACATTTCTTTTATTATTTTTAACGTGACCTTTATTTCAGTTAGACACCCTCCAAAGGCAGGCTGACTGAGCCCCCTAAGGGTCCTTTGGGATACTGCAAAATAACTGCAGGCCTGAAGTACAGAGGCTTTGTCAAGCACAGCCAATTTGGAATGTTTTTGCAGCCAGGATGGAACAGGAAATGTGTTAAATAAGCTTTTGGACAAAATGCACTTAGCAGTTGGTCCATTCAAAGGTGTCACCAATAAAACACTGCCAGTCAGCACAGGAAATTTTTACCAGCTCTCCTTGAAGCAGCTGTTCCCCCTGAGCCCTCTTCTCTGACCGCTGGTCTCCGACTGGTGAAATGGGACACGGGATGGCCATGTGCCACCGGCAGGACTTGTATTAATTTCCCTCTGGAGCTGCAGATGCCCAGAATGGAGGCATCATAAGGGGCTCCTTCCTGCCTGACCCCAAACTTCTGGTTCATTGGTTTCTTGCCCAGTTTGTCCACAGAGGATGGATGTATTGGTGCTGTGAAAAAAGTCAGTATCCATCTAATAAACTTTATGGGGGGAGACCAGATTTAAACCTTTTGACTTGGCCCGTCCTGCTCTCTGCTTCTACCTTGTCTCCTGGCATTAGAGAAGTGATGTAAGCCTGGCTCCCAAGTGAGAAGGCTGCAGAATCTGTGTATTGTAGCTCTGAGTACAATGGAGAAATCTCTTCCAGATTAATATTCCAATGCTAGTGTGTCATAGAAACCAGAGACATCTCTGCTGCTGCAGCATGGATTTTGCTTGCTACAAGTAACAGTTCATGGCTGCTTATATTTTTACCTTGTAATAGTGTGTGGCTGTTGGAGTGCTGTGCTCTGCCTAGTGTATAATAGGAACCTTTCTGATGAGAATACATATGAGGTATCCATCCATCTTATCCATCTTTGCACACTGTATTGTTCAGGAGGGTTTTGAGGGACACAAAGCTGTCTCTGTGAAGAAATAGCCCAGGGCAGGGCCAAAGTCTTGTTTGTTTTTGTTTTTAACCAAATGGAATAGAAAAGTTGAATTTTGAGTCTATAATATAGGAGGAATACAATAGGTCAAGGCATAATGAGATCTAAACTTGCTTCACTTAGTGATGCGGAGTCTGGAGAGCCATCCACAGCTGGACTGAATGTATACAATGGTCGTTTTTTTTGGGGGGTAGGTTCAGAGGTAAATCTCATAGATTCTGTGGACAGCAGGTGGGCCCTGTTTTACCCCTACCAGATGCCTCTTACTAGGCAATCTCTTTCCTGAAGAATCAGTTCTCCTGAGTGGGAGATAGCCTCTTGTTGAGAAAGACTTCAGTCAAGTCACTGAGCCTCTGAGGCTAGCCCTGTGTCCCTAGACCTTAGCAAACCTTGGCACACATGCCAGAGTGTGCCATGAGAAAGCATTTTGCTTGGCAAGCATGCCTCAGGGCAGACAGTGGGAAGGGTGCAGGACTATGATGCCACAACAAGGATCGGGCCCCTTGCAGCTCCCCCACTGTCTGCCTGAAGGTGCATGTGCACCTGCTGCCAGCAACAAGCCAGGCTGGGGCTCTGCAGACCCTGGTGCAGTGACCTGCAGCAGAAGTGCCATAGCTGGAATAGAAATGTGCAACAGCAACATCTGGACTGAATTACTGCAGAACTGGAGACTTCCTGTGCCTGTGCTGTAGCACACTTTAGTCTGCAGAGGGCACAACAGATTCACACAGCCACACTCATGGGACACCACAGACATGGGCTGGGAGTTTACGCTGTGACACTAACAGAATGGGTCATGGGCATCAGAGCTAGGGCTGTTTCCAGCATCCCTATGGCAAGAGGGGATGTATCTAGTGGTCCTGTAGTGGTGCCACTGCCTAGCCACTTCTATCTGGAGGATCACTACTGCCACACCACTGTGAGATCATCAACAGGGCAGCACCTCTGCAGAGACATTACAACCATAACACTGCAGGCTTCCCTTAGTGCAGTATAAGAAATGAGCTTTCACCCTATAATATCAAGACTGCTGCACAACCTTTCTCTGCAGAAGCATTTGGTAATGCTGCAGTTGCTGTTGCTGCAGCACAGTGAAGTATCTGTGCTACAGCAACAGAAGCCCGTGTTAGACCACAGGCTTAACCCATGTGCTTGCTCCACACCCACTGCAGAACTATACAGCAAACATGATGACGGTAAGAGCTACAGCACTGAGACCTTCATCTGCATCTGTGCCAGACAGACCATGGATACCAGAGCTACAGGACTGTGATTTTTCCTGTGCAGCTGTGACAGATGTATGTTATTGTAATCCAACGGAGATGCTGTTGTCATGGCACTGTGAACTTTCTCTGCAACAGTGGCAGAAAATAAGAGCAGTTCTAAGTGTTGGTATAAGCACAAAACTGCAGACATGCAGCTGCAGGAAAGGTAGAAGCATACGGTGATTAAATAATAGTATTGAAAGCGTATATCTGCAACATTAGCAAAACTGTGTGGCAGCTCTGGTATCTGGAGCCCTGGCTCTGTCAGCTTGCTCTGCAGCAAGCGTAGAAGTGCATAGCCTTTCTATAGGGTCAGTGGAGCTACAACGCTGCATGGTTCTTCTGCAGTACTGGCAAAAGTGTGAACACCCCAATCTGGGCACTGGTACTGCAATGCTGCAAGCTTTCTTTTCAGTAGTAGTTGAAGTTTCTGCAGATTGATAGGGGTGATAGATCTTTGGCAGAGAGGTTTCCTTTTGGAGCACTTGGAGAAGTATGCAGTAGCACATTAGGTGCACGTAACATTGACCTCGACCCATGCCTTGCCCTACAGTTCTGCCAGCCTGCTTCATTCCTAACTGCTGGAAGAACTGCTGAGATTTTATTTATATTGTTATAGATTGAGGCTGCCTTGTGCAAACGTTGCCCTTCATCAAGCTCCTTTATGGAAGCAGGTTGTTGATAATAAGTTTCCAGATCCCGAACAGAAGTATGCACCTCTGCCCCCAAAAAGGGCTTTTGTGAATCCATTTGGGAATCTGAACTATATGGGCACTGCTAGGCGTTTAGGCAGCAGCGCTCATGAAAGAAACAAACTCCAAAACAGAAGGTTGGGGAACGTAGCCTGAAACAGTGCTAGCACATGCTCCTGGGAGAAGCCTTGAGAGGAAGCTTCTGGGTCATGCTGTTGACTGAAAGGTCAGTGCTGTAAGTTGTTTCTAGTTCAAAAAATCAGAGTAGGGTTGCAAGTGACCTCCAGAGGTCAGCTACTCCAGGCCTCTACCTCAGGCTCCATTATCCTTATCCAAACTATAGCATAGGGACCATTATCCTAGCCCTACGTAAAACTGCTTTCAACCCTGACACAACACAGACCTAACACCTTAACCTGCCACAGGTAAAGCAGGGGGACCACAACAGCCATTGTCCTGCTTTGATGAAATGTTGCCAATATATAAAACATTGATTCCTTTTGTGTTCCAGAAAGGACTTTGTACACACTTGTAAATAAACGCAATGAAATCAAACCTGAGTCTACCAGTAAAACTTGTCTTCCTAACTGTAAAACCTCATGGTCCCAAACCTGAGCTAGCTGCTCTGATTGAATGGGGCCATAACATTCAATGACTATGGGGCCAGGATTTTCAATCTTGTTTAAGTCACCCGCTGGAAAATGCCAGCTCCCAGCTATCACTTGCTTTTTGATGATGGCGAAATAACAGAGCCACTCTTCTGCTGCAAAGAGCTCAAAAAGGGCACAACAGGTCCAACTGCTTTTAATCCTCTGGATTTCCATTTGAAATCTCCAGGTCCCTCTTACGAATCATGTGTAGGCATTTGCACTTAACTACACTAATACTGCACAGCACCCCATGTCACCCTTCCAAGCAGCTCACGGCACCCCAGGGTGCTACACCACTGGTTGAGAATTCTTGCTGTAAGGCCCACAGGGATTGTTGTGAGCTTGTCACATAGCAGTGACTTCCCTGAACTCATTCCTGTGCTATGTCCAGGAGCTTGGCTGAGTTGGAGAATGGCTTTCAGAGAAAAAAAGCATCCTCCCCCTGGCAATTTCACCTTCCAGCTGTGGCAAGTTGCCCATAGGAAGTTGTCCAAGGGGCAACACGGCCATTTTGCAAGCCCAGCACCTTATTTCTAGCCTCCAGTTGCTGCCTGCCATCTCCTAAACTGTTGGATCATAGCACCCTTTTGTCTTCAGGTTTGAAGAGCCTCTATTATTTCTGTTCCCCTGGGGAGATATTTATAGCTCCGTGATGCTCTGGCACCCTAGCTCTCTCTGCGGAGAGACAGAGCTGGTGGGGAGCTCCTGGAACCTGTCACTAAGGGAGAGCAACCCCCTTTCCTAAGGAGGAGGAATGAGCTGTTCACCCGGACACCCTTCACCAACAGAGCTGTCTCTCTGCAAAGCCAAGGTCGGGGGGGGAGGGAGGGTCCGGAAGCACGCCACCACCGCCCGCGCTCCGGCCACGTGGCCTCGCCCGCGCCAAGCGCCGAACGAGGCGTAGCTCCACGCAGCTGTGACTTTCGGCTCGTGGCCCCGCCCCCGCAGCCCGCCGGGCGGAGCTAGCCGCGCCTGCGCCTGAGAAGGGGCCTGGGGGTGGGGGACGGGTCGAGTCTCTCGGGAGGGCTGGCGGGTGCGTGGCGCATGCGTGGGGCCGGCATGGCGGAGGCTCAGGCGGGCGCAGGTAGGGTGCTGCGGAAGGCGGCGTTTGGGCTCCGCGGGCGGGGTCGGACCGGACCGGACCGGGGCACCCCCCTTCTCCCCCACCGCGGTGGCGCGGGGCAGGGGCCGGGCGGGTGGCTACGCGGCGGCGCTAATGCGGGGGAAGCCGGATCCCGCCATGCCCGGGGTCGGGGGCTGCTCTCCTACCCCGCGCGGGGTGTGGGCCGAGGAGGGTGCCTGGCTTGCCACCCCCCGCAGGTTTCATAGTACCCTAAAGCAACGGGGGGAACCTACCTAAATCATCTCGTGCCCCCTGGCAACCATTCCGTCACCTAACCGCCCCCCCTTAATGACAGGATGGTTGCACACGGTCGCACGAGATCACCCGCGATGGGCCTCCCCCCTGCCCCGACACGCTGGTTCCGAGCTCGGGACTTGCCAGTCTTGCTAGGAGCTGTTTTTTGGGGAACTTTTTTTTTCCTGTCCCGAGGTGATTCGCAGAGATACTGTTTGCTCGTCCTTGCCGTTCCATGTAGGGGCCACCGCACCAATGGTAGGAGGTAGCTGCGGATTGTTGGCCCCCCACCTGCTGAGAAGTAGGGCTGGCCTGTTTGTCACCCTTTAAAGTCATGTGGGGCCAGCCCCCCAAATTTCTCCTCCCTCCTTCAGATGGGGAGGCTACACGAAACAGGGACAACAGATTCCTTGGGACGAATAATACAAAAAACAGGGATGGGAGTGCTGGCCATAAGTTCAAAACTGGAGTGCCAAGGGAGCACACCACAGTGCCCATTGGCCCTCAAACAAGTCCAGGGAGCCAGTGGACACTGCCCACTGATACTCTGCTCCCAGGTGGGAGAAGCAGGGCTGGAAGCACCTCCAGAGCTCATCTAGTCAAGTGGTTTTCAGTCTCTTTGAACTCGAAGCCCCCCTCACTCCCAGCTTGCAGCCCCCTGGCCCTACCAGTCCCCTCGCTCCTGACCCACAGTCCCCCACCCTTCCCCAGCCCTGCTGGTGCCCCCCAACTCACGGCCTACAGCAGGGAGGGGTGTGTGGGGCAGGGGGAAGGAGGTACAGGGGTGGCATAGCCCGGCCATTGCCACTTCTCTCTGGCTGCCTGTGCTGGCTCCTGCTGGCAGGTCTGGCCAGACTGCAGCCCCATGTCCTTTGTGGGCACAGAAATCAGAGGGAAGGGGATGTCCCATCCCCGCCCCCCCCCCCCAATGTATCACCCATTCCCCCCCTCCTCCCCCACCAACTTGCCTGTGGGTAGCTATGGGAGCTGCTCTGCACCACTGCTTAGCTGATCTGTGTGTGTGCATGTGCACGCGCGTACACATACCATGGCGCCCTCTACCAGGACAGCCTACTTTCACTACCCCCAGCCCTAAGCAACCCCTTGCAAGCTGGAATGCTTCCAGCCTGTAAAGGCACACCTGTAGAAGGAGAAAATGTGTCTTTTTTTAGTGAATCTGGTGGTAGTGGCAGCACCAGGCTCTGCTGGGGCACGCACTGCCCCAGGCAACCTGAGAGATCCCCCTTGTGCCACATCTGCAGATCCCCTGAAACTTGCTCATGGTCCCCCAGGATGCTGTGGGCCCCCAGTTGAGAACCACTGATCTAGTCCAACCTCCTGCCTCAGGCAGGATCACCCCTATCCAAACCATCCCATACAAACCATCATCTAAGCTCTACATAAGACTGCTGTTGACTGACACAACACAGACCTAACACCCTAACCTGCCATAGGTAAAGCAAGAGAACCACAGCAACCAACATCCTGCTTCTGTAAAATTTTGGCAGTATACGTGTATGGGGTTGAGGTCAGAGATGAAAGCATGAAGCTGGTTTTTCCTGTGTTTCTGGTGCCCCCTACTCCTTTGCCTGTCTCATTTTCCACAAATCAGACAGTGTAAAAGAGCAAGTCCTGGGGTTTGAGGGAGGACTAGATTGGGCTGGAAGTGCATAAGGGTCAGAGACTGGCCTGGGAAGGACACTGTTATAGTGAGGGAGGAGAGGGAGGGAGAATGAGAAGCCAGTTGAGAGAGAGGAGGCAAGTGAAGCTCTGGAGGGAGACCTGGACTATGGGGAGCAAGGTGTTGGATGTGCTGGCATGTTTCAATAGTCTGTGCTTCCATGCTCATAGCTATTTTTCCACAGGAGCTCTGCCTCGTGTGTGCAGGATAGATAGAGGGTGCTTACCTTATGAGTTGCTGTTCACATTTTGTTTTGTTCCCCCCACCTCCTTGGCCTAGTACCTTATTTATGGCCCATGAATCCAAATGGATTCTGAAGGCAGAATTTCTGATTTCTTCAAGCTTTTCTAGGATGCTCAACACTGCAGTATCTGAGTGTGGTTCACAAGCATTAGTCTAGTCTTTTGTGTGACAGCTGAGACGAGCTCCATTTTATAAGTGGTGAATTGAGGCAGACAGATCAACATAAAAAGCATTGGCTAAACATGGCTGCCCAGTGGAGAGACTGGGACCTAATTTGCAGGGTATTTAGCATTGTGTAGCTTTTTTCAGAGCATAGCTGCTTTGCACAGGAAGCAAGCGAGGGCCAGAAGCAAGGGTAGAACTCGAATGATCCAAGGGAGCATTCACTTTAACCATGGGACCATTCTTTCTTTCTGCAGTCCCTGGTCTTGTTTGCTACACACAGTTCAACGTCTTCAGCAAATGGGGCAGGGGGCCTAAAATCAAGTCTCCTTCACTACCTAATCCTGACTAATTCTCAGAGAAGCTCCATCTTGTGCCCTGAATGAGGTAGGGGTTCTGTGGAAAAAATAGCATATGATCGTATAAATAAATACTGTACTGTGTCCACACACTCATCTTTAAGTCTTAATTTCTGAGTGCTTGACCTTGCAACCTTAATGATTTTTAAAGTGTGTGGGACAGCATGACCTTCTCTTCCTTTTTAATCTTTCTTGGTGCTGTTGAGAGAGAGCTAGGCTAAGAAGCAAGGGCAAAAATTACACAGGCACTTGGGCATGGGGATGCAGAGTATTCCTGCACCTATATTTCAAGCACTTGGTCTTGAATGTGGAATTTACAAGTTCAAATTATGTGTGTTAAGTATCCCCATTTAAAGTGTGAGGAATTTAGGCACCTGTAAATGAGATAAACAGCATAGCATACTGAGTGAAGGATGCTTAAGCTAGTGAATAGGATACACAGTACAGAAATATATCTGATATCTTGTCTCTTTCCCAGACCCTTAGTGGTAGCTAGGCCTCTACCTCCCTGAAGTCCTGTGTTAAGTGCTCATCTGAGCCTGGCTTTGACAACCTGAGACTACTGCTTGGATCTAGGAAACAAAGTGGTCATCCATTTGTTTACAGGCAACTGTTTTTTTCTTTAAAGCCTGTAGGAGTTTTACCTACTCCTTTACCAGTTACCTTGTGAATAAAGCTCTTGCCAAAAATTGGGTGACCTGAGTAATGGGCCCTCATCAGTCTTGAGGGCATTGACACTTGCAAAGAGCGTATCCTAATGGCCATGCTGTGGACTAGGCAGGGCTGATGGCATCCTCCATCCCTTCTGTTGAAGTTGGGTAAATGTGTGGAAAGGAATACAGAAGTCATGGGACCAAAAAGAGCAAGCATGATGGGGTGTGACTTTGTAGAATGGCACTTCCTAAGGACTTGGGGAGTTCTAGGGCATTTATACATGTACTTTGTTTCAAAATGCTGGAAATCCAGCGCATCAAAGTAGGCTCGATTTAATCAAGTTTGCAGAGCATGCCAGCTGACACATCTGGCTCTGTCACGTGCTTTTGTATAAATGGTGAAATGCATATCAGCATGCAGAAAATGATGGTGGTGTCCTTTTGAACTAAAACACCTTCTATGTGTTTTAGTTCCAAAGCATGCCAACGCCATTTTCTCAGCACTGATGTACATTTTGTCGTTTATACAAATGCCCCAAGGTTCTGGCTTCTGCTTCATGTTCAGTTCCTATAACTAATTCAATGACCAATGCACAGGTAGGCACCAGAACTGGTTAATTTGTTTGTACAGGGATGCTTAACTCCCGGGCTCCATGTGGAGTCACACAGGCATGGCCCTGTGTGCTTGATCTGGCATGTGGGTGCAATGCAGGGCCTGATACTGGTATGTGGAGCCTAAACTTTGATCACCACTCACCATTTTTCTAATGCATCAAAAATGGAAAAAATCAGTAACAGTCTGAACCTGCTAAGCTATAGAATCATGTGAATAAATAAGTATTTTAGAATGATCTTTTGGGCAGCAGGAAAGATGTACCAGTTGTATCGCAAAGGCTCTGCTTAGCTGTAAATATGCACGTCTTAGTGGTTAAATCAAGCAATAAGAGTGCACCTTTCTTAAGAAAATGCCTGAAGTACAAATGAAAAGTTGGCTAAAATCAGCAGTTGAAATCAAGGCTTTCCATCTGATGATTTAAATTGTCTTTATTTAAATACAGTTCAGCCTGATTGAAGATAAAATAGAAATTTACAGAATTGTAGATGAGTAGCTAAAATTAGTGAGGTGCTTGGAGGAGCTCAGGTTATGAGCTGACTTCACTCTTTGTAGGTAGAAGGCAGGGAAGGGTGGCACCTCAGAGACTAACTTGTTCCAAAAGACATAAATATCCGGTAGTGTGTTCATTTGTTGAACGTGCTTTGGAAGTTGTTGCTTATGAAAGCTTATGTGTAGGGGCCTTCTTAAGTTGTGGTTTCTCAATTTTCGTGGAAACAGTGAAAAAAATGGTGTTTCCTGTGATTTTGCATGGAATCGCTTTAAAAAAAAAAAAAAGGCTTACTGGAATACAAAAAGTGCAGCAATCCCTCAGGCACAGAGCATTTGGTTTGAGAAAGCTACTGTGGGGCTGAGCTAGTGACATATAGGTTCTGTGAAGGCACCAGTCAGGAAAGCATAAGGGTTTCAGCATCATCTTTTAAGAAGCCAGATGCAATGCTGCAGTGTGAAGATGAGTGATTGGCTTCTCGACCAGTCAGCAGCAGGGGGTAGGGTTGCCCTAAAAAGACCATGAAGTTGGCTCCGCACATCATGAGCGGCCTGTGAAAATTAGTTTGTTTCGCTGTGATTTAGGTAGGTCCTGACTTATCCCCTTCTGAACAAGTTGGTCTCTCAGGTTCCACCCTGCCCTGCTTTCTGTCCATCTAGACTAACATGTCCAACTACTTCTCTCTTTCTTTTCTCTCTCTTTTTGAGTAGGCTCCCTTAAAGACACTATCACAGTGATTAGGTCTCCAAATGTTTCCTTCTCTTACCTTGTATTTCCTGTTTTGCTTTGGGTAGCTCTGTTGTCATTCCTTTACTGATCTGAGTGATCTCTACCATGCAGTGGTATAGCTGAAGGGATAGCATGTGAGTAAAGAGCAGTCAGTATGACATCTGAATGCTATTAACTACAGACAGTGGCTCATGAATTTTCCAGTAGCTTCCTGCAGTTGTTGAATGGGATGTATTGATAACAGACAAATAAGAATCTGTAGTCAGTGCTTGGGCAGCAGAGGAGAAATTGATCATTGCTGGATCACATGAAGTTGAAAAGTCAGATCTTCTCTAGTTCACAGCTTTTGATTTAATGTGTGCCACTACGTTAAGGCAGGATATTGCGCAGCACGCCATGTCACCCCAGGGTGCTGCGCCACTGGTTGAGAATCATTGCTGTAAGGCCCACAGGGATTGTTGTGAGCTTGTCACATAACAGTGACTTCCCTGAACTCATTCCTGTGCTACGTCCAGGAGCCTTGACTGAGTTGGAGGATGGCTTTCAGGGAAGAAAAGCATCCTTCCCTGATTTCAACCTTCCCAGTGAGGGGAGAGCAGTCAGTATGACATCTGAATGCCATTAACTACAGACAATGGCTCATGAATTTTCCTGTAGCTTCCTGCAGTTGTCTGTTATCAATCAATCCCATTCAACATCTGAGAATCTGTAGGTCAGTG
Organism: Crocodylus siamensis; assembly: GCF_052110815.1. Taxonomy (NCBI): domain Eukaryota; kingdom Metazoa; phylum Chordata; order Crocodylia; family Crocodylidae; genus Crocodylus; species Crocodylus siamensis. Next base: position 135,629,971 of record NC_143397.1, read on the forward strand.
CTTGGGCAGCAGAGAAGAAATTGATCATTGCTGGATCGCATGAAGTTCAAGAGTAAGATCTTCTCTAGTTCACAGCTTTTGATTTAATGCGTGCCACTATGTGAAGGCAGGATAATGGCGTCCTGCAGTTATTGGTATTGAATGCTATGGAAAGAACCGGTCATTTGAAGATGCTGGTTGGTGTCCTGTCACTGGACAAAGAAACTGATTCGTCTGAAACCTAATTTGGTGGATCTGTTCTTGAAATTGAGGAGGTATAGTCAAATAAAGCTCTTAATTAACAAAGCATGCTTCTGAATGTTAACACTATATATTAGGAATGGACTTCATACTTTTTTTTCTGTCTGGTGTTTAGTGCAGTGATGTTTCTTTCTTATGTTCTGCTTTTCCTGTTTGCTTATAGTCTGTCTTCATTCAGTGTTCTCATTCTGTTGTTTTATTTCATGTAGTCTGTCCTCTAGCTAATTAAAGCACAACACATAATGGTCTTTTGAAATGTTTTATTAGATTTGGCATACTGATACCATAACAAAATATGTTACTTGGATGTCTGATTGCTGTTAGATGATTCAAATATCTCAATTTATTTTAAAAGGTTCAATTTATAGGGTTTTTTTAACTTAAGGTTTCCTTTTTCAGATGGCTTTTTAAAAAAAGAAAATTAGGGTGTTTTTCCCTCAAGTAACTCGTTTTTATCAACTTAAAATACTATTTTCTTCATTTAAAAAGTGTTCTCATATGAAGCTGTGACATCTCTGCAGTTAGCACTGCAAAATGATATTTAATGTCATGGCAGAATGGGTGCATGATCATAGTCAAAGTTGCTTAGAAGTTTTCAATTTTATTATCTTCAGCCTAAGAATATTATGTTCTTGCTGAAAATATTTCATGTTGAAATGCACAACATTTACAAACTAATTTATAATTTTCTGTGTATTTGTTGTAGGTGAATTACTTTGTGAAATATTTGTTTAAACCTCTACTGAGAGAGACTTCTGTATCCTCAACCTTTCTTTTGAAATCCTTTTTCTGAACAGGACAAAAGAGCTATGTCCAGATGAGTGCAGACGTGTGGTATGTAATACCATCTGCGGTGCCATGCACTGCACGTTCACGCATGCCCCATGTCGCTACTTTCCAGTGTGGGGGTATTTTTTGACCCCAGGAGATCCTGGCAGGGTGGCGCACATGGTGGCAGTGCACACTGCCCAAAACCAGAACCTTCCCAGTCAGAGCCACACTCTGGCTGCTGGCCAGGCTTCCTGCTGCAGCAGCCACTGTGGCTGCAGCTCCTGGAGGCCCTTGGGACCCCAGGTAAGCTGCTGTGGCCAGCACAGTTGCTTGCCCCAGCCTCCCCTACCCCACCCCAGGGTAACCTGTTGTGTACCAGAGTGTGCATGCCACTTGGGTGTTTCCTGAGGACAAGTAGTAGTGGCACAAGGTGTGCCACTGCTGTTTCTCCCTGGGGAAACGCATGTTCCTGCTAGTCTGGATGTGGCCAAGAAGTTTGAATTAAAGTTTAGATGCTAGTTAACTATGCCTCTGAAATTATAGCCAATACTTACTGTATTGTCTTGTTTTCATAATATTTTGGTAGTGGTGGTGGGTTGAGCATTTGGGGGAAAAGCATCAATTTCATATAGTAGTGCTCATCAGATGTGTGGAGATATATTTTTAGATACCTGCCAAGGAAAAAATGGTTTCCATTTTTGTGGGAGGTCTAGAATTCTACTGAATTGTTCATATTTTTTTAAGGTGTTCAAAATTTCTAATTTAATTCTTCTTGTTTATTGTTGCGTGTGTTTGAAAGCACTTTCCGATTAGTCATTTTCACAGCTCTAGGGTTGTTAGATTTAAGTTCTGTTAAATAACTTGGAGACGGGGTTCAAAATGTAAATGTGTGACCATGACTTAGACAACTAATTTAAAAAAACAAACAAACCCTGTCTGAATTTATAACTTTTTTTAGAAAAATAAAACTACTTTTTTTTTCAAGCTCATATACATACCATATGCATTTAGGAGCACTTTTCAACTATTTTTGGTGTGAATTACTTATTTTGTCAACTCTGGATACTGTAATGCTGTCACTTAGAATCTGATGGTTTTAATAATAGAATATGCTTTTAAAAAAGGAAGAAAAGGTTGTGCTCATTGAATCTTTGCCTCTTTGAATAGCACATTTATAAAATAGGAGTTTCAGGAACAAAACTTACCCTTTCTCATCATCCAATTTTAAAAATTAGCATCTGTGTTAGAGCCTGAATGATTCACTCGGGTGATTGTTGAGGCATTTGCTTTACAGCGTACCGTTACTCAGATCACTTGCAGTTCATCGGTGGTCTTACACAGGTGATCAGAGAAGCTGCGTCTTTTGAAATAAAAGGTACAGCTGTAGTCCTGTGCAGCTGTTTGCTGTGGCTGTATAATCTTCATAGGAAAGTTAGCAACCTGACTAACAGTGTGAAGCATTTGGGTTCTAGTGGAGAAGGTTAAAGATTATTTTACTTGTCTTATTATTAGAAATGTAATTTTTTTATCTTTACAGAATTGCACCCCCTTACTTGGCACAAAATAAAATATGGAGTGATAATTTTTCAATTTTTATTTTGAAGCAGTGCATACTATTAAACCATATTTGTTGCACTTGTACAAAGTTGCAGTCCTGTCCCCCCTCACTCCAGTTGTCTACATCACGATACATGATGCAGCTTGTCATGTGGTAATTTGGTGACTTGTCTGTGCTACCTTCCAAACTCTGCCTTGCAAGTCAGCTGAAGTGGTGGTTTCCAACCTTTTTTGTACCAGGACCCATTTGTTAACATCAGTGGCCAGTTCTGTCCCAGTGCTTCTTGCTCCTGACCCACTGCCTCCAGCCCCCCAGCGTGTGGGTTGCGGGGGGGGGGAACACAAACAGCCCCTTGCAGGAAAGCTCAGCCAGCTGGCTAGGGAAAAGCCACTGTTTCCCACGTTTTTCTTCTTTAAAGGAGAAACTATTTTTAAAATTTGTTCATGACCCTTTCTTATATACTTGCAACCCACTTTTGGATCGTGACCCACAGGTTAAGAAATGCTGAGCAAATTCTTGCTTCATTCTGTTTCTCTCAGTAGTACTCTTTAGTGGAATACATCATTTTAATTAATGTAGTGTCAGCTAGCGTGAAGCCAATGTTTGGGTGATCTGCACAGTGATGAGATTGTAGAGCAGTGCACAAAGAACAGAAAAAGTGCTAAGGGTTGTGAGACTGATACATCTGGCTTGGAGTTTAAAGCAGTTATGATCAGTACTGAATCCATAGCTGTTTGGTTTGTTACCAGATATCCCAGAGGTAACTTGCACAGTGCTTTTATGATAGAAGGGAAACCTGCTTTATGAACCTGGAGAATCGGAGCACTGAGCTGAATTGAAATGTGCTTATGCTGCTGGGATTTTAAGTTCTTTAGACATGGCTGTGGAAGTGGCAGCTGAGATGATTTGTCAGGCTTGAGGAGGTATCTGACATAGAGCTCTTTTGGCAATACAGTTTTTATTATAAATATTTATGTGACTGCTTTTGGAGGCCATAAGTTTAGAGGAGGTTTTCTGGGTTCTTGTGAATTTTGCCTTCAGTGATCTTTAAGTCAGAAGTAGAAGTTTTTGTCTTCCTTGCCTTGTTTTGCCACTTCTTATTTGGCTACATCTCTTGACTGCATTTGCCACTGTTTTTTGGTGTGACTGCATCTACCTTGAGGGTTTTTGCTGGCATGTCAGTGTCATTTCCCATTCACTTAGTTAATGTTATGTTAAGATGCTTAAAACTAATTTGCAAATGAAAGGAAAAAACGCATTTGGGTGAGGCCAAAGTGTTAAATCTGTACAAGAGTTATTTGCAGGCATATGAAGACTACATGAAGAGTATGAGCTTCTTTGTCTTTGCAGGGAAATGATATGCAACTGCAAGGTTGAAGGAGTTGCTTTCCAAAATGTTTTCATCTGCTAGGGAGAGGAGGATAGGGGCTAAAATTGCCATCTCCACTAGATTTATAAACCCATGAGTGATTACTGAAATAAGTGGTGAAACGTTTCCAAGTGTAATGGGTTTGGAAACATTTCAAAAGTAAATCATTTCAGTTGCAAGACATGCATATAGCCGCTGTTGTCCCTGGTGGCTGGAATGCTTCAAGCCTCTGCCTTCCAGCCAGGAGCATGACAGGAGGTTGCAACTATCTGTGGCTTATCTCCTTCTGGATTCTGATACTATAGTCCTAATTCTCCCCAAACCTCTCCTCTCCCCCTCTCAGAGGAACAAGGAGTTAGAGGTGAATGGGGTTGGAGAACCTGGCAGTGGCAATGGTCTGAAAACCAAACAGTACCTGCTGAGCTGCCTACCCTGCTTCTGCCTCCCTTCCCTTGGGAGCAGGGGAAAGAGAGCTCTTTTGGGAACCCTGTCCCTCATTCACATGTAAAAAGTAAAATATTTTAGGGTAGTAATATGATTAAAACAAAATAAAGTACTATTTTAGAGCACTTCAGTGACATTTGGAATTTTTCAAAGGGCATGCACGCTTCTGTATTTGAACCATTTCCATTTTTATTTCTGCCTGTACACTTCTGTCTGTGGCAGCTGCTAGTGACTTTACAGTACTTGCTTTCTATCCCTGGTGGTTCAGAAACACACTTTAACCCCCATATATCTATCTAGGTTTGGAACTAGCCAAGGGCTGAGCACGGGTAGTCCAGGATGCCTAACTAATATAACTTTTTTGATGAGTGAGACCCTCTTGTTATAGTTTTGGCTCAGTGGAATTTCATCATTTAACAAAATCCAGAAACCCTATTTATTACTCTTGTGAGGGGTTCTTAGCAGTTGAATGTGCCACCGTAGCATCTCTACTTAAACACTGATTTATGCAGATACATACATATTTATCAACCTTGTTAGACCCAAGGTACCCCTTGAAAAATGCCAGCTCTTAGCTTTCACTCTTTTTTTGACTGTGGAAAAATAATAGGGGTATGGAAAAAAACTTTGAGGTAAAGCATCTACACTTGAGGACAGGAGGGCAACGCAGGCTGGCCTTGACAGGCTCAGGATCTGGGCAGACGAGAACCTGATGGTGTTTAACACCGAAAAATGCAAGGTTCTCCGCCTTGGGAAGAAAAACCTGCAGCATGCTTATGGGCTCGGCAGTGCTACACTGGCTAGCACTACAGATAAAAGGGACTTGGGGGTCACGATTGACCACAAGATGAACATGAGCCCTCAGTGTGATGCCGTAGCTAGTAAAGCGAGCAAAACAGTGCCTTGCATCCATAGATGCTTCTCAAGCAAATCCCAGGATGTCATTCTTCTGTTGCATTTGGCCTTGGTGAGGCCACAGCTGGAGTACTGCGTCCAGTTTTGGGCTCCACAATTCAAAAAGGATGTGGAGAAGCTTGAGAGAGCACAGAGGAGAGCCACGTGCATGATCAGAGGTCAGGAAAACAGATCTTACGATGATAGGCTGAGAGCCTTGGGGCTCTTTAGCCTGGAAAAGCGCAGGCTCAGGGGTGATCTGGTGGCCACCTATAAGTTTATCAGGGCTGTTCACCAGGATCTGGGGGAACATCTGTTCACCAGAGCGCCCCAAGGGATGACAAGATCTAACGGTCACAAACTCCTCCATGACCATTTCAGGCTGGACATACGGAAGAACTTCTTCACTGTTTGAGCCCCCAAGGTTTGGAATAGACTGCTGCCGGAGGTAGTTCAGGCACCTACTTTGAATGCCTTCAAGAGACATTTGGATGTTTATCTTGCTAGGATCCTATGACCCCTGCTGACTTCCTGCCACTGGGGCAGCGGGCTGGGCTCAAAGATCTTCTGAGGTCCCTTCCAGCCCTAATGTCTATGAAATAGAGCAATTTTTCTATTGCAAAGACCACAGCAAGTCATAATATTTTTGAAATGTCTGGGTTTATTTTGTGATTTATATGTATGTGTTTGCATACCTAACAGTGCTAATATTGTACATCATCCTTAAAAGGATCTCATGGCACCCCAGAATACTGTCACGCTCTGGGTGAGAATCACTGACGCAAATGATTGGTGACTTCAACAACAAACGTATCTTTTCCTTCAATGTATGTTCATATGCACATCTTTACTGTGGATGTGCATATATGGCTTAAGCATTCTAGGTTAGAAGCTTTTGACATAGCAATACCTATATTGCATGCCCTACCCCTTCTCTGTCCATTCTGGTGCTCTGAGTCAAGACCTGCTTCTCAGTTCTTGTCAACGTTTTTTGCTGTGGATGGAGTGCTCCTGGGTTGTCCTTTATGCTTACAAACTTCATGAAGCCCTGCTGGGAGTGATGCTGCTGTTTTGATTTCCCTACTCTGGGTAGAGAGAGAGAGTCAGCCTGGAATATCACATGCCCAAAAATCACTCTTTCCTTAAGCAGTCGGTAAGGAGACAAACAACAGAAAGATTTATTATAAGAACAGAACAAACATAAGAAACCAGTAATCATATGTTGGCATTCAGATGGAGGTGGCATACCCACATTCAAATAATCTGGGAGAATTCTCCCAAGTTTGTTCTCCTAGTAGAGAAACTTACCCAGAGTCACATGGATAGACATTTGAGTGCTGAAGCTCTTAAGACTGGAGAGCTTACAGTACTGATACTGTGCAACCAGAGGGGGAGGGGGAAGGTGAGGGCCGGGAGAGGGGAGCAGAATCTCAAATGCTTTTCAGGCTCCCTTAGTCTGGTTGGCTGATGCACACTGCCCGTGCTTAGCCTGCATTTTCCTGTAGCACAATTTGGGGATTGTGAAGGGGGCATGTTCTGCTTTCTGCTAGAGCAGCAGAGTCTAGCAAGGGGCATGCTGCCTCCCTGGGAGGAAAGGGTTAATGTTGGAGGATTGTGTTCTCTTCTGAGACAAGCTACAGCATGTATAGACAATTGCTGTCCCAGGAGAAAGTCTCCTGGGAGTAATTAACCCTGGTTGTTCCCAGGTTATTTTTCTCCTGGAGTGGCCATTTTTTAACTGAGGCGAAAACGAGCCTGAACATCTATACACTCATGGTTTTTCCTGGGAAAGTAGTGAATATAGAAGGGTAAAAGCAAATAAGGTAAATAAACAAAAGAAAATACCAGGACATTGCCCTGTTGTTATCTTGTACCTTAAATCCAAGATGCCGTTTCTAGCCAGCTTCACGGGTGTAAATGCAGACCTTGCCTCTGACCTGTCTCGTCAGGGCTTCCTTTATCTATCTCCCCATCACCTTGCTTTTTTTCAGCCTCCTTGTCTGAGGGACTACAGCCCCCACCTTGTACCTGGGAAAACTGAAGACAAAGCCATAGTCTCTTGGTAGACCTAAGTATCTTTGTCATTCTCGCTGTTCATGTATGTTGCCCCTTTATTTCTAAGGTGTGCTCACAGTACCAGTAACTTCCTGCTCTCCACAGGTACGTGTACAAAGTTGCATCTTATTTAGGTGCTTAGATTTGCTTTTCTCTCCCCTGAGTGACCAGGTGTCATTCTTTCAGCTCTTCTTTCAAAATATATGTTTATCACTGTTTGGGCAGACCCAGGCTTCTTGTTTTTTAGCAGGTTGACGTGGCGGACTAATAAGCAGACCAAGTCACTGCTACTTTCCCCAGGCCTGCTTGCTGTGAGACGGCTTTACTCAGATTGCTGTCCTTGTGTCAACACCCTGGATGCCGTATAGGTCTTGAAGTAGAGCAGGCATGGTCTGATTCTCCAGGCCAGCGACAACCTTATCTACAGGAGAAAGGACATATTTATCTTGCCAGGTAGACCAGATTTAGGAATTGGCGTCACTTGAGATTAAACTCTCCTGATGATAAAAATTCCATGTTGATTATTTTATAATACCTGTTGGAACTTAATGGATGGATAAGTCTGCTGTCTTATCTTGGGTCACTGACCTCCAGTACACACACATTGACATATGTTTTTTCACACAGCAGGCCTGAAATTCTTCAAGCCTTGACTTGAATCTTCTCTCAGGGGAGATACTTTCATCCCGTTAGTACCAGAGAGTAGTACTTAAGTCCTTCATGGGAGTACCTTCCCATTGAGCCCTTGGCAAAATTCTGTTTCCTCTAAGACAGTGGTCATCAACCAGTGGAACTCAATCCACCAGTAGATCTTGGAGCCTCTTGGAGTTGATCCGAGGTTGTGGTTCCCCAGTCTGGTCTAGTCCAGTAGGTCAGTCTGCAGGGGAGGGAAGGGGCTGGGGGCTAGATCAAGGCCCCTGTGGTGAGGGACAGTGCTGCAGAGGCAGGAGGGGTAAGTTGAGTTGGGGCCCTGGCCAGGTAGGACTTATCTGCTGTGGAGGTGTGCCCCAAATAATTTTTTCTTCCTCTGTCTTGATCTGCCCCCAACCCCCCTTTTTTCCCCATAGACTTACCTGTTGGGCAGGGGGTGACACACAATAGATATTGGGTTGCTTTTAAATGCCAAAGGTGATCTCCTATTTAAAAAGGTTGGAGACCACTACTCTAAAAGAATGGCTTTCTAAGTAGTGATCTCTTTGGGAAAAGGGATGTGTGAAATCCAGGTGCCTCTGTTGGCTTCCCTTTACATGGGGATCTGTCCTAACCTTTTACCAAAGTTGGTTACTGAATTCCACCTTAACCAGAACATTCAACTTGCTGGTGTTCTTTCTGAAGTTTTGTTCCTTGCAAACTGAGAAACTGTTACATTGCTTAACAAGAACAGAATCTTGTCTTTTGACCTGCACAGGACTAAGCCTTTTAAGAACTTTGAGGCTGTTTGTTTCCTTAATCAAGGGATTAACGGGTGAAAAGAATGTCTAATTGATGTTGGATTGCCTCAAAACAGTTATAGCATCACTAATGTGGAACTGCCAGCAGTGTCAGAGCCTGTTATACCAAGACCAGGCAACTCTTGTTTGCTTCTTTGCAAAACCACCCATCTGTAGGGCTTGACAGCTGGAGCCTGGTTACCTGCTTTGCCAATGACAGTTGTTGCAGAAGCATTGTGAGCAAGTCTTGCTTTTGGTGAAGCCAGACCTTCGCTCACTGTCTGCTTGACAATCCAAAGCAGTGCCCGTATACCTGGAAGTACTTAACCATAGTGAATGTCCTTATGGACAGTCACTCAAAGGAGAAAGAAGTAGTAGGAGATTTTCAGGATGTGGTATTCATGTTATAGCTGCATTCCACCTTCTTGCTTTTCTTCTGCATCTAGCACCTGAAGTTGTGAGGGGAAAAGAGCACCAGAAGCCTGCACTGCTTTTTATACCCTCAACATGGAGCACAAGGAAGCATAGCACTAGGGTACATGGCATGGGTACTTCCAAGGTAAAAGTTTCCAAGCTTGAGGTGCATATGTAGCCATAGTGAGGACATGCATATGGGCAACATCTTGAAGAACTGTAGTCATACAGAATCTTTTTTTTCCATTAGAAATCCCTAGAATATTCAGTAACAAAATATGAAAGTTAAGTTGTCTTGGTGTATAGTGTGCCATTTCTGAATGTCAAGCAAAGCGGTATTTATACATTTGAATTGTATTGCGTAAGAGGGAACCTTCTTTACAATCAAGCACTTTGCTCGTTTTGCAGAAGGAACATTGATTTTTCTCAGATTTCACAGATCTTCTCACGGTGTCAGATGGTATCAAGGTACAGGGGTTTTCTTGTCACTTGGACTGGAGAAGACATGGATTTAATGAGCTAAGGTTGTGCTAACAGCATACACAGTGCATCACTGAAATGCGGTATACTGTGTTTCTCAAGGTATACATGCACCTCTCTCTTTCCTTTCATTTCATGCATGAGGGTCAGGCAGAGAGGGACAGTCCTTACCAACCTACATCCTTCCAGGCTCATGGGTGTGATTTCCCTGAATGCATCATCTCAACCACAGCTCTGCCAGGCTGAACAGTTATGCCTAATATAGTGAATGCAGCTGGATTGCCTGGAAATCATTTTCAATGGCTATTGCCAAAGCCAAAAGCAGAGTTAAGGTTATAAATGTGAATGCTTTAACTCTCCCTTTCCAGGTTTTGAGAAATTCAGATATTGGTAAACTTGACATTTTTATGGGTGCAAGACACAGCAGGCAACCCTAATTCTATTAACACAGTTTTCCTTTACTGAAGAAATTAGAATACATGCACACCCATGCTGGCTTATTTAAAAACTAATTTCTGGATATTAGTTCTATTCATGGGGTCCAGTATGTAAAGGAACTGCCCTGTTCAGCCCATTGTGTGTATAGTAAATTTTGTTATGCTGTATCACAGGAAAAATGCTTAAATGTTTTAAACAGCTCCATCTTATTTTATTTTATACGTTCTAGGTACTTTGCACTTCAGTCCAGAAGCAGCTGACTTCATTCCAAGAGAGAGACAGACTTCTGATCGAAATTGGAGAAATCAAGGTAGACTGGAATCTAACAGGAATCGGAGCAGAAATAATCTGCCATCTCCAAGTCAATCTTCTGATAGAGGCACTGATTATGAAAGCTCTTCTACAAAGCAGCAGGACTTCTATAGTCCAGAGACTCAGTGTAGGAGCCAACAAGATTTTCCTCAATTTGCAAGTACCAGTAAAAGTCACAAGAATCATAGTTTCCAAAACCAGCGATGGCATAGATCAAGAAGTGATAGGACATATACTAGAAATCGGGTGAGGCAAGCACCGACTGATGGCACAGCAGACCCAACAATTTTAGATACTACAGTGGTTCCAGGGAGGAGAACACTTCCTAGAGAATACAATGATTTTTGTTCTTCAGATAGTGACAAAGAGGTACCTAATGCAGACAACAGAGGAGCAAAGCCAAAGAAAACACATCTGATGCATGCATCGGGAAGAGGGTACAGAGAGAAGGGGAAGCACTCACATGACCGAGATAGGAGGGTGACCTCTAAACAGAAGGATATGACTTTTCAAAACGTCCCACCTTTGGACCTGACTCAGTCTGATTCCTCAGAGGCATCTGTTGGAAAACCATTTTATGATGGATGTGCTGGGAGTGGTGATGAACAGAAAAGATACACGTGTGCAAACAAAAAATATCCTAGGAAGTCTACGTGGAGTAAACCCCAGTCAGATAAAGACCTTCAGAAAAGGCAAGATATACACCGTTGCAAAAATGTAAAAGTAAAGAAGTCTTCTGTGACTCATACCCCAAGAGAGAAAATTAGCGAGAGGAAAAAAGAATCGTCTCACACTGGTGATCACAACTCGACCAGCATAACACAGACACACCAGCCAACTGACTCAGTCAAACGTAGTGGAAGAAAGCTCCCCCTACAGGAGGGACATGTGTCCTCGCTTCATTTCAGCAAGATGCAGTATTGGAAGAAGCAAAGTGATGTGCCAAAGAACAAGGAAACTCACACAGGTAAGTGTTCTGGATTGCTTATCCTTCCAAGTTAAAGGCCTGGGTCCTAAAAGATGCTGAGTAACATTGTCAATTGAAGCTGATTAGTTAATCAGCTTGAGGCCACATCTGCAGTACTGTGTCTAGTTTTGGGCCTCCCACTTCAGAAAGGATGTGGGCAAGTTGTGGAGAGTCAAGTGGAGGGTGACAAAAATGACTAGGGGACTGATGCACATGACTTGTGGAAGAGAGGCTCAGGGAACTAGGCTTATTTAGGCTGGAGAAGAGAAGACATGGAGGGGGGTGGATTTAATAGCAGCCTTCAACCCCCTGAAGGGTGGTTCCAAAGTGGGTAGAGCTAGATTATTCTCAGTGGTGGCAGGTGACAACAAAGAGCAATGGTCTCAAGTTGCAGCAAGGGAGGATTAGGTTAGCTCTTAGGCCAGGGGTGGGCAGAATGCGGCCTGGGGGCTGGATGCGACCCGCCAGGCCATTCTATCCGTCCCACGGGGCCCCTAAAAAATTCAGAAAATTAATATTCATCTGCCCTGGGCTGCCTGTCATGCGGCCCTCAATGACTTGCTAAAACTCAGTAGGTGGCCCTCCGCCCAAAATAATTGCCTGCCCCTGTCTTAAGCCAAACTTTCTCACAAGGAGGGTAGTAAAGCACTGGAACAGGTTATCCGGAGAGGTTGTGGAATCTTCATCCTTGGAGGTTTTTAAAACCTGGGTAGGCAGAGCCTCTGTTGGGATGATCAAGTTGGGGATGGTCCTGCTTTGAACAGGGTATTGAACTAGATGACCTGAGGTCCCTTCCAACCCTAATATCTGTGATTCTCTAAATCTGGTGATAATTTAAAGGAAAGTGATCAGCACTCTGCAGGATCCATTTTACAGAATGTAAATAACAACTCAATTAAATTTAAATGCATCTCTTCTGTGTCAACGTATTTTTCATAATACTTTAATTTTGGAAACAAGGTTTTTGGTAACGATTAATATTCTATCTTGTCTTAATTAGACTTCATAATGGAGGTCACATCAGGCACCAGGTTTGTTAGAAATTTGAAATGTTTTTGACAAGTATTCGTTGAACTTTTTTCTTTTTTTCAGTCTCTTCTTCTGAATTTGGAAATGTTTTCTATAGTTCTTCATGCAGGAGGGAAGAACAGGGTGCCACGATAAAATACAGCTCTTCTCACTGGACTTCACTTGCTGAAATCTAGTACAGGGTGCCAAGAAAAATAAGACTGGAAATTGGAAAAAATTAGATGCTACTTTGAATTGCCAAGTAAAATGATTTAGTGGTAGTAGTCCAAAAATAGATCAAGCATTGATTCTGTAATGCATTCTGCCCTGAATAGATTCTGTAATGGGTCTTCTGAAAGACTTTGGAATCCATTCAACACTGCAGTCTGGATTATGATTTTGAGTTAAGTAATTCATTAACTCCCATGTAGTAGCAGGTTCTTAATCTATTAGGTAGGCAACCTACTACAGGAGAACAGTGTATAACCCCACTGGTTCTTTGCACTCAGCTAAGGGTCCTATTTTCTTTTATCGGTGGGACAGCTGAGGACCAGTAGTTTTCAGTCTTCAGTCATCTGTTTTCACTTGATCACATGCTGAGGATATTATGTTCTTTTCAGCTCGGTTTCCCAGAGCTCAGAATCCTAGATCATTGCATCCTGTTTCTGCACTGACTGTTGCCTTGAGCTTGGCAGCAAGATCTCCTTAAGGAGGGCCTTTGAGTCCTTGAAAACATCTACTCAAAATTTCTCTTTTTCAGCCCAGTGAGAGAACAACTATAATCACAAGGCAGACAATTTTTTACTGCTCCAGACTTCAGAGCATTGTCAGCCTTATTATCTAGAGCTCCTTTGTTTTTTGTGGACTTAAGATTTCTGAAAACTTTTGAACATGGACTTCGTTTCAAGCTTTTTCTGGGTCTTGCTTTTCTTCTTTAACTTGAAGTGCTGTCTTCATAAGAGAATAGAGGGTGCAGTGATCTACTACAGAGAGGTCCAAAAACCGCACTTTTCCCGAAAGGCTGTTATTTCCCAGTCTTTTGTTCAGCGTCATGTTCCCTGTTCAGCATCATTACTTTTTTTTTTTTCTTCAAGTGTCCTATGGATAATACATGGGCTTAGGAATTCAGCTTCATTTTGACTGAAATGTGTGTATTGATTTACATGTTTAAAGTTCAGTATAAACACTTTGTAAAGCTATTATTTCATTTGACTTGATTTGGAAAATCTCAGACTTCTTTGGCCAGATTAAAATTTTGAAGAAAATAAGATTGGGGAGAACGTTAACTGAGTGAAAGCTTGTTGTTGTTTTTGCATGAACTGAAGATGTACATAATAATGAAACATTATTGTATTGGAATCTTTTCATGTTTTCACACAAGCCCAAACTGTGTGTCTGTGTATCCACTGGGGGGTGGGATTCTGAAATTGCATTTAAAATTAATCAGATGTGTGTGTTAATCTTTGATTTCTGTATTGCATTTTCTTCATCATTTGCTATTTTTACATTTCTGTACAGGGTCTCTGATAGAGCAGTTGACCACAGAGAAATACGAGTGCATGGTATGCTGTGAGGTGGTTAGAATAATAGCCCCAGTGTGGAGCTGTCAAAATTGTTACCATGTATTCCATCTGAACTGCATTAAGAAGTGGGCAAGATCACCAGCCTCTCAAGCTGAAGGTTAGTATTCTTCCTTATTTGATATATGGGGGAATAGGGAATATCGTTAAAAAAATATTCGTTTAACCTTCTGTAATTAAATTGGTTAAACAATTAACTGATAATGCAGCAGCTGCTGGGATCCACTTCTGGGACCCCTTGACAGCCGGGAAGTGGGGGGAGGCAGTGGCAAATCCAGCCAGGCAACACAGCTCACTTGAAGCCCCTGTGCTGAGGGGGAAAGAGCACCTGTGAAGGAGCAGATAATTGCTTAATTGATGGGTTATTACTTTGCCACCTCTTGTTTTTCTCTTAGTCTATGGGTACTAGTCCCCCTCTCACCTCCTCTTCTCCTTGCTCTTCTTCCTGCCTTGCCATCTTCTAGTTCCTGCTGGGGCACTGTATGGCTTCCCTGCCAGACTGCATGTACCCTGAGCTAACTGGTTATCACTGGACTTATAAGTTAAATGATTAATTGTTAGCTGTTCACATCCCTGTGGGGGAACTTGTCTCTTTTAATGATAGTTGAATAATGAGAAACTCCCCATACCTGTTCAAGTAAGTATCCTAGTACAACTCCGAGTACAGCAAGATTCAAGATGGACATGCATAAACAGAATTATTTTAATTTTACGAGTTCATATTACAGTTCTAACACTGTTGATTAGTGTGTAGGCTTCTGGCTAAATTTCAAATCGTATATATAGATAACACAGGTGTGTAAACTAAAACATTTCATATAAGAAGACTGAAACAGTTTGTATGTGTTGTGATTTGCATTTTCACACTTCTGGTATGGCATTTGACTAATGTTTAATCACATGTACAAATCATAGAAGCAGTTGAAACTACATTTTAACACACAATGCTAGGCCTTTGCTTTTGTGCAACTTCTCAGCAGTTCTAGTCTGCAGTGGTACAGAAATTAAGATTACCAATGCTTGCTTGTTCATGGTATTCATTCTTCTGTGTTTATCTCTTCTTTTTCCCTTCTGTCTATTGAAAGACTAGGTAATGACTCTTAGGTTTGCTGAAAACTAGTTAATTGTGCAGTATGTGTAACATGTAGGGGGAACATAAGTGTTTTCTGGTTATTGTAACTATTGGCTATAGAGCAGTAATGCTAGAATGCAGCCAGTTTCAAAGTGGGATTGAATATTGGAAAAATATCTAAACTGGTGGCTATAATAACATCTCCCAGATAAGTAGATTTGTGTACCTTTTCTCTGAAGCTTCTTGTGCTGGCCACTTCTGGAGATAAGGATTCACAGTGTTACTGATTTGATCAAGGATTACAGTTTATATGCTTATATATCTTTGCATAAAAGGATCATTTTTTTTCTTCTGTGCTGGGCCTACAGTTGTAGTTCTGTGCCTTTGAGCAGTGTCCATCTTGTCACTTGGACATCCTTTTATACACTGATCTGTAGCACACAATTTGAGTTGAAATGTTC
The DNA here is from genome assembly GCF_052110815.1 of Crocodylus siamensis. Classification (NCBI taxonomy): domain Eukaryota; kingdom Metazoa; phylum Chordata; order Crocodylia; family Crocodylidae; genus Crocodylus; species Crocodylus siamensis. The sequence goes on from NC_143397.1 coordinate 135,645,464, forward strand.
CACAATAACTTTTTCTCAAGCACTGGTTTACCCTTACAACTTTTTCAGTTTGATTGGGCACTGAGACTGATTAATGATTAATTACTCTGAGACTGTATGTTTGTATTAGTCTCAGACTGAAAATGTTTTCACTTCCATGAGATGTGCCAGGGAGCCAAGCACCTTTTGCCTTATTTGCTCTTTTGTGCAGTAATGTTAAGAAAATAGACCACACAGCTCGCCCCTCTGTGGGAGGCTAGTAGGGAGGGCACTTTAAACCACAGTACTGAAAGTGGTATTGTATAAACAGGCTTGCTTTAATTCTTGAAATCTGTAGGAGCTTAGCTGGGTCTTTTTTATTACATTTTACTGTCGTGTGACTTTATAAAACTCTTAAGGCCAAGAAAAGACTGTTGCCATCACTTACTTTGATCCTCCTGTATTATATATACTGGCTCTAGAATTTTACCTGGTGACTTGATCTAGCCCAGCAATTTGTTGTTGAGCCAAATGTAATTTAGAAAGAAGTTTGAGTTTAGGAGGTGGAGGATTCAGTTTGTTGTCTGCTATGGTAATTATTTTCAGCAGCAGGCTGTTCTCACCATTAAACTTGCATAATATTTCCAGTTTGAATGTTGTTGTTATTTTTATGCTAATTTTGTGTCTGCTAAGTTAAAAACACTTTGCACTTTGTTGGTGCGATAGACTGATCTGTACATGTTTTTGCATTTGGTTACACTAATGCACTTTTATTGCATCTAGCATTGAGCTTGGATTTAGATCACTGTGTATTAATGACTTGTCCTGTCTTCTGTTTACCACCACACCAATTTTTGCTTAATTGGTGAACTTTTTATTGGTTTCCCTAGAAAAAAATATAAAATCACTGCTGATAAAGTGACATTGGTTTGAAAATGAACCCCTGTAAATAACACTGATGAAGTGCAAATCCCTCATTAGTAATCGGTTTGTAAGCTTTATCCGCTTTTAGTTTGCTTGAAGTGGGTCATACTGACATTTTTATATAACTATTCAGAATTGAATCAATACTAAATCAGTTTTATCCTAAGACATTTCAATATATTACTTGAAATGATTTAAAAAAAAAAAGCTTGCTGTCCATTACAGCTATTATAAGTTATTTAAAGTATATCTGAAAGTAATAAGAAGCTGTTCTATGTTTTAATTTCTTTGCAGATGGCAATAGTGGTTGGAGATGTCCTGCTTGTCAAAATGCTTCAACCAGAGTTCCTGCTACTTACACTTGTTTTTGTGGTAAGTGTTGCATATTTACAGTTACTTAATTTACAGTTTTCTAAATTAATAAAGGCTTAGTATTCATAGATGTTATGGTTGGAAGGGACCTCAGTAGGTCATCAAGTCCGACCCCCTGCCCTGGGCAAGAAATTGTTAAATATCTGGCTCCACTCTCCCTCTTACATCTCCAAAAGCACTCTGTGGCTTTAACTTTCCTTGTACTGGAAGCTAACAAGATGATTTTTTGGTGCAGAATTTCATTCTTGTATGAAGATCATATATGACATTTAGTTTAAGTGCTGTGTTAATTTTTATTATTTATCTTAAATCATTACTTATGTAAAGACAGTTAATTTTAAAAAATCGAAAGAAATGGCTAAAGTAAGTGCCTCTCTTCTGTGGTAGACATAATGTATATCTATTTGGAACTGCGGGTTGGATGAGATGAATTCTTGAGGTCTCTTCCTGCCCTGTTGTTCTGTGATTCAATTATAGGCCTTGTATGTATGGAAAGCTGCATTGGTATAACATAGGATGTATATTTAAGACAGGATATTTAAACTGCCATATTTTCTTGCATGCAGTATGCTATGGCATATAATACACACCTTCTTATTGAAAGGCAGAACTAAGAAAAAATGGTTTTTCTAGAGTTATGGCTCCATAGAACAGGGACAGAGCTAATCTTCAGCTGACTCACCCTTCCTTTCCTGCTTATCTAAAGCGAAATTCTAGCTGCTACTGAAGACTGGTGTCTGTGGGTGGAGATTTCTGAAAAGTGCTAAAGAGTCTCCAAAGAGGAGAGAGAACAACAGCAGCTAGAAGACAGCCAAATTGCACTAAGAAAGGTTAGCTTAATTAGTGGAACATCAAGACTGCTGAAAAGGAGAGACTGTCACTAGCACTGCTGGAATGAAGAGCATTAAGTCTTTTGTTTCTGGATATTAATGCTGTAGCTGTTGCACTGTGGAGCAGGAGTCAAAGCAGGGTGCTTCTATCCTGGGAAGAAAATCAGCTTTCCCACTTAATACATTCACCCCAATGTTGGGAGGAAAAAAAGATGTATTGTATGTAAGAAAACATGCTCATTAAAACTCTGGCATGGTCATTCAGGTACAAGAGTGACTTTTTTTGCTTTAGTTTGTTAATTTGAACAGGTTCAGTGCCCTTACAGGGTTTTGTACTGGTATAATTATCTATACTTATGAAAAATATGCTTTAAATTGGTGTGACACATTCCTATGTAGACCAGGCAATAGACATCTATCTAATATAGAACAAAAAATAGCAGGGTCATGAGATGACCTTAGCACTTCTCTGGCACCACTCACTTGTCAAACTTGTAATCTGCTTTCTAAAACACCCCTGTCATGGAAACATTTTCCTCCCTGTTTCTTAACAAAACATGAATGCTTTTTCACTGAAAATACTCTTCAATACTGGATATTGATATTTGAACTCAATTATCTGAAATTGGTTTGGTCTCATAATCCCTTAAATTTACTTCATGGGTATTTCTCCTCTGCAGAGGTCTTAGATGAAGCCACCATCTGGCTTCTGCTTATTTATAGATTTTAAATGTAAACACTCTTGTACATAGAATTACAGAATTTGATATAGGATGCTGTAAGTAAGATACATGGAGAGCTTTGTTTTAACAAAGTATTACTGTGCTTCAGTGTTTAGCCTTCTATGCAGCTTGCAGCCACTTGTATGACTTTAAGAATTAATTGTTTTTCTTAACTGTCTCATTCAGCCCCTCACTCTTAAGATAAAAGACAAAAGGAACTCCAGTAGAAGTGTGCTGATACATCAGTCCAATATTGGATTGGTACCGATATAAAGAGAATTTGTTGTGTTGGATATTGGCCCAATGGGGCCGATAATTTGCAGCCAGAAGCAGAGCCAGCAGCATAGGGAGCTGACTCCAGCTGGTTAGTCTGTTGTAGAAGGGGAGGGAAGCGAGGGGTGGGGTATTGTGGGGGAGGGGCAGATCAGTGTCCCCCGTGGTGAGGCAGGGGGCAAGGACAGGGCCAAGTGCTACGTGGGGGGGTGCATCTCCTGCCACTGCTTGCACCCCAATGTTGTGGCCCCAGATCTGCAGCTGGGGCTGTGCAGGGTTCTTCTTGGCGGGAGGCTGGGCTGGGAGGATGCTGCATCTACCCCAAATTTTGTTGCCCTCGGCTCCCAGTGCCACCACTGCCAGCTGCGCAGTACAGCCCCAGCTCTTCCCAGCGCGTGGGTGGAGGCGGAGCATTAAGCCAAAGCAACTCCAGGCTGCTGTGGCAAAATTTGGGGTGGATGCAGCATCTTCCCAGCATATGAAGAGTCCTGCACAGCCCTGGCTGCAGCCTGCCCCGTCACACCCTGCACAGATCCAGGGGCATGTGCCCTCTCCCCCCCCACCCATGCCTCACCATGGGGTGACATTGATTCCTGCTTCCTCCCCCCACACACACTTTCCTCCCCTTCCACTACAATTGACTGACCAGCTGGAGGCAGCTGTATCAGAAATTAAATCAGTACCTGCTTATATGTCTCCTTAAATGTCAGCTATCAGTATCAGCCTGCAAAATCTCTATTGGTGTGCCCCTAAACTCCAGGTTGCCCTTAACTTTCAAAGCAGAACATCTCTTAAACATAGAATCTGAGTATTGAAAATACATATATCTGTAACTGTGTATACCGCATACAGGTTTTTTTCTTTAATGTAGTATTTATATGAACAAATACAGTCATCTGGTTTGCTTTTAGGTAAAGTAAACAACCCTGAATGGAACAGAAATGAAATTCCACATAGCTGTGGAGAGCTTTGTGGAAAGAGAAGACCAGGTCAGGACTGTCCACATCTTTGTAATATGTAAGTGTGTTTATAAATACAGTGTAATAATTCACAGAACATTATTGAAATCTGGAAACCAATTGCTCCTTGGGTACTTTCAGTTTGCCAGTCAGTAATTTCTCAAACAAAAATGCTTGTATAAATAGACTTCTAATGACTAAATGCAGGCTATTCTCTTGTTGGCCATTTAAAAATATATTTTATTCACTAGGCTGTGAATATTGTTTTTGAAGAAGTGGATATTTTTCTGTTACGTTTCCATTGTACTAACATAATGGTGGTATTGGCGTTAGAGGAATTGCAGATCACAAATAATTGGGTGGAAACAGCAGCAAGGACTCTTCCTTCTTGAGTCCTACCAGAGGAAAACTGAGCAAGTTATTTAAGATCGCACAATGTCTGTGACTGGCCAAGAAAATAAAATTGTGTATCCCATATTCCAGGCTAGCACCTTTTATTATTGGGCCATTCTTCTTCCCTAGAGGAGGGGTTTGATGAGTACAGTTGTGTCCATCTTCACACCTACCTCCATTACATGTTATGGAAAAGACAGGAATGCTAAATGCATTCAGTTCCAAGCTGAATGCAAAAGAAATTGTATTACTGCTGTTAGAACAAATACAACATTATTTGAGTGATTTAAAATCGTATTGTAAAAAGGGATCTGCTCATGACCAAAATTAAGTTTTAATAGATATTGCCCATTTTCATAGGACTGATGCATATTTTTTTGCATCGGTAGGGAAACGTAAAATGATTTGAAAAAAATTATTTCTTGGACAAGTTTGCCTAAAAGACGCCTCTAATTCAGAAAGTGTTAGCCAGAACAAAGAACATGTGGGCTGTTTTACAGAAGAATTGAGTGTATTAAGATTGTTGACAACTGTTAGGCCTCTTACTGTTGTGAAGATAGACATAGGAGGTAACCCTAACTTCCCAGTCAATCAAATTGCTTTATAAAGGAATATTTCTAATTTAGTAATGCTCCGTAGTAACTCTAGGTTTGCATTTGATTTGTAATTTTGAGAGGAAGGCTGACAATAATTTCTCCTTTGGATTGGAATTCAAGACACTTGGGTTCTAGTTGCTGTGAGGCTTTGGCCACATCACCTTTGCTGTTTCTCTAAGAGAAGCTGGAAGGTTAATTCAGAAATTTTTGGTCTCTTGTGCAGAAGGTCAGGCATAATGGAGATAGTCCAATCTGGCCTTAAAAATCTGTGAATGTACAGTAACACCCTAACTTACAAGAGTGATTAGAGGAATAATATCAAGTCTATTTTTTAAATGATTAGTCTTAATTTTTATTTTAAAGTTAAACAAGCTTTAAATTCTGGTATGCTATTGTGTTTAAAACTGACAGAATGTCTGTGTTACAGTAGATCATTTAACTTTCTGTTCTTCAAGTGGAATAAGTGTGTCTGTTAAGATACCATAAATATTCATATAATTTATTGTGTTCTCATTTTTAAGCCTCTGCCATCCAGGGCCTTGCCCCTCATGCCCTGCCTTTATGACAAAAATGTGTGAATGCAGACGAACGAGGTGAGATTATTTTTGCTGCTTATTGTATGAACAGAAATAGAGTTTTTGAAATGCTGTTCTTTTGCTTGTACTTTTTGTGTGTTGTACATGGTCTGTGCAAAAGTGGGTTAGAAAAGGTGTAGCTATTTCTTATGGCTTTGCTTGAAGTTGGACATCTCATCCTTATTAACTTGGAGAAAAAAATGGGAGATTGGCAATTTCAAGTCCTGTCTGTTTTTTGGAATTACATTTTTGTGTCTTTAGAACACCTTTTTTTCTCATTGCTGTGTGAAAGAATAAGATGGAAAACAAACTGATTGTAGATGAAATACTGTCATACCTACTGAAATGAAACAATTTTTTTCTTTGCTGCAGTACATGTAGTAGTGGGTAAAATGCTCAGAGGTGAGTTTTAGTAGATGAAAACATGTTAAATTAAAACCTGTAAATAGTTTTCAAAATACCAAAAGAGATAAAACGTGTGACTCTGTTCAAAATTCAGTGACGGTTATATTTTAACAAGATTGCCTGATATTCTTATATGTGGAAATCTTAGAAGAAATGTTAGTGCCTCTTACATTTTTTTTTGACAAGGATGAAACAGGGGTTAGTGTATTCTTTGGCATTTGAGAAGCAGTGACACAAACTAATAAAGCTCAAGTCTTGGTTATGTACTCTTTGGTTCATGACTGAAGCTGTAGAATACCACAGGTGATTCACATTGTCATTAGTGGGCACTGAGAGAATATAGCAACACTCATAGCTTTAGACTTCTCTTTTTTTCACTTCTGTTTTTAAATGAATGCTTCAAAATGTGTAATGGCTCTCTCATTGTCTTAGAGTGAAGTGGGACTTGGCTGAATGAGGAGATCTGTGTCCTGATATCACTTCCAGCTATGATCCCATGAATAAATGCATGAAGACTGTCCTTCTCTCTTTATAGTCTGTTCATGTTGGTCACATACACTTGAAAATATAGGTGTCCACTAGGGTAGACCCTGCAGTACCATTTGACACAACTGCAAAGTTAGTGATATTTTAGAGACTCACATATTCACATACATGTTGTTTCAAAAGGCCCAGTTTGCCAAAGTTACTGTCACATAACCAGGCCAGACTAGGTATGATTGGGAAAATCCTTGTCTACCCTTGATGTCTGGTGTTAGATTTTAAGATCTACAGTAACTCTAGTTCTAATTGTGTTTTAATATGGATCCCAGCCTCCGCTTCATCTGTTGCCATGTAATTTTGGCTGTACTGGTGGTAGACTCTGTACGTCACAGCTCATTAGTCACTTTCCTGGCACAAAGCCTAGTCCCTCTGCTTATATGCTTGGCATCACTTCTTCCAAATTTGTCAGTAGCTGACTCTGACAGCTTCAGTGAGACCAGAATTGACCTCTCTTCTAATTCTGTTACATAACTACCGTTGACCTCAGCTTAACGTGGTACATGAGGTGATAAAATTGTTTTTATTAGAATTAATTTGCAGTGAACAGAGCACTTTGATTATTGAGGAGAAACTCTGCCTTAGTAGGAGTGAAAAGGCTTGGAACCCTGCCCTTGGTGGAAGATACGATGAATTGTTTTTTCTCTTTCTGTGAATGGGTGGACTAAGATGTGCCTAGATACTGAGGCTTGGAGTTAAAATCTTGGAATAATTTTCCTTTTCCTGTGGCTAGGATAAATGATCCTCACCTCATTCCACCCTCCCACCCTATCTGACCCACGGAGGGAGATGTAAAAGCATCCTCATTCCTAACCCAGCACTACCTAAAGTTACTTAAACACAGGAAAAAAAGCTTTTCACCTGTATCCTATAAATGAAAGCTTAGTTCGGGGGTGGGGGGGTTTGCCTACCCCTGGGGGTACTTGGGCCTGTGCTAGGGGGTACGTGCAAGCAGGGAGGGAGCATTGCCACCTCTCAGGAGCCGATCTGGGGTGGGGCGAGGTCAGTGGCACCCCTCTGCTGGGCGGGAAGCTTGCACGCGCTGGCCAGTGCTACCACACACCAGCCCGGTATGCTTCTCCGCCCCATAGAGGGGCACCACTGCCCTCACCCCAGCCTGCTGAGCTGCCCCACCCCACCGCGCCTGGCCCTGCTCTTGGGAGGCAGCTGTGCTCTCTCCCCGCCCACCCATCCCTCCTCCCTGCTCCATTTCCAGCTGCACACTACCCCCATCCTCTCCCCCTGCTTGGCATTTGGCCATCAAGGGTACTTAGACTAAATAAGGTTGAAAACCCTGGGCTTAGTTTAATAGGCAGAAGAAACAGAAGGTACCTCAGACCTGAAGTGCTTAATGTATTCCCTTATTAAATTGCCTAAATTCCTTAAATTCAAACACTTTGCTTTCTCTGTACCCTTTTTCTTTAGTTTGCTCTATCTAGATTGGCAGTGTGGGAGTGAAGCTGCCCTGAGGGCACCTCCCTCCACCACACCATGCTTCCACTCTTCAGAGTGGTTGTGTGATGAACCTACTTCTCAAACTTGCACTTGGCCTGCCTTCATTTCTTCATTTCCAGGGATGGTGTGTGCTGTAGGAGCAGCTGTGTGGTACGAGCTTCTCGGCAGCATCTCCATGAATTCTTCAAAAGCAGTATAGGCATGTTCTGTGTGTTTGGTGGCAAAAGTTCTATGTTCGGGGTGGGGGGGTGTGCACACGTGCATGGTTGCACACAGACACCCATGCATGTACGTTCAGCGTTCTTAAACGGTTCCAAGAGCTAGGTTGCCCAAGGTGAGACAGTATACAATCCTTGGTGTTATTTGCCTACATTAAAAATAAATACTGTGTAATCAGATCCCTGTTCTTGCTCCTTTTCAAAAGCACTAACAAATATCGATTCATAGATTGTAAAGCTGGAAGGGACCTCAAGATCATCATACCTTAAACATATTGATTAAGTTACCTTCCCTATGCCAGGAAAAACATTCCGAAAAACCCTATTTTGAAAATTTGGAGCTGACCTAGCAGGAAATGAATATATTTCAACGAATGTGAAGCTGCAACAAACTTGGTTGCTTCCATGGTAGATACTACTGTGAGCTTCAACAGAAGCTTGTATCTACTGAGATAAAGCTGGGAAGTTCTTTGGAGAGAAATAAGAAGTCTGATTGCAAGAAAAACAAAGTTTCATTTCAGTCTCCAGAGTTTGTCGTCATAAATTTTACTTTTCTTTTGTATGCAAGGTAAGGAAAATGTGGTAGCCAAAAAAACAGCCACTCATCTACAGGCTGGTTCAGTATCATCCAGTACACACAGTTGAAGTCTCTGGTTTACTAAGTTTCCAAGTAGCAATATTTTGGGTTTTTAGAAAGGTCAAAGCCAAGTATTCTCTTATGTCCAGACTGGTTTTGGTTACAGGCAGCCCCCCTGCTTAACGGTCTTAATTGGCTTAGGGAAAACCGAGTGTTAAGTGGAACCACGCTAAGCAAAACCCATTTCTCCATAGGGTTTAATGTAAACAGAAGTAATTGGTTACTTCTTGCCATAGCTTCTCATCACTGCTGCTGCCTCTCCCTACCCCTCCACCTGCCTGCTGGCCACTCCGGCCCCACGTGCCAGCCCATGGCCCACGCTCCTGCTGGTTCCGGCACCATGGGGCCCCACACTCATGCTTCTCCCTGCTGCTGCTTCTCCCCACCCCCCTGCCCACCAGCTGCTCCGGCACCATGCGTCAGCCCAGGCCCATGCTTCTGCTGCCACACCCTGCACCCCTGGCAGGGGCCCTGCGCTCATGCTTCTTACTGCTGCTGCTTCTCCCCACCCTGCCATCTGCCAGCTGGCACCATGTGCCACCCCGGTCTCCCGGCCCCTGCTGGCCCTGGCCCTGTGGCACCAGTGCAGGCCCTGAGCTCATGCCTGCCTGCCCACTCGCTGCCACACTGATTCTTGCCACCGCTGCTGCTGCTTCACTGAGTGCTATAGCGAAACTGGCTCAGCGCTAAGTGAAAGGAGGAAGTATGAATTTTAAATGAGCGCTATAGCGAAATAGTGCTAAGTGAAACCATGTTAAGCGGGGGCTGCCTGTACTTTCAAATGGAATAAAAATCATGTGCTATCAAACACCTTCTCCAGAAATCCATCAAATCTTTGATTTCATTCTCACAGAATGAAAAGGGCTTAGTTGTTGATCCTGAAGATCAGGAGCAAGTCAGCCACGGATTGCAGAAATATCAACCAGTTTGTAGAAAGCTCTGTTTTTGATTTATTTGTTAACATTTTAACCTCACTTTTTAAAATCTGCCTTTCCATTTGATACCATAAGAGCGTTGAGGAAAGGTGATAAAAAATCAAAAAAAATTGTTTTATTATGTTTATTTAAAAAAATTTAAATAAAGTTATTTCACCCCCTCCAGCCACACTTTCTCCCAGTTATGGTTTAAGGTCACCTTGTTAGCAAGCCAACCTGGAATAGGAGATGTAATTAATTTTAGAGGTATACTAATTTCTGCTAAAAACTTCAAATAATATTAGAGTTACTGTTTTACATATAGAATTCAAGCTGCCTTTAGTTAGTCTGACATACTGTCCTGTATATTGGGGTCAGGTTATCTGGAGCTGCAAATGGCTTCTTGTGGTATTATTTCTCTTTTCCCAAAGCATTACATTTGCCTTTTCATCTGAACATATATGATATTGGTTTAAGAGCCAAGTCATTTAGTGTAACTGTACAAAATCATGGCACCCACAATTATAATCAGTGCATGGGTTTTACAGAAGGAATGTTGTTATACTACTAGCATCGCTAGTCTTTGCATCGTATCTCAGACAAAAGAACTGAAGTTTGAATTTAGATTAAGAGCATGTATTAGTGTTATAGAAGTAAAAAACCTTATTGGGGCACTGTAACTTTAAGTAACTAAAGTAAGAAATGCACTGTTATTTCATATATTACCAAATCAAGATCAGGGTCCCTTTTCTTGCATTCAGGGCTGAGGCCAGGTCATTTAAAAGATAACTTTACCCTGATTATATGTCTGAAGTTTTTAGAGGAGAGTAGGTTTAGATTAGACATCCGTAAGAACTACTTCACAGTTAGGGCGGCTAGGATCTGAAACCAACTTCCAAGGGAAGTGGTGCTAGCTCCTACCCTGGGGGTCTTTAAGAGGAGGTTTGATGCCTACCTGGCTGGAGTCATGTGAGCCCAGTTTTTCTCCTGCCCAGGCAGGGGTTCGGACTTGAAGATCTACAAGGTCCCTTCCGACCCTACTTCTATGATTCTATGATACATCAGTCCAATATCGGATTGGTACCAATATAAAGAAACCCTCCTTTCCTGGCACAGTGAGATTTTTCTGACACAATCATAAGTCTAATCTGTGTAGGTGGCAGTTTTTTTGGGAGCTGATCTAGCAGCATGGAATGAACCCCATAGGAAACAAACATGATTCACAGATCTCAGTATCTTCTTTTCCAAATATACAAGGCTGAAATATGTATATGCTATTATGTGTTGTAAATGGCATAAATAAAATATACAGAAGTCAAATACTGTGCTCTAAACATACTTGTTGGCCTGAAGAGAGGCTGCGAAAAAGAATAAGCATATTATGAAAGTTACTAATGCACTACTAGAAACGAGATGCCTTAATGACAGTCTTGGCAACAAAGTTAACTTTAAACTTTTCAAAGATAGCATAATAATATAAAAGGGTGTTCTGTATTTTAAATAATGCAGTATATCCAGTTAATGTGACATCAAGCTCTTTTCTCTATTTTGATGTGCGAAGATTTACATAGTAGCCTGCCTTTGACTTGGAGATATGATTCATTTTTAGTTTCTGGACAATTTAATGCATTCCATTATTGTATATTTCCTTTGAAGAATTGCAGCTCATATTGCAAAGCAATTACTTTGATGAATGTATATGGAATATTTAAGTCCTAGTAAGATATTTTACTAATTATGCTGTTATTTATCTACAGTCACTCAGTGCGCTGTGGCCAGTCCACCACAATTCATTGTTCTAATGTATGTGGGAATACATTAAACTGTCGTAAACATAACTGTACTCAGGTGTGCCATGCAGGAGAATGCCCACCTTGCCAACTAACAATACAGCAAGGTAGGTATCAGATATGTGGAAAGCTGCTGAGATTTGTATGCCAATGTTTCCCCCCTCCCCTCCTCCCTAATATCTCTTACAGTCAGTGAGTTAGTTGATTTGTTGAATTTGGTATATAATAATCAAAACTAAACATAACCTTTATTCAACTCCTATTTGTTAAAACACAAGGCCTAGTTATGCTTAATTACTTAAAAACAAGTCACTAGGCCCTTTTTATAAAAGTATATCCAAACCATTTTACTCTTGCTTTCCTAAATGCTAAGTGTTAAATTTAATTTTTTCAGGGAAAATAAAGGCTTTTGAGCACAATGCAATAGACACTAAATTTTTGAACCACAGGGAAGACTTCTGTTTTAATAAGTCTCATCTCCATCCATAGGATCTGAAAAAGGGGATTATTTCCTATGAAAGCTCATGCCTCTCTGAACCATCTAGTCTCTAAGGTGCTACCCTGCCCTACCTTCTGCCTAATGCTAGTCAGTATTTGCATAAACCTGCTGTTACCAGTTTTATTTGTGATTCATATTTGTTCTACATTACAGTTATAGAAGTATTATTCCATTAAAAAGCTGATGGTTTTTGAGGTTCCCAATCAAACACCTGCCTGATCCAAGGACTGCCTTCTGCCAAATTTCAGTACCTTGTTGGAGATTTTACAGCAGCTTGAGAAAAAGTCATAAGATTATTAAATAATGTGGTGGCCTAACATTGGCTATTACAGGGGTTGTTGCTATTTCCTTACAATTAATACTCTATTTGATTTTCTTTAAATTAGTAGTTCTATATGTTGACTATAGATGACACATTTCCGTTGGGGTACTGAATGTTTGCTTATCACATACCACTCAGTTTACTATCAGACTTGGGAAATATCAGTGTTGTCCTATAAGCTCTTAATCATAGTTTTCACTTTAAAAATCTTCTCCATATATTTTATAGAACAGAAAACATGCACCAGTGTTATTGAATATTTCAAATACTTATTTAACCTTGAGTAGGGGAAACCTGTTAAAGCTTACTACAAGTATAGGCACCCAGCATCATTTCTAGGCATTATTTAATCAGTAGTTTGGGGTGGGGGAAGTAAAGTAAAAATTGTATGAGAGCACGGTCTGGGTTCGTGCAGTGGGGGACTCTTCTCCCTCCTCATTTCCCTTGCCACTGATAGCCAGGAGGGGGGGATGGGGTGCAGGGCTGGGGAGAGGAGCTGTGCTGGCCAACTTGGGCGGGCAACGTGGGGAAGCTCTGCCCTGTCCCTTTCCCCCGCCCCGCACAGCTGTACTGGTTTGGGCTGGGGCCGTGCCTCCTGCCTACTCCTGCTCAATTATGCCTGTCTTTGGTCCTGTGCAAACTGGCACAAGACCAGAGCCGCTGCCCCCCCAGCAGCAGGTGCTTGTATCCCTGTGCCATGCTGTAGGGAAAGGGGAGCTTCACAGAAGGAAGGATCAGGCCCCTCAGGGCTCCTGCAAATTGCAGGTGGTGGCAGCAGGTACCCAGCACGATTCTTGCGATTGTGCCAGTCTCCTGCTGGCTCCACCTGTAATTTTCTGGAGAACCAAGGGTTGCAATTCTGGCTTTGGTGGAGTGCCCCCTAGGGACATCGTATAAATATAGAAAATTCATGAGCTACAGACACTCCCTCCCCACTCCCACCTGCTGACAGCTCAGAGCAGCCAAGCATGGCTGAGTTCCCACGTGGCAACCTGTAAGGGAGGGGATTGGAGTGGGGGCCCACAAAGGTGCCTGTGATTCTGATGGAGCCTGGGACCTAACTTGAGTTGGGAGGGGATCTGGTACAGAAGTTCTAACCTAAATCACTTAAGCCTGATGCACTACATTCATCTGGATCCATCTTAGACCAGGTTCTACCATTTTTAAACCAGTCTACGTGTGCTGAACTTCTGTACTGTAATGGGTTTAGATGTGGTTTTGGTCACTTATACTGGTGTATGCATAATGTCTATGGCTGGCCGTAGTTAAGACGCGTTATCTTTTTTGCCAGTCAAATCATACTTTACTAATCTAGACTGTGGGCCCTGAAGTATGTTTTCTTCTCTGCTCTTGTTACAATATACTTTCTAATAGAAATAATGTAAAAATTCAAGCCTCCATGCAGCTACTGAAATGGATGCAACTGAACTACAGCATCTGCAGTACACCTTTTAAACTAGTACCCACATCTTTCTTTTTCACATGCCCTTCAGTTGTGTATGTATAATATTCAGTATTCTCCCATGCTGTTTGTGTTAATGTTGCTGTTCTTCCTTTCTGAATTTTTTTTCTTCCTTAGTGTGTTACTGTGGGAGCAGCTTTCGAGATGTGTTGTGTGGAACGAATGAAGAGCTCTCTGATGGATTTGGGAACTTCTCCTGTCAGAAGATGTGTGGCAGGTAAGGGCCCTTTTCTCTCCAAAAACTCAAGATTACATTTTATTACAAGATGCTGCGTCTCCATAGCAGCACACTACAGCAATGTAGCATCAGTGGTCACGAACGTCACGCTGCAGCTGTGTCACCGTAGAGACGTGCTCCCCTGTTATAGCACGTCGCTATGGCAATGTATGGCGAAAAAATCTGTGCATGGCCAGCAGAGCACAGCAAAGCACAGCAAGGAAGTCCTAAATGATGGTGTGGTATCAATGGTGCCATATGACCATATGTAGACATGCCCAGTTAATACGATATCCTTATATAATGCCTTCTGTTTTTTCTTTTTAGAAAATTAAACTGTGGGAGACACAGCTGTGTACAAGTGTGCCATCCTCAGCCCTGCCAGATTTGTCCACGACTTCCACAAGCAGTGCACTGCTGCCCTTGTGGGCAGACTCCTCTCAGCAAATTGCTTGAGCTAGGATGCATTGAACGGAAAGTATGCACAGATCCCATCCCTTCATGTGGAAAGACATGTGGCAAACCTCTTTCTTGCGGTAACTATGGTAATTAGAACATTCTGCATTAAATCTAATTATATATCATTCTGAAACAGGCAGGTAGTTCAAGTCCAAATTTTTAAAACTCATATACAAAGAAACTAACAGAAAATCCATCCTGAATAGAAATATGTTTTTCTAATGATGTGGTGATAGTTGACTTGAAATTATAAGCCACTACAGAGCTTGCAATAGAATTTGTATTATCCTAGTAGTAGTTGAGAACCAGGAAGTACACCAGTTTAGAAATTAATTAAACTGACCAGTTCTTTAGCTGTTGCACAATGAGTCCCTGCTCTAGTGATACATTTCTGTTGGGGAGATAATTACAGAACATCTTAGAGCAATGTTTTCAACCAGAGTTCCCTAGCATCCTAGGATGATACAGCACAAGTGCCCTGTCCAGGGAGGGCTGGGACTCAAGCGTGTGCTCCTGTCTGCATTTAGGGTTATCTGGGAAGCCTAAAACAGGCAGGAGAACTCACCTGTGCCACTGCCTTTCCTGGTCATTGTCCCGTTTTCCCCCCCCCCTTCCCCAAAGTATAAGTACATGGGACAGTTCCACCTGCACCCCAGTTTAGAGCCACTGAGGTAAGCTGGGGCCGTAACATGGTGGTTCTTAACCAGGGATACTGCCAAATTCAGAAAGTTGTGGAGGGATGCTCTAAATCTAAAAAAGGCTGAGACCCACTGGTCTAGAGAGCTGTGTCCCTTGAGGTTACAAAAATAAATCCTTGCCTATCATCTCATGTTCTTCCTCTTCTCTCCCACCATGCAGAAATGTAGAGGGAGTCCAGATCCCTGCAGCCAGTCAGACATTTCTGTGTCAGTCCAGGTTAGATTAAAATCCTCTTGGTCTCATGTAAAGTTACACAAATGTGTTAATCCGTCTTCAGCTATTGTTTTGAAGACAGACTAGCCCTGTTGTTCACTGGCAGGGAAGGGCTTGGCTCTGTCCTTGAAGGGCCAGCCATGACTTCATTGTGTTTCCACCACTGCAAGGACTTTTCTCTGCTGCAGAGTGAAAAATGGGAGATGTATGGGGTAACCTTTTGGATCAGCTCCAGAATAACTAGAACTGTGCTGTCAGCTTTGATCCCTTTGGCACAGGGAAAGCTCTTCTTTCTGTTAGCCTGAGGTTCCAGCAGCTTCAGCCTTTAGCCAGTAAGAGGGCAGGAGATGTATTTGGGCATTCACTGGTAGCCAGCTTGAACAAGAGTCTCTTTAGCTACCATGCTATACTAATGAAGTCGAATGGAATCAAATCTGGAAAATGTCTAACAAGTAAACTGCAATGACTAGTATACTTGCTCGTCCTTAAAGCAGCAAACCCAGGAAAGTTTGGACATGTATTTGTTTTTATCTCTCACACTGTGTAGATTAAAATTTTTGCCCTCTGCATTTGTAGATCTTAGATGGGCAAATTACTTTGCTGTCCTCCCCATACATTTTTACAGGGTTAAGCACAGACACCTTCAAATACAGCCTTTTCCGGTCTCTCTTCGTTGCCTCGGTTGGGGGCCTAAAATCTGAAAGGAGGCAGATCACTTGCATCTCTAGGTGGTAATAATTTAATTGGGCAGGGGAAATTGTAGATTTCAAAGCAGTAGTCTTTGTGTCATTTTCTCACTTGCTTAGTTTTTGAAGCTGAACACCTAGTTCTTGGATGGCATGCTTGTGTGGGGGACGTCTTCAGTCAGTTGGTCCTCTCAATTTCAGGACCCCGAGGCTAAGAGAGAGTCTCAGCCTCCTGTTGGACTCCTCGCTAAGCTTGGATGATCGGCATCAGTTTTAGAGATCTTGCCCATCTGATCCTTACCAGTCTGTCTGTTGCCCTGTGGGGCCAGGCCAACTCTCAGGATCTCAATATTGCGCTGTTAGACAGGAGGGCACATGCACACACTCAAAAATCAATTAGGTGCCTACACACAGACTAAGCGCACACACACACACGCGCACACACACACACACACACACTCTCTCTCTCTCTCTCTCTCTCTCTCTCTCTCTCTCTCTCTAGGTGCATGCACTCCCACCAGGCGTGTGCGCACACACTACCAATTTAGGCACACACAAATTTACCAGCCTAGGCAAATGCACACCTATCACCAATTCGAGCACCTACACACACTATACATACCAAAATAAATTAGACCAGAATCAGTTACCAATACCTGCACATCTAATACACATACACAGATAGCTAATTCGTATATCATGCACACAGTGACATACATGTATATCAGTACATATACATACCACTCACCTACACATACACACAGGTGAGTTCCTAACTTGGGTGTTGTGGTGTGTATTTACGTATGTGCTTGGTGTACTTGGGATACCTGGGGGAACGTTAAGGTAAGAGAAAGAGTGAAAGTGTAGTGGGTGCAAGTCGCAGGGACTAGAACCGGTAGACTAGAAAGAGAGCTGGGCTGAGAAGCTGAAGCTTGGGGTTACTGCTGGTGGAGACTGAGATGAAAGTTGCTGGTGCCGGGATTAGAACTGGCAGACTGGAGGGAAGTTGGGATAACTTAAGGTTAATTGGTGTTAATTGAAAGCAGAAAGCTGGCAGAGCAAAGGAGCAATGCCAGGGAGAAGCCCAGAGGCTGCAGCCAGAGCAAGGAGGCTACAGGGGAGCCGAGAGGTACGTGGGAAGAGGAAAACTGGGAGTGGGTCTGCGGTGGGGGAGGCTGGAGAACACAGAAAGTAAAAGAGAAGGCAGAGAGATAGGAATTGGGAAGAGGTGTGGCAAGGGGCAAAAAGTGGCGGGAACAGGGCTGAGAGCCTGCAGACAGCAACAGGGCTAAGAGCCTGCAGAAAAGGAACAGGAGGCAAAAAGTGGCGGGAACAGGGCTGAGAGCCAAGAGGGAGAGAAAGAGAGACAGACAGAGACTGGAATTTAAGATGGGGAAGGGACTGGGGCTCAGTAAAACGCAACCCAACTCAGGGTTACAAGTGATAGTGGTTTTATTGAACGGGGGAGGTGGTGACACGATATCTTATTGGTTCCTTTGCATGCACACACACAGACACACACACAGACAGTGGCAGCAGGGGTTAAAGAGGCCTGGTGCAGGAGCTGAAGTCCAGGAGGAGAGAGAGAAAGAGAGAGTCCAAATTGGAAGAGGAAATATGCAGGTGATACCTACCTATCCCAGGCTGAAAGTGGGTCCTTGATGGCTAGTTGGGGTCTCCTTCAGCTCAGTGTTGTCTAGAGTGGGGTTGCCAGCAGGGCTTCTGGGGTGGATAGGTGATGTGACATGGAGCTGGTCTGGTCCAGGCGGAAAGGGCATCCCAAAAAGTCAGTCTTCACTACCCCTTTTTATGTAGCAGATTACCTCTGATCTCCTATGGAGAGGGCCTGTCCAGGCAAGGTCAGTCCTGTTCCAGAGG
The DNA here is from genome assembly GCF_052110815.1 of Crocodylus siamensis. Taxonomy (NCBI): domain Eukaryota; kingdom Metazoa; phylum Chordata; order Crocodylia; family Crocodylidae; genus Crocodylus; species Crocodylus siamensis. The sequence goes on from NC_143397.1 coordinate 135,663,460, forward strand.
GCTCCAGGTGTTCTTACTGAGCAGGTGCAGCCTTGGCACAATGGTGGGTTCCCTCATCTTTTGTTTCTTGAATGCTGAGGGTGGTTTCAGGGGCTGGATTGCTGGTCCAGGTATTGGTGTTGATGGTTTGGTCATTCAGAGAGAGCTATTTTTAGACCTCCTGCCATTGTCTTTCAAGCACCTGCATTCATCCCCATTCATTCAGGAACCAAGTTACATGGGAGGGGTAGGTGTGAGTCATAGGTTACACAACTGGGGATGGGGATAAGATGGAGGCTTGACATTGCAAGATGGAAACTTGACATGACTTATGCTAACTTACATATATAAGCCTAAAACAGTAATCACACAATATAAAAGCAGTACAAACACAATCATTATCACTTATAAAACAGTGGATATCTATATCAAAATAGCAGAGCACGTATTTGCAAAGAGGGGAGAGAAAAATAAAACTTACTACCTAAATAAAATGTAAAAACTTTTCCTACATCTTAGCTTACTTATACTTATCTATAGGAAATAGAGATGGGGAGACAAAGTCAGAAATGGTTGGGGAGGGGTAGGAAATGCATTTTAAAAGAAAAAAAGGAAAACTGGGGGTTTTGCTACATTTCTTCCAACTTGTTCTGGACCATCTTCATCTCAAGTAACACTGTCCTCCTCATGTTACATCTAGCTGTTCTCAGCATTTTAACAGCAGCTAAAACTTGTTTTATTTCAGCTTGCCATAACAACATTATTTTAGGGGCCAACTTTGTTCTATTAGTATGTGATGCTCACCAAATTAAACTAATTTTGAATCATTATCAAGTTTAATGTCTATATCAGCTTTCAGCGAAGACTATTTATTGAGAGATTACCTCTATATATGCATATGACACTCAAGCTAATACCTCTCCAGCACAGTATGACACTTCATAGGAATAAGTTTAGTCCTTCAACACTGCTAATTGTTTTTTCCTACACCACTTCAGTGGGTCAACCACAAGTTGGGGGCAGGCAGTGGGGAAATCAAATGGTGTGCCACACCCTGGTGCCAGCCCACCTTGCCACTTGTCCTCAGCTTCCTTTTTTTTCTTTTGTTCGTAAATTTTCCATGGTAGACAGCAAATTTTTATATCTTTCTTTGGTAGTTTTGGAGTGATTTTTTTTTTGTAGCTGTGATGGTCCAGCGGTCTATGTGCGAGGCAAAGAGTTTTGTGGGTGATGTCTTTTATTTGACCAACTGTATTTTTGGGATAGGCTCAACCCTTCTCTACACGTACAGGTAAAGGGGTAATGAGATCTAATGCACAAGCCACACAATCACACCTCCTGCCATGCCACACATACTTGGCAGAAGGCACATTTATGAGATCATGCATTAGATCCCATTGCACCTCATTGCCTATGCAGGGGGACAATCCTGGGCTCCCCCTGCACTTGCAAGTAGCAAGTTCCAGTGGCTGAGAGCCCCGTTGAGCTATGAGATCGCAGCTCGCTGCCTCAGGAGTGAGGGGAGCCCCTCAAGGCTGGAAGACTGCAGCAGCTGCAGTCTCCTGGCTCTGAGGGCTCCACGCACCCCCAGGACAGGAGATCAAAGCCAGGACCCACCTGGGTCCCCAGCACTGGCAGGCATGCTGCTGGGACCTAGCATTCACAGCAGCAGGACTCAGTCCTGGCAGCTGCGTGGTGCTGCCAGAACCCAAAGTCAGCAGCTGCTGGGGCTGAGAGTCCCTTTAGTTGCAGGACTCCTAGTCCTGGCTGGGTATGATGCACCCTTGTAGGTAGGAGCCCAGTCAACTTAGGGGGCTTCCAGCCATAGAAACTTGCTTCTTGCCACGGCAGCAGCCCAGGATCAGGCTCTTATGCACCGACAATAAGTAATGATACGACCTAATACATGATTCCGCAAATGTGCCTCCTGTCATGCACATGTGACATGGCCAGAGATGTGACTGTGTGGATTGCACATTAGATCCCATTGTGCCTCTGCCTTAATGTGTAGAGGGGGCCTGAATCTGTCCCAACAATACAGCTGGTCCACTAAAAGACATCACCCACAAAAATCCCTGCCTCACATAGACCCTGCTACATGTTCAAATTAAAGCTTAATAGCAACCAGCTGTAAAGTTAGTACACATTTTCCAGATCTGACTTTATAGCTGGTTGGAGTTTTTTATGGCGTAAGTACTTTGCACATGTGGCTGGTCTCAAGGTGATTGCGTACTTAACCAGTTAATTGCTTGATGCCTGTAACGTGGGGGTTGGGAGGAGGCTCAGACAAACTTTCTAATGCATTGCTTGAAGAATGACCAGCTACAATATTTACTTCATGATTTTTAAAATGGCTTTTAACCAAAGTTCTTCTGAATGTCCAGTGCACTCCCAGATACAACAGGTTTTTTCTATATAGTCATCTAAAACTGCTTAGCAACATGTATATTTTTAGCATTAATAGTATATTTTAGAACTGAAGTTAGGGACCATAAATTAATTGAACTGAACAATTACAATTCTGAACCTTTTAGCATATGTTTCATTACAGAGGTCTAAATCAAAAAATCTTATGGTAGAACCTACTATTTTTATTATAATCTGTAATGTTTTACACACTGAATACTAAAAGAGGATAATTCAAAGGAGTAACTGTTGCCTTTAGCAGTCTATTCAGACAGAAGCATCATATCAGTGGCCTCAAATGCTCATTTTCTAGTATATATCATGGACCAGCATGTTAAATCAAAAACTTCAACTAGCAAATATTTTTACTTTTTCATCCGTGTTAGATTTCATTCATACATGTGAGCACCTCTGCCATGAAGGTGAATGTGGACCATGCTCTCGCACATCAACTGTTTACTGTCGGTGTGGCTTCAAAACAAAGGTAAATCAGTAAACCCTTACCTATTATAACAAGCAAATTGTACTATTTTTGAAAGTCTCTTGTTTGGGAGGAAGACTGTACTGTGTTGTAGTAGTAAGCAGCATTGCCAGTGTATAAAATTAGTAGAAAATAGATGGGTCTGGAAAATACCTGCATATTTTCACCTCCCTTTTACATTCATCAGCTTCTAAAAAGTGCTTTGAAGCATACACGTATGCAGGTTTACTTGTTAGTTTACCTGTGGAAAAGCTACATATCACACAGCAGTCCACCAAGTATGTCTTTAAACAGGCATGCAGTAGCCTATTGTTAATCACTAGTTAAAATAAGTTTGCAGAGCCATTGGTGTAGAATATTATTGGGAAACATTGGCCTTGCACAGTCTTTTTTTTTTTTTCTTCCTTGCTCTAGACATTTGTGTAGTACTCCCAGAAGATTGACATTCAGTGTGCTAACATATAATGGATCATTTCTTTTATTATTTTTGGAAGTAAAGCTTTGAAACAATTTGACTAGTATTGATGAATCTGATGCTAATCTGTTAAAGCATCATCTATAGCCTTGACATGTCTTAGATTTTTGCCTCTGAAATCCTAGAGATATTTTTTCTTTCCAATTTGCTAACCTTGAAGATACATTTTTGTACAAACATCAATACTTCTCTCTTGTTGTGGATTTAAGCATAATGTTTGTGTAGCTTTAGCAGCAGCTCCTCAGACACCTAGAGAACGCCTACTTTTAAGTATAGACTTCAGTCAAAGTGGTTTCTTTCTTTCTAGGTTGTAAAACCATATGCTTAGAAGATGGAGTTTTTCATAGGCAGGAGCAGCCCATAGCATAGTTATAACTAGTGGATTAACCATGCCACGTTAGCTATAATGGTGGCTGGTTAATAAAAAATGTTGGCAGCTGACTTGCATCCCTTCTGGGAATCTGGAAAGAGTGTTACCAGTCCCATTTTGCAACATTTTAATAAGTTTACATGGCACAACACACACTCATGTGGAGTTTGAGAACAGTGTAGTTGCATCATTGGGATGCCTGGGTTAATTAATCCCACAGAAGTGGGGTATCTTTAATTTGGGTGGAGTGTCATGCTAACAAATGTATGTTTTTGGTGCCAGAGCAAGCTTGTTTAGAGCTGTTCTGTGCTCTCTTAGAGCAGGTTTAAACTTTGGGGAAAGTATACAGAACTTGGGTTTTGATGGAAGCCCTCTTCCTCTTACTCCTTTATGTCCTCCTCTTTTTATTTCCATATCTGGAAGCTCCAGATTCAATTCAGGAATTGATAATCCTAAAATTCAGGTATCACTTTTGGGAATATGTTCTGGCACCTGTAGATTCAGGTTTGGTGAATTTCTCGACATGTCAGTCAAATAAATATAACCTCTAATAGATGAGGTAAATGTTGGTACCCCAGGAAGAAAAGTTAGGAGTACTTGGCTTCACGGTGATCTTGTGTGTCTTTGTTCTTGCAAAAAAAGATTTAAAAAAAAAACTTCCTTCACACTTCCTGGGGTTTCAAAATAAGATGAGCTAGTTTACCTGATCACGGACATTCGTAATTGATTAGCCTAGAGCAGAGATGTCAAACTCACCAGGCCCTTGCGGGCCAGGTGAGTGGCATGGAGCTGGCCATGTGCAGGCCAGAGAAGTGGCATGGGGCTGGGCTGCCCTGGTCCCATGTAGCATAGCAATCGGGTTGTTCCTTTTCTTTTGTTTTAGCTTCAGTGTTTTGTTCTCATTCCATAGATCTTCTTTCTGGAGACAGAAAAAATTAAGCAGTCTTTTGAAAAAACGTCCTTTTATTTCGCTCTTCTGTCCCTCTCTTCTTACTTGATAGGTTGCTTGCTACTTAGTCTGGCATGACTTGAGATTTAAAGAACTCTCTGTTTATGAGAATAAACTATAGATATAAAGCTTATTGAATTTATTCTTTGAAAGTTTTTTCTTTGTTTTTTGTTGTTTTTTTTAACTGGGCTATGATGGTCTTGTTGGGTACTCACAGAAAGAATTGCTCGGGCTACAAAAACATTGAAAGTATGCACTCAATCCATTTCATTGTCACTTGCCTAAGTGGCACTTGTATAGCTGCATAAATATAATTTTTGGTGCTTACAAAGAATTTGGACTCTGTTTCCCAAGTACATAGATCTGCTCATCCTACATTTCCCTTCTGAGTGCAGCACCCTGGCTGTAGAACAGTATAAAATCACTTGGGTATGCATGTAACCCCATGCAAGTTTTCCAAAACATCACTGCTAATTAGTGTGAGGCCAGAAGAGGAGGCCTCCCACTTTTGACAAGTAAATCAGAAACTCCCACTGTTGTTTATCCATTATATCCAATTAATATTAAATGCAAGGTGCAGAAAAGCCATTAAGAGTGAAGGCTGGAACCCAAAGTGTCCATCTCACTGAACCAGACTCCTAGCTTGCTCTTCTCTAACTCCTAGATCCACGTGTTTTCTCCTCCTGGCTGACTTCTGGACTGGTGTTTAGAGCAGTTTCTAGGAAGCAGGAGCAGGAAATGTACATTTGAATCCCTTTTGGGTGAGAGGAGGAGTTAGAACTTGGATTTCCCTTGCAAGTGTCCTCAACACTAGGCTCTTGGGCCAAAAGGTAGAGGGAACTTTTCTTCTGTTTTTACTTTCAGCAAATATGTGTGAGCATTAATGTGTGTACCTTAGTGATCCTGTCCTACCAAACATAGTTGGACACAGAATCCAAATTGTGTATGTGAGCCAAAAAATGTCAGTTTTGCAGCTACGTAAGTGCCACTTAAGTGTGTAAAGGATTTAACCTTCAGTCTGCTGGCTCTGTACATGTGGGATTGATTTAACCCTTTAGTCATGAATACCAGACATAAGGATTCCTTGCTGTGAGAGAGCATAATATATTTACTTGCATACCACACACAGACCTTTTCCCCCCTTCAAAAATTGCCCTCTACAATAGGTTGAGCGTTTTAATCAGAGAAGTTTATTTTTCTGCCCAGAAAAGAATAGAGACACTGTAAAATCATAGATTATCATAGATTTCTAGTGTTGGAAGTGACCTAGTAGATCATTGAGTTAGACCCCCCTGCCCCAGGCAGGAAAGACAGCTAGGGTTAAGTAACCCCAGTCAGGTGCTTGTCCAGTCTCTTCTTGAACACCTCCCTTGGAAGCCCATTCCATATCTTGGCAACCCTCATGGTAAAGAATTTCTTCCTGATGTCCAATCCAAATCTACTCTCCTTCAGTTTGTGGCGGTTATTTCTAGTAACCCCAAGGGGTGCCCTGGTAAACAGAGTCTCCCCTGTTCCCCCCTCCCCCCCCCAATGAGTTTGTAGGCAGCCACAAGATCACCTCTCAGCCTTCTTTTGTGGAGGCTGAAGAGTTTCAGGTCCCTCAGTCTGTCTTCATAGGGTCTTACCTGCAGGCCCTCAACCATACGAGTAGGCCTCCTCTGAGCCCTCTAAAGGTTCTCCACGTCCCTCTTTAAGTGCGTTCCCAAACCTGGATTTAGTACTCTATCTGCGGTCTCACCAATGCCACACAGACAGGAAGTATCACCTCCCTAGACCTGCTCGTGATGCACCTACTAATACAAGAAGGAGTGTGGTTAGCCTTATTACCTTGTCCCATTGGTGACTCGTGTTAATTTTTGTGTCGACTATGACTCTGAGATCCCTTTCCACTGCCATGGTACTTCCCAGTCTATGGGTGTATTGGAGATTCTTTCTCCCCAGGTGCAGCACCTTACATTTATCCTTGTTAAATTGCATCCTATTCTGATCCGCGCACTGCCCCAGTCTATCCAGATACCCCTGAATTCATTCCCTGCCTTCTAGTGTCTTTACCGTACTCCATAGTTTGGTGTCGTCTGCGAATTTGGACAGTGCTTTCAACACCCTCATCCAAATCACTGATGAAGATATTGAACAGTACTAGTTTAGGGACAAAGCCTTGGGGGACACTACTGCCCACATCTCTCCAGGGGGAAAACGACCCATCCACCACCACTCTCTGGGTGCATCCCATAAGCCAGTTTTTCACCCACCTTACTGTGAAAAAATCCACATCACAGCTACTCAGTTTGCTTGTGAGGAACTGCCTGCTATAAACCCATGCTGATTGTCCCTTAACATTGTATTACCCACTGGCCCCCCCACAAATGTGATCCTTTATAATTTTTTCTAAGGTCTTGCCAAGAATAGACGTGAGGCTAACCAGCCTATAATTACCCGGGTCTTCCTTCCTCCCCTTCTTGAAAATAGGGACCACATTGGCCCTTTTCCAGTCTTCTGGGACCTGTCCCAAGTGCCATGAGCACGCAAACAGTTGCGCCAGTGGTTTTGCTATGACGCCAGCCCATTCCTTTAGTACTCTTGGGTGAAGATCATCGGTGCCTGCTGACTTAAATATGTCCAACCCCTCCAAGTAGCCTTCACTAGGTCAGCGCTAACTGTTGGTGGGCTGGCATTTCTCTCATTCCAGGCTAAAGTCTTGTTGGGAGGTGTATTTGTATCTATGCCCAAGAGCACAGATGCAAAGAAAGCTTTTTCCATTCTATCACTTATGAGTTGCCCTAGTCCATTCTGTAGCAGCCCTATGTTACCCTGCACCACTTTCTTGCTCCCTATGTACTTAAAGAAGGCTTTTTCGTTACTGTTAATCTTTATTGCCAACTTGAGTTCAGTATCTGGGGGAAAAAAAATGGCTACTGCTTCTTTTCTTTCTCTTCCCTTCTGCCCCCAGCTGGCTGCATGGAGGAAGAGAGAGTCCAGTCTTAAGCAACAGATGTAGTTTTAACCTCTTTACCAGCCACTGCCAAATTGGCAGTTGCTTTTGGCTGAGCAGTCGAGACCTGATGCCAGTTAGGCAACAGCTGAGAGGGTTAAAACTAACATTTGCTGAACAGGAAAGGGAGGATGAGTGAGCTGAAGATTAGCTTCTGTCCTGACTCCATGTAGCCATAACTGGTAAAATCTTTTCTTCATTCTCCATTCCCAGAAAACAAGGTGCATGCTTTATTTGGGGGCATGTGGTATGCAAGGAAAAGGGGTGTCAAAGATGCAGAGCCCTGTTATCTGGCCCCTGGTAGTGCCCCTGGGTCAGAGTTGACCAGTTGAACTGCACATGGCATGTGCTGAGCCCTGCCCTTTGAGCAGGACCCAGGGCATGCGCTGCATGCAGTGCCTGTTCTGGCTGCTCTGGGATCTGTGCAGCATGCTCCAGCTGATCTGGGATGTGTTCTGCACACAGTGTCTGCAGGTGCTACATACAGTGCGGGTCCTGGACTGAGTGCAGCAGGTGCTCGTGCAGTGCATTCCTGGACCAGGGGAGGTAGGTGCGGCATGCAGCATGGATCCTGGAAAAAGCACTGTATAGTGTTGTACCTGCTCCAGCTACTCTGGGATCTACATGACGTGTAGCACCTTCCCACCAGTCAGACCGTACCACGTGTGGTACCTGTTTTGGCTGCTCTGGGATCTGTACTGCACACTCTTGCTGGTGTGGCTGCTCTGAGATTTGTGCAGCATGTGGAGTGAACCCTGGAGCAGCTGGAATAGCCTCTGTGTCCAGTGAATCCAGCATATGGGGTTGGGGCTTACTGGGCCTGTGAACCAGCCCCCTGTCACTCATCCAGCCCATAGGACCAGATGAGTTTGACACTCTTGTGTTAATTCTTAACTTGCCTAGTAACATTTTTTTTTCCTGGGATGTAATAAAATTCCCAGCCATGGAAAAAAGTCCTACAGATTAAAGTGCTTTGTTTTTCAATACTATTTATAGGTCTCAAGAGAAAGCAAAAAATTACTTTAGAGCCAGCTAGAAAAATAATGTAAACACTAGGTGTTTTTTTTCCTCCCCATCCATCCAAATCCATTTAAAAATCATGAAATACCTGAAACTTTGAAAACAAGAAGTGCTGTGGCTTGCATTTTTTTCAAAGCAGAAGATGATATAGTAAGATAGAAAATCTTCCTTGTACTTACCTGTCAGTTTCTTTCCCCCCGCCCCATAGTTTGTTATTACCATTAATGTGGCTTGCATTGCTTGTGGAATGAGGTAGGGAGATAATTTGATACTGTTGATATTGAAGAGTGTTTAAAGAAGAACAGCTTTAAAATAAAAGTTTTGATTTAAATTGATACATACATAATTTGTAGGTGATTTGCTATTTTAAGGGTTATCTGTCAGTACGATCAGGATTTTGTCCCACTTCCCAGGTATGATCAGTTATAGTGGTTAAACCATTGCTTGTGTTTTTGTTTAATATACTGTTTACAGTTCTCTTTGGAACAATAAGCTTGTAGTTGCTCTTAATTTGCCTTCATTTAATCTGTTCGTATTCCTTTTGTAGGAAGTTCCATGCGCCCTCCTCAAAAATAAAGGTAAGCAGTCACAATATACTATTTATGCTTACCCCTTTTTAAAAATGTTTCTATTTCACAATTTGCATGATGTGATATATTCTTCCATTTGGTATGTGAAGTAATAGAGTTCAAAGCATGTGGATGAAGAGAGATCAGGTGCTGTAGGTGGTAGTGCGAAGGATATTAGCATTTTTATAAATGACAGTTTTAATGTCTTATGCAAAGTCAGTTGTTTTTTGGTTTGAGAGTATTTCTACATTTTAACTATCTGCTTTTATCACGCTCATGGAACTGTTATTTTAAAGACATGCCTGATGTCTGTTCAAATGTGTTGGGTGAAAAACTACATTCTTTGGAGTTGGAATGTGTGTGGGTGAGTGAGAGAGAGCTGTCTTCACAAGTCTGTAAATGGATATAACTAATAGTAAATATAGCAGTGTACCATTCCCTTGGCCTTCAGCACTGGAGTTTTTCTATGTAGGTAATTGCCTCTTCTCTTGCTGGCTAGATCTTTTGCTAACTGTACATGTGACCTGAAAAAGAAGTCTTTGGAACTGTTCAGACAATACAAAGAGTTTTATAACACTTACCTCTGTAGTATATTCTAATACAGTTTTATAGAATCTCCCCCCTTTTGGTGTTTTTCACTACTGTAGGAATGTACACCTGATGAATCTCTAACATTTGTGTCTCTCTCTATATCAGTTTCTCTTCCTACAGTTCTTATTGTTTCAGTTTTTGTAAGCATGATTTTCTGACTGGTTTGTAATTTATAGACTGTGCAAAGTAGATACGTATGCCTGTATGTACAGCACGAACTTTTGTTAGACTGAAGTATGCTTTCATGGGCTGAAATGTGTGTGGGTGTGTGTAATTTGGTTAATCTATAAGCTTCAAATGCCTCTTGCTTTCTGCTTGACTTCAGACTAATACAGCTAACTGTCTCACTGACTTGTAATTTTCAGGAGGAATGTTATTGAGTTTTAACAGCGCAGGTTTCTGTAGTTTGGGGAGTACCATCATATTTTAGAAAACTTGGGGGTGAGGAAGGACAGATGGACCTTGTCTCTAATTATGGAAGACACCAGGAAAGTTTTGGCTCTTGCTGGCTACTTCTTCCAACCATCTAAGCATCATCACATTTCCTTCTCTTTCATGCTTTTTCAGCTCACTGGTGATGGTTCTGCCCCCCTCAGGCCCCAGGGGAAGTGCACCTAGGCCAAGGGTCAGTGAGGATCTAGTTAGGGAACTTCTGGAGGGACTGGACGTATTCAAACCAGCTGGTCCGGACGATCTCCACCCCAGAGTGCTGAGGGAATTGGCTGAGGTCATTGCGGGACCCCTGGCACGGCTTTACGAGCGCTTGTGGTGCTCTGCTGTGGTGCCAGAAGACTGGAAGAGGGCCAACGTGGTTCCCATCTTCAAAAAAAGGAGGAAGGAGGATCCAGGAAACTATAGGCCAGTTAGTCTTACCTCGATCCTGGGCATGCTTTTTGAGAGAATTATCCTGACACATCCACAAGGGGCCAGCAGGGGAGATTATGCTTAGAGGCAACCAACAAGGGTTCATTAGCGGCAGGTCCTGTCAGACCAACCTGGTGGCCTTCTATGACCAGGTCACCAAATCCTTAGATGCAGGGGTAGCAGTGGCTATAGTCTTTCTGGACTTTAGGAAGGCATTCGACACTGTCTCTCACCCCATTCTCATTAAAAAACTTAGGGGACTGTGGTGTTGATGCCTGCACAGTCAAATGGGTCACTAACTGGCTGGAGTTCCGCACCTAGAGTGGTGGTGGATGGGTCATTTTTGACCTGGAGGGATGTGGGCAGTGGGGTCCCCCAGGGCTCAGTCCTCGGGCCCGCACTGTTCAACATCTTCATCAGTGACTTGGACGAGGGGGTAAAAAGCACCCTGTTCAAATTTGCTGATGACACTAAGATGTTGGGGGATGTAGGCATGCTAGAAAGAAGGAATAGGCTACAATTGGACCTAGACAGGTTACAGGGGTGGGCGGATGAGAATAGGATGGGATTCAACACCGACAAGTGCAAGGTGATGCACCTGGGGAGGAAGAACCAGCACCATGCCTACAGGCTGGGGAACTCCCCTCTTGTCAGCACAGAGGTGGAAAAGCATCTTGGAGTCATCATTGACTCCAAGATGAACATGGGGCAGCAGTGTGGGGATGCAGTCAGGAAGGCCAACCGCACCTTGTTATGCATCCACAGATGCATCTCAAACAGGTCCAAGGAGGTGATCCTCCCCCTCTATGCGGCACTGGTCAGGCCGCAGCTGGAGTACTGTGTCCAGTTCTGGGCACCGCACTTCAAGAGGGACGTGGACAACATGGAGAGGGTCCAGAGGAGGGCCACTCCTATGATCAGAGGGCAGCAGGGCAGGCCCTGTGAGGAGAGGCTACGGGACCCGAACCTGCTCAGCCTCCGCAAGAGAAGGCTGAGGGGGGATGTAGTGGCCTGTTACAAAGTAGTCAGAGGGGACCAGCAGGCACTGGGGGAGTCCCTGTTCCCCTGAGCACTACCAGGAGTAACTAGGAATAACGGTCACAAGCTGGCAGAGGGTAGATTCAGACTAGACATCAGGAGGCGCTACTTCACGGTCAGGGCGGCTAGGATCTGGAACCAACTTCCAAGAGAAGTGGTGCTGGCTCCTACCTCGGGGGTCTTTAAAACAAGTCTAGACAAACACCTTGCCAGGGTTGTTTGACCCCAGTACTCTTTCCTGCCATGGCAGGGGGTCAGACTTGATGATCTGCTCAGGTCCCTTCTAGCCCTACCAACTATGAAACTATCTGCTAGTGATAGTTGTATACAACAGACTAAGGATCAGATTTATTAATATCTTTTTAGTTTCATTAGAGAAAATGTTCCAGTTTTTTGGGTTTTTTTTAAAGGAGATTTTTTCTCTCACAGTACTGATGAGGAAAGGTGGAGCCATCAAATACAATAATCTTACTGGTATTGTGGCTCAAAATTTTCTGTTGCAAATGCTCTTGTTCAGTGTGTAAAATGCTTGTAAGTCATTCCCAGACTTTCTTCAGGCAACGGATGATTGTTAACCCTCAAAAGTTCTTACAGAACATCGTGCACCCCTAACCTTGGGGCTGCCCTAAATAATCTCTTGCCTTGTGCTGTGGGAAGGGGAAGCACCATGCCTCCCAAATCCCACTCCCACCTGGGAGAGTTATTGTTGATGGGAGAGGGGCATCCCCAAAACAATCTTTTACCTTTCATAGTTGTCTTCACGTGTACAGTGGGGACCCATCTGGAACTTCAGGTCATGTGGTGGGGAAAAAAGGCTACAAATTCTTTCAGAATTTGCTCATAAAATAAGTAATTTCCATCTGTCCTAACCTGTCATTCCCCCCACTCAGCTATGACAAGTGACTACATTTATTTGATAAGCATATTGTCAAGTTCTAGCTATTCTGAGAATTTTAAAAGGCATCTCTGCTCTGAGGTATACAGGCAAAGGCTGCAGCTGAAATTGTTCTCACTGTGTGAGTCTTAATGCTGTATTTTTCAAATGTATGACTAGAGTGTGAGATGATCTTGTCAGTGCTATTTGTCTGGAGATATAGCTGTGTCAGGATAGTGAATGTGTTGGACCATTCATGTACAAGGTGTCTTAAGGCATTAGCAGGATTATCTCCCATTTCCTTCCCTAGCTGCTTTACTGTGTATTTTCAGAATGCTTCAGGGTCTTAATGTCGTGTTGAAATAGCACCAAAAAATGACATTGTAGTTACTTCTGTTTCTTGTTACTATCCTTTTCCTGTGTGTGTTTGTGTGAGAGAGATGTGTATCTCTCACACAACTCGTGTGTGTGTGCGCGCATTCATAATAAAGCTGCTTCAGCTTTATACACACACATCTACATAGCTTTACACACGTGTACACAAAAAATAAAATATGGAAGGTCTCTTCCTGATGGGACACTGTTCTGGCTGAAGCTTATGGAATTGGGAGCAAGGCTTTAAAACTCTGCCTTCATATTTCCAGTAAGGCCCTGCCACATGTTACACTTAAGACATGATTAACCAGTTAATCATGTCTTAAGTTATAACCCAGCCACATGTCAAAGTAGTTAATGGCGTCATAGAACAAGGACTAAGCCACAAAGGTATTACACATTTTTTGTGGAATAACTTTGTGGCTCGTCCCTACCATGCTGTTAATTGAACATGTGGCCAGGTGCCTGCAACTGGGAGCCCTGTCAGCTGATCTGGGCTTCCAGCTGCTGGGGTGCATCATTCAGGACTCTTAGACATGGGAGCACATGGTGTGCACCCCTGTAGCTGGAAGCCCAGATCCAGGAGCCCATGGTGCACTGCTGCAGCTGGGAGCCCTGTCAGCTGATGGGGCTCCTAGCTGTGGCACCTTGCTACTTGCTGGTGCAAGGGGAGCTCAGGAGAGCAATCCCATGCTCTTTCTGCATCAGCAGTAAGGTGTGATGGGATCTGATGCTCAATTTCATAATTGCACCTTGGGTTTGTGTGGTTTATGCATCCAATCCTATCACGCCTTTCCCTGCACATCTAGCAGGGGCCTAAGTGTTACCAGTTTGCTGTCTTTGAAATCAGTGTTATGGGATAGGACTAGGAGTAGACACAGTATCAATGGTATCTAATACTGTATTGCTTATGTAGCAACATAAAGATTATCATAAATGTTCACTTCTTAAAATACTTTTGCTGTTTCATTAGTCTCTTCCTTAATTTATCTAAATATTTCTGAATAAAATGTCACCTAGGAGATTGATGCTCTTGAATATCCATTGAAATGTAAGAGCTGAGAGCTTTCTCTAGAAGTACCCCAGGAATAACTCCCTTTCCTCTTGTAAATAGTATCAGGAACATCTTGCTCAAAAGAGCTTAATCAGTGTAAACAATCTACAGTGTCCAGTCTACCATCTTGAACAGTCTAGATCAGATGTTTACGGTACTTCATCATGCCAGGAATATTAGCCTTTAATTAAAAAGTAGTAATGGCCATTTTAAGGTTTACATTATTAAACAAGAAGCCAAAGTGTGGTAATCTGGCTTTCCTCAAGCTAATTTATCAGAAACTGTGTTCAGCACCACCTACACTGTTCTTATAACAGCCTTTTGATTTGTGCCATCTGTATAAAAATATGTACTGTTTCTGTTTCCTTCCCTAGGCTTGCTTGTATGGGAAAGCTAGCACAAAGAGAGTTAGGATGTAGATTTACAGTGTATTTGCTATTCCACTCTAACTCCTTATTTGGGGCATCTTAATCTAGTCACTCTTGCTGCAGATTAAGATTGACCCACCACTGTGACTAGACTAAGGTGACCAATAAGCATGTATTAGCAAATGTAGTATAAACTCATACCAGAGCTCAATAAATCCATATATGAATTCTAGCATGATAAGCAAGAATGCTTTATAATACCACAGTTGTCAAATATATTTTCTAAAGCTGAATGCTTAAAGTATAAAGATGTAAGAGTGATGTTTCTCCTTTAATTTTTTTTTTTTTTTTATTGCTTGGGTACAGCTGCCATTACGTTCATGTGCGACAAGCGATGTAACAAGAAGCGATCATGTGGACGACACAAGTGTAACGAGATTTGCTGTGTGGTAAGTTTGTATATGAAGTATTGAGAAATCATTCAGTGTAGAGTATTTATTCTTATGATTTTCATTATTTTGAAAATAAATAAAAAAGCTGCTCAGTCACCTGTCTGTAACTGTATTGTAAAGTAAATGTTTGTACTTTATGCTTTGCCCAAAGCATTTTCATTCTTAATGTTGCAAGCACAACATTTTACGTGTTAGTCTCAAACTAATGGAAAGCTGCGGTAGCTATGGTAGTCTGAAGTTAATTGAATTAATCTAGCATACAGGTAAAATATATTGATAATAGTATCATATAGACACGTGGGAAGGACACTTGACAATTCCACTGTGGCTCTAAATTAATTCCACTGTGATTAACACTTTCCACCCCTCCATCAAACTGACTCTTGAATTACCCCAGCATATTTGTTTCTTGGACACCACTGAAACTATGCAATGGTCAGGTCACCACCACAGCCACATTATATCAGAAACCAACTGACTCTTACATCTACCTCCACATCACCAGTTTTCATCTAAAGTGCACCTCTACAGCTAAATTCATGTATACACATGACAGACCTCTCCTCCAATGTGTGCTGATTAGCATGTGTCTGCTGATTAGCACACTCCAGCAGCCTCTCAGTTACATGTATTCAGCATCTCTGCATTTCAAAATGGTAGTGGGGGTACTTTAACTAAAGCTTGTTGAATGAGCTTTAGTTTAAAGTGCCCCAGCTGCCATTCTGAAGTGTGGGACTCTGAATACGTGTGATGCTGTGAGTGCTTTTATTAGTGTGGCTCTCAGAGCTGCTCTAATCAAAGGGCCCCCCACCCCGCCTCCCAATCCACAATGGAGCACATATATAGACACCCCAAGTTACAGTCATATCTGTTCTGATCCCACCAACATGAATCTTAGGGATCTGGAGCAGGGATTCCTGCACTTAAAATGGAATCCCAAAACCATAGCCACCTGGATCAAGCCATGCTCAGACCCTGCTCTGACTTACTACAATTCCAACCTCTAAGAAAGACAGCAGAATCCCTCTTGTCATGTACAAACCTTGGTTTGAACACCATGAATACACCATTAATGACCTCCTGGACAATGATGACCATCTCAAGGCAGCCTTCAAGAGACAAGCCTGTTCTGGCTTACCGGAACCCCCCCAGCCTTCAATAATGTCCCTCTAACAACAAACTACCCAACTCCTATGCTCACTAAGGCATGAGGCTTTGCAATGGACCCAGTTTGTCAGATGTGCCACTTAGGGTTCATTCATTTGCTCCTCTACCAACATTGTATGTCATCGCCTGCTTACGCTGCACTTTTGCTGTCTACATTCAACAGATGGGGCAGTCCCTACATAGAAGAATGAATGGACACTGTGACTTGATATCGGTTCCAGAAAAACACACAAGCATGTGGCAGAACACTTTAACTTTCCTTGACACTCCATTGCTGACCTCCTAATAGCTGTTTTTCACACCAAAATTTAAAAACTAATTCAAATGCAAAATTGCAGAACAAGAAATCATTCACAGACAGGATTATGTTAATGTGGTCTCAATAGAGACTGGTGATGTAGTAGGCTGTGGCCTTTCTGAACAAGTTAATGCTGCCCCGCCTTCTGTCTATACTAACTAGTATAGTTAAAAAAAAGAAAAACCCTTTTCCAGTCCAGAGGCAGCTATACTAGTTCAAAGACGCCTTACACTAAAGCAACTTACCCTGCATGGGAAAAGGAGGAAGTTACACAGATAAAAGGCACCCTTATATTAATGTAATTATGCTCAAGATGGAGCTTGCAATGAATAACTGGTTTGTTTTGTTGGAGATGAGATTTTTTTTTAAAAAAAATACAAACCTCATACTGGTATGACAGTGGGTAGTAGATAGGTATAAGTTGAGAAATTTCCAGTTGAACTTAAGATGTTTTGTGTATAGTGTGCAAGAAATCATAATGCTCATTAACATCTTTGTTCCTCAGTGCATTAGTATGCTTATAACAAGAAAGTCATTTGTTATTTGACCTCATATTCTTGGCAGTTTGCAGAAACAAATAATTGTTATGGAGCCATTTTGCAATCAAATCTTCTTTTCTAGGACAAAGAACATAAGTGTTCCTTGGTTTGTGGACGCAAACTTAATTGTGGCCTTCATAGATGTGAAGAACCTTGTCACCGTGGCAACTGTCAAACATGCTGGCAGACAAGTGAGTACAATATACGTACTGTAAAATCAACTTAAAACCAGTAAGATGTATTAATTTACATCGGTGGTCATTTTGAGTGCATTATTTTTCTTCTGAAGTTCCGTACTGATTAATGGAGACTATTTAATGTTGTACAATAGGTAAGAAAATTATTTGATTAAACTAGATGGACCTGTTAAATGTTGGGTTTAATAGCTGCACTATAATATCTTCCTTTAAATTGCATTTAAATTTGCTTAGTTCAAAGTGCTGATCAGATAAACTGGAAAAAAAAATTAAGTAAACTTTACAAACTAGGGGCCTTTAAGACTTAAGGTCCTAGTAATAAATTATTTTCTTTTTAAAATGCTATGTTTATGAAAGATATTAGATTGAAAGCTGTGTAGACAGAAGTCTCTTTAGTCACAACATGAGAGAGCACTAATTTTCTCATAATGGCCCGTTGGCTTGAGTCAGGTCTGAAGGGGCAGCCAGTTTCATGCCTAGCATGCAGATTTTGAGGTCTTATGGAAACTTCTTTTGTCTCAAACATCTGTCCACTTGAAACTGGACTGGGTTCCACAAACTGCCATTGGGAATAATTTTTGGTGACTGTTATTTAAACTCACACAAAGTCAGGCTGATCTCTTGAATGTGTCAGCATCTTTGTTATCTGTCCCTATGTTTAAATGAACTAGATTACTTAAATTAGCCTTTAAATTATCATAAATTAATAATTAAAACTACAGAGGTTAAGTCAAAAAGGGGCCTTCATAGGTCATCTAGTTTATATCTTTCAAATCATACCATTTCTTTACATTAAGGTTAATTGTTAATTCTGTTATTACTTTACTCTTCAGTTAAAGTAATTACTTTACCCTCCGGTTAAACCAGGGGTGGACAAAATGTAGCCTGTGGGCCAAATACGGCCTGCCAGGCCATTTTATCCGTCCCACGGGGACTGTAAAAAATTTAGAAAATTAATATTTATCTGCCTTTCCCGGTGGATGTGCCCCGTGCTGCTGATTGGCGGGGAAGATGGACAAGAGGGTGGCTGCCATCTTGACTGCTGGCTGCCCTGTCCCTTGCTGCTTCTAGGCTGAGAGGGCTCCCACTAGAGTCAGCATTTTATTTGTATTAAGTTTTTTGTTTTTTTTTAAGTTGATTTCACAGAGTTGCAGATTTCACAGTTTCTGTGAAATTGCAAATTAAGTAGGTCCCTAAGCGTCACCAGTTTTGATCTAGAAGAAAAGTGTGCCCCGGTATCAAAAGTTTAGGAAATACTGCTGTAGCTGTTGTTATTCCTTTGCTAAAAGACTGCATCTGCCATTGGGGGACGAGGGGCGGGACAGTGGGAGCTGGTGAAACACTAGCAGGAAACATTTTGCAGCAAAGCAGTGCCTATATCAGGGAGGTCTGCTGCTATAGCTCTGTTGCTGTAGTCATGGTAGCAGCAGTCTTATAGAATAGATTAGGGTTCAAATACATAACTATATATAGTCTAAAAAGTCCAAAGAACTCTAAAATTCTGGCACAGTCCTTCCTCTCCTTTTCGGTACTGTATAATGTACCTCTCTTTAAACTATTCTTCCTGATCTGTTCTACTTTTTTACTTGATTCTTATTTATGACCTTTGCTTTATTTATTTTGTCTTGTTTTCTATATTTAGATGGCTTTAAAATATCCTTCATCCCAGTTTGTGAAGTGTTCTGTTCATTGAAACTTCACAGACATTGTGGGGGAAAAAAAATTCTGAATAAGCTGCATAGCAAGCTCCATTGCTCTCAATTTCCTTTAGCACCAGCTCATTTTTAAGGTATGGTGAGCCACTACATGGCATACATTTTAGACTTCCTTTTCATTCCCACAGCTGAGCTGTGTCTTTCTTTCCCGTTTCCAGTGACTCCTGTTTCTTCTCCAGCCTTAAATGTCTGGCACACATCAACAAACAGAGCCCCAGAGAGTTCATCCAGCATCTCTCTCTTGCCCCCCCTTTCAGGCTCTTGCATATGATTTGTATGGACCCACCCTCCATGAGGTACAGCTAGACCAGGTTGCCCTGCACCTCATCTGCATATACATTTTTGGAGGACAATAACACCGGATTCCGGTCATGAATGGGGGGCTAGCTAGCAGAAGGATCCTTTATGGGCAGGGGGGGTGGTATCTGGAATATATATACATACTGAGCAGTGCTGAGCTGCGGGGTCACCATGGCTTGAAATGCTATTGACTCTGCTGGGGCCTGCCCAATGAACTATGTAATAAATCCTGAGCCTTTTAGTTTTGGACTAATATAATTATGAGATTTCATAGACATTAAGTCTGGAAGAGACCTTGGAAGGTTGTTGAGTCCAGCTTCCTGCCCCAGGGGTGGGAAGTCAGCTAGGGTCAAAGGATCCCAGCAAGGTAGGTGTCCAAATGCTTCTTAAAGTAGTCCAGAGTAGGTGTTTCCACCACTTCTGGAGGCAGTCTATTTCAGGCCTTGGGGGCTTGGACAGTATAGAAGTTTTTCTTATGTCCAGCCTGAAACAGTCACGGAGGAGTTTGTGACTATTTGACCTTGTCATCCCTTGGGGTGCTCTGGTGAACAGGTGTTCCCCTAGATCCTGATGTACACCCCTTATATCTTTTATAGGCAGCCCTCAGGTGACCCCTGAGCCTGCGCTTTTCCATGTAATATATGAATACTGACTGTTCTTCACTGAAAAACTCCCAACTTAAATCTCTAGAAGCATTCATTGCCCTGCTCACAGAAGGGCAGCATCTGATCAAAAGTTTGATTCAGGTTACACTGGATATAGCAGATGCATTGTTGTGAATGACGGTTAAGGATTTTAAAAGATTTTCTTACTTTAAATATTTAACATTAATACAGGTTATACAATATCCTCTTGAACGAGAAAGCATTTCATCTGATTTAACATTAATACAGGTTCTACAATATCATCTTGAACTAGAAAGCATTTAATCTTATATGATGAATGTCATCCATCTTGATAATGAGTACTGGGCACAAATAATTATTGATCAGCTCTATTGTTTGTATCATTATTTGCAGCTTAATTTTCATCTACAAGTGGAGCTATAATTGTGGTCAGGACTCCTTTTGTTCTTGGTAGTTTAAAAAAAAAAAATCTTCTTACTAATGTAAATATTTGATAAAATAAAATTTATTTCTCTTAAGTTATCCGTTGCCTGTTTTAAACTTATTGTTATCTATGTTTCCTTTTTCTTTTGGTATTAATTTTATTCTTTCTTTGCTCCTTTCTTCTGCTTTCTTAAGGGGGATGTTGTTAAGCAAAGGATCATTTTCCCCCATTAGGTAGGGATTCTCTGATTTCTAGTGTGTCATATTGCTAAACAGTGTCTGATACGAGGTTGTTGCAAGACTTGCTGCTCTTTTGATCAGCCCATTCACACCTGAATAAACTGTAGTTTTGAGTTGTTATGGTTTTGTCTGTCTCTCTTTCTCCGCCCCCCAGGTTTTGATGAACTGACTTGTTACTGTGGTGAATCTGTGATTTATCCCCCTGTTCCTTGTGGTACACAGCCACCAGAGTGTAAAAATCCATGTACCAGACCACATGAGTGTGATCATCCAGGTAAGTCATAGGTAGTCCTGTATAACTTCTTAAAACTGGCACACCAGTGCAACACATTTAGGTATACTTGCCTATATGTTTCTTTTTTTAAACGTCAGGAGCTATTTTACAGATTCTGCAGTAGTTGTAAAATACTACCAAAAGGTCTGAGTTTATATTAAAACAACAAACAAACTTTCCATAATACATACTGTTGTGCTTTTCTGACAGTCTAAAACATTGCAGTTTTACACATTATCTGAGATCTTTGAAGGTTTTTGGACACTAACAAAAAACGTGTTTGAATTTGTCATTAGATGCCATTTTTTTAAAAAATAAGCACAACGGTGCTTACCCCTGTCACCCTAAAAGAATACCTCTGTTCTGTATCTACAATCAGCAATATAATCCAGGCATTGTTTTCTTTTTTTAAAATTTGCCTCAGATTATAATTAATATTACTTGATGCAAAAAGTAGTGCAGAACAAATTGATCACGTTTCTAGCATATACTTCCTTATGCTGTCATCTAACAGTATCCAGGAGATACCCATATAGCCATTCCATCCAGCCCACCATGATAGTGCCAAGTTGCTGGAAATCAAGGGCATAACATATTGTGGAATCTGAGGACGTGGTCATTGGCAGCAAGTGTGTGAGGAAGGGCTGTATGAAACAGGCCTCAGTTGCCATGCAGTCACCTGGCCAATTGCCTCTTGTGCACCTCCATCACACTAAGCAGCTGCCTGGACCATGCATGCTTGCCCCACTGCTGGTGTGATGTCTGCTGCTGCAGTGACCACAACCACCTCCACATAGTTGGGATCCAGTCCAGAGCCCCAGTTGATTTTGACACCCCTTCTGTAATTTATACACAACCCAGTCTTATTTCCTACTGTCCAGCTGAGGAGATGGAGGAAGGAATTTTCTTGCAGCAAGCTTTTCAGTCGGATTTTCAATAATTTAAATATATCATAGTACTCATAAGCAGGAAGTTGTGCAAAAAAACCCCTTGCCCGTTTTCCCCAAAATGAGTGGTTTGAGAACATTAGAAGATAATTATTTTAAAAAGGAATATGTTATATAGTTAAAACACCCAAGTGAACTACGGTATTCTAAATTTTTTTCCTGATTTTTATGTTCCTTTAATTTCAGTGTACCATTCCTGCCATAGTGAGGAGAAGTGCCCACCCTGTACGTACCTCACTCAGAAATGGTGCATGGGCAAACATGAAGTAAGTATTGGCTGCTCAGTAGAGCTGTGTAAAATTTTGACAGGTGTTCGTTTTTGAAGCTGTTTCGACATGTTTTGAGCTCAAAACAGTGAAATCGAAATGAAACGAAAGGCTTTGAAACCATTTCAGAATGAAATATGGGCACTCGAAACATTTCAAAAGTTTCAAAATATTTCAGGTTTCGAAGCCGGGCTTGCTTGCAGCTAAACAGAAACTAAGGAGAGGGCAGGGGAAGAGGTGGGAAGGACTGCTCTGATGTTGACACCTGTAGCTGGCCAGTGACTATGATCCTTCCCTGAGGTCCCTTCGGAGGCAGGGACGGAAAAACAGCATAAAAAGTCACGTGTCACGAGTTTTGCTTGTCGGCACCTTGAAGTGCATTTTTCCAGAAATCCCTGCACCTTACCTCCTTGACACTTGACAGGCTTTGTGGCCCCAGCAGGGGCTACCATCCCTGCTGTTTTCATTTGAATCAGGAAAGAAATGACAAAGTTACAGGCGTTTTCATGATTCTTCATTATAGCCTATGGTTGAATTGGCGAAACAGTGTTGAAACAGCAAAATAGTTTTGACGAAACAAAATGGAATAGTGCTTCAAAACAGCGAAAAGAAACACTGCCCCTTTGAAATGGCGAAACGGAAGTCGAATCGAAACAGTGCTATTTCACACAGCCCTAAGTGCTCAGTATTTTAATCCTGAGTAAGCAAAAGTTGTAAAGTAAAGATTATCTCCAAACTGCAGTTTCTGTAAATTAAAGAAAACATATGATATTGGTTTCTCTCAGACTGTCAGGTTTTCCCTGTTTTCTGTAAAATAATGTGTTTCTGGTGTACAAGTCCTAACTAAAATGATCAGATGAATCTTTTTTACCACGTGCTTTTGACATGGATGCAGTTTGAAAGTATGACATTTGATAAATACCCATGTTTTGGTTTAAATAAATTATGAAGAACTTAATGTATAGACAATTTTCTTCTAAAAATCCATTCCAAATTAAAATGTGAACAGTGAAAGTATTATAACTGAAAAGACAGCATTTACTTTATTAAATGCAAATATTAATTTGCAACAAAATAATTTATTTTCACTTGTAACATGGCCCTCTTTCTTTCCTAGCTCCGGCATAATATTCCCTGTCATCTCACAGACATTTCCTGTGGTCTTCGCTGCAATCAGGTGTTAAAATGTGGAATGCACAAATGTAAAAGGATCTGTCACAAAGGGGAATGCCTCATAGATGAAGAATGCAAACAGCCATGTACTATTCCAAGAGTGTATTGTAATCATCCCTGTATGGCTCCGTGTCATCCATCTTTACCTTGTCCTACAACTTCTTGCAACACAAAGGTGATGGCTGTAGAAAACTTACCACAGTTCACAAGGCAAAATGTTTACTAACTGGTTTTAATCAATAGTGAAAAGTTATAACAAGACCAGTGTAGAAGCTTGTGTTTATAAGTATATGCTTCTGAAATTGATAATGTCATAAAAAGCCACTAGGCCTGTGGCTGAGTAAAACCAGATTCTTATGGAGTCCAGATTCTTAGACCTGGTCTATATGCTCCTTTCTTCTGTGCAAGTTGCACTACAACTTCCTACAGAGGGGCTGGGATGTGTTGAAGGAGAAAGGTAGGGTATACTTGGTATATAATTTCTTAGGTATTTTAGGGCTAATGATATATAAGGGTAGAGCAGTCTGTTGGGGCCAAACAACATGCAGTCAATTGAGGCTTCCTATTTCTTTCACCCACCCACAATGTCTGGGCTCTATTCACAGGCAGGGGAAACTCAAGCTCAGCATGTTCTACTGTAGTATAGGAGTGTCAGAGATACATCCCATGAACCAAATCCAGCTTGTAGAACCCTATCATCTGACCCACAATGCTGCCTGTGGGTCTTAGATTGACACAGCACATGCAGGACCAGTTTGATGCATATGCTGCATGTGGACCAGCCCTGCGTGCTAAATACAGGGCCAGTCTGATTGGACCCACAGACAAGCAGCGTGCACTGGATCCAGCACACAGGACCAGTCTGTCGAAAACACCACATGCAGCATGCATCATGGACTGGCCTTAAGTGCTGTGTGCAGCACACACCCCAGACTGGCCCCACAGGCTGCCTGTAGTGCCTGGACTGAACTGGCCTTGTGGGCTGGAGCCGGCATGTGGATCTGGTCTGTGAGCCCAGTTTGGTCCACTGACCTGCTCTATACCCCTCATCTGACCCACAGTGCCAGATACATTTGACACCCTTGTTAAAATACGCATGAAGAAATGTAGTTACCCAAAACTTACCAGTAAGTCTTTCCTGTCTCATACTAACTACATATAGAAATCATTTAAGCCTTATAATGAGAAAAAATAATTTCAAGGTTTGTGTCTTAAGTGGATTGTTCAGGAATGTTAGCATCTGCTTTATTACCAGAAAAAAAAACCCAAAAACTTGGTTTACCACTTTTGTGTCCCAACAGGTTGATCTTCAATGTGAGTGTGGAAGAAGAAAAGAGAGTATGATTTGCTCAGAGGCATCTAGTACATATCAAAGGTATATCCCAGTTATTCAATTCCTTGCCCTTTTTTTTAATAACTTCACTCCTCTGCAGTTAATCAGAGTTGGAGTTTCTTAGATGAACATCATGTATTTGACTCATCTTCCTTTGTCATATGCATTTTCCAAGTTAAATTTGCTAATTCCCCTGACCTCCCCAGCTCCCAGTTCTATACTATTTTGTCTGTAGGTCTGTCTTGTAGGATGTTCACTTTTGTGCTGTGAATGGATTGGAGCTTTGGTTGTATTCAAGGCTGGGACTTTTCAGTTTTATCCACATAGGGCTTTTTGGATGAAGAACTTAAAAGATTTTACAGTAATGAACATAATTCTAAATTAGCTAATTTCTCTTATTTCTTTTGTTTCCCTAAATTTGGGTTATATTGGGTAAAGGAGGAGTTGGGACATTTTGAACTGGCAGACCATTGCCAACCAATTTCTCATAAACTACAATGCATCCTTATTGATAAACTGCTACTTGAAATTAGACAGGGAAGTGCCTTGTGACCTGCAGTCTTGCATACTGAGATTGATTACTTTAGAATTCTTCATAGGTAGTGCTCTTTTTTCTTCCTTTCAAGACTTGACTAAGGAGTGCAAAAATTAATCTGAATAGTTCTAGATGGGCAGTTCAAGCTTTTACATGCAACCAAAACTTTGCCTCTCTCCCAGTCAGTTGTAAAGAGCACTTCCACAGATTGAAGGGATAGGAAGGATCAAAGAAAGAGTTCATAGATGAGACCCATCTTCCATTTCTTGTTCAGCACTGACATTTGAGAAGTTGATATCAGATTATGAAATCTGAGCACTACTTGGGAAATACTGTGCAGCCCCGTGTCCCATCTTTTGATTTGTACCTTAGGAATAAATATGAAAGAAGGCCCTACTTGGAGACAGTTCTCAGAACATTTGGGGGCTGCTGAGTAGTGTCATTGCCAAAGGTTAAGAAATGGCCCTGAGACTAGAAATCGCATTGAGGCCCAGATTCTTGCAAAGACTAAGTACAGGCACTCTTCAGACTTCTGACACAATTGGTTCTTGAAAACTGCATCTTAAGTTGAACCGTTGTAACTCGGAACCAATTTTCTTATAAGAAACAATGTTATAAATGGGGATTGGTTCCTGAACCAAGGCCCAGTACCCTATTTTCACTAAAAATACCCCAGAATTTTGTACTCGATCAATTATAGACGAGTAATATAAATACATTAATGTAGATGTATTGTAAATAGTAATTGTATTGATTTGGAAGGACTTCTTTGAGATGACTTTGCTGGATTTTTTGAAAGGCTCTTGGTTGGACTTTTTGAAGGGTTCTTGGCTGGAGCCTTCTCAGGAGTCTTGGCTGCTTTCTTAACGAAAGTGTCCAAGGAAGTTTGGACAGATGTTCTCCAGGGAGATGAGCGACGCAGCAAACTTGTTCGCTGGCATGGCATTGTATCAGATCAAGCATTGTAAAGTCGAAACTGACGTCATAAAGTTGAAACAGGGTATCGATTTAGAAACGTAACTCAAAACATTGTAAGTCAAAGATTGTCTGTATATCCTTCATTCACTGAAAATACTCTTTGAAGCCATTGAGCATACTGCTAGAGCATAAACTCAAGCATATATGTTGAGCTTTGCAGGATGAGAGCTGAAGTCTCTTGGCCAGCTGAAAACTTTAATGATGAGAGGGATAAACCAATTTAAGGCACCTAATATTGAAAATAATGTGTTTCAGTGCTAGTTATTCAAGGCCTTAAACTGTGTTTATCAAGTTAATTTCTTCCCCCACCATAATATATATGATCAACAAGTTAATATCAGATTCATTAGTGTTCCAGTTCTAGGTGACAGATGCATACTTTTTCACATTCTTAAACATTTAATTCCTGACATAACACTAGCAAATGCCACATTTAGTGAAGGCTTCACCATCACTGCCCAGATCATTTCTTGTTTCACTTCCATGCATTCCTGGCCATCTTTATATACTATATTTACTTGCATACCACGGCCATGCCTTTCTAAAATCAGCCCTCCAAAATTGGGGTGCCTATCTTAAGCAGGAAGATGATTTTTATTTATTTATATGCTGAAATCAGAAGTGGGGGCTGTGGAGGGCGGTGGGGGCACAGAAGCAGACAGATGCTGTGACTCAACTGCCAAGATGGCTGCCACTTTTCTGTGGTTCTGAAATCAGAAGAGGCAGAGCTCAGTGTAAACCCTCTCATAACCTGAGCACTTTGAGCTGATTTACAGTAAATTAACTGCTGCATGCAGTCTGTAGTATCTTGATGAAGCTTGCGGTGTGGAAACAATACTTAGTTATTCATAGAAACATATAGATTTCATAGTATTCGGGCTGGAAGGGACCCCGGAGGATCATCGAGTCCAGCCCCCCGGCCCAGGGGCAGCAAGTCAGCAGAGATCCTAGGATCCCAGCAAGATAAACATCCAAAAGTGTCTTGAAGGCATTCGAAGTGGGTGCCACATCCAGCGGCAGTCAGTTCCAAACCTTGGGGGCTTGGACAGTAAAGAAATTCTCCTGTATGTCCAGCCTGAAACTGTGGCAGAGGAGTTTGTGACCATTTGATCTTGTCATCTCTTGAGGCGCTCTGGTGAACAGATGTTCCCCCAGATCCTGGTGAACAGCCCTGATAAACTTATAGGTGGCCGCCAGATCGCCCCTGAGCCTACACTTTTCCAGGCTGAAGAGTCCCATAGCTCTCAGCCTCTCTTCATAAGGTCTGTTATCCTGACCTCTGATTATGCACGTGGCTCTCCTCTGGACTCTCTCAAGCTTCTCCACATCCTTTTTGAATTGTGGAGCCCAAAACTGGACGCAGTACTCCAGCTGCGGCCTCACCAAAGCCGAGTACAATGGAAGAATGATGTCCCGGATTTGCTTGAGAAGCATCTGTGGATGCAGGCCGGTGTTTTGCTCGCTTTTACTAGCTGCAGCATCACACTGAAGGCTCATGTTCATCTTGTGGTCAATCATGACCCCCCAAGTCCCTTTTATCCATAGTGCTAGCCAGCGTAGCACTGCCAAGCGTATAAGCATGCTGCAGATTTTTCCTCCCAAGGTGGAGAACCTTACATTTTTTGGTGTTAAACACCATCAGGTTCTCATCCGCCCACTTCATGAGCCTGTCAAGATCTTCCTGGATTACCCTCCTGTCCTCGCATGTGGATGCTTTTATCCCAGAGTTTGGTGTCGTCAGTGAACTTGGCCAGTCTGCTTCTGACACCAATGTCTACATCATTGATGAAGATGTTAAAAAGTAAAGGCCCTAGGACATAACCTCGATGGCTCCACTGGTCACAGTGCACCACGACAATTGACTTCCGTCAACCACCACCCTCTGGGTCCTGCTGCGGAGCCAATTTCCCAGCCAGTGGATCGTGGTGAGGTTGAGGCTGCAGTTAGCCAATTCTGCCAAGAGGCGATCATGGGATACCAGATCAAAGGCTCTTTTAAAATCATGATATATGACAGCAATCTCTTCCCCCTTGTCCACCAGGTCACCTGGTTGTAAAAGGAAATGAGATTGGTCAAGCAAGACCTACCTGCAACAAACCCGTGCCGGGTATCCCTCAGGATATTGCTGTTGGCCAGTCTGTATAGGATGGCCTCTTTGATAATCTTTTCCAAGACCTTCTCCAGGATAAAGGTCAGGCTGATGGGTCTGTAGTTTGCCGAATCTACTTTCCTCCCTTTTTTGAAGATAGGCACCACATATCAAGAACAATTTACAGTAAAGAAGTTATAGTCCTGCTACTACCCTTGCAGGGGTCTGGGGCCTAGCCTTTTTGCTGTCCTGCTACACCAAGCAGTTCCTACTGCCTCACCCAGACTATCTCCTGGAATGCCACCCTTCCTGGACATTCGGTTTCCAGGAGGACTTAACTCTGTGTCATACAGTTGGCCATGACGCTGGAAAAATCTTTTTTTCTACTTTCTGCCTTCCAAAAAAACAAGGTGTGTGTATTATTTAGAGGTGTGTGGTATGTGAGAAAATGTCATATATAACATGGCCCAAAGTATTGCCTTGCATTTCCCCATTGTAGTTTGCTCTGTCATGCAAAACCTTGATGGGTGACTTCAACATTTTGCAACAGATCAAGACATCGTTCATATGTTGCTGTTTAGAAAGTTATTCTGCTTTAACATTGCTGAGATCACCCACATTTTGTGTCATCATGAGCATGTAGTGGTTGAACACATGCAGGCACATGAACCACTGTTCTGCAGTGCAGCTTAATTTCATACAACAAAACTTTTTAAAAATGATCAGAGCTACAAATTGCTCACTAAAGGTTCAGTTGTTCAGTCAGGTGTTCACATAACAGTGACCTCCTGCATTTCCAGTTCAGCTACTCTCAATACTGCTTGCTCTGTGGAAGGAGGAACAATTTAATGTGGATATTGGTAACGCCATTCTGGGATCTTCCACCCACCCTTTGTCAAAAGCTTGTAGTTCACAGTCTTTACTCTGATGAAGAACTTGGTATATGGGTGTTAGGGAGTCCCTCAGTACCTTGATGGTTTTTACAGTTAAGGTGGTTCCTGCTCCTTCCCTGTAATAATAGCTTTCTGGATTGCACAGATAAAACAATTTGACACCAAAGGGGTGGACATGGGGATATCTTTTTACCTGAGAACTTTCTTTCTAGGACCTTCCATGTCAGTCTGACAAAGGGGCCAAGAAAGAAAATTCACAAGTAAGACAGAATTTTTCTCTTTCAGATTTACTTAAAAAATGGCTTGTCTTTTTTTCCCCCCAAAATGCACATTGTGGTTCAGAGTAAGCATAAGAAATGTAACAAAGGAAGTAGGTTTTCTTCACAGGATTTTAGGTATGAGTGGGGGGGTGAACCACTATGTAATTATACTGGAAATTGTCTAAATCTTGACTGAAAAATTGTTACTATTTCATTGTGTGTTTCATTCCAAAGGAGTTCCAGAAAACTAGACTGTATTTAACAGAGTGCACCTATGCACAATATAAATAAGTACGTGAGGGCTAAAATGCAACAGTTGTAACACACACACACACACACACACACACACACACACACACACACACACACACACACACACACACACACACACACACACACACACACACACACGAAAGTAAATAATTTTTTTATCCCCAAATGAAGGTGTAGGCTGAGTATGAAGTAGGCAGGGATTTTCATTTGACCAAAAAACTGCTGATTTCCTTGTAGCACAGAAAATACTGTGAAATACTTTAATGATTGTATGGTAGGATCTTGCTTTTATGTAATGCTTCACAGTTGTCTCCTAGACCCCTCTAGATGGTCAGGTAAAGGTGTGATAGGATTTGATGCAGAATCCACACAATCACACCTCCTGCCCTGCCACTTGTGCATGGCATGAGGGGTGATTCTGGGATCCAGAATCAGATTGTCATGCTCTATTGCTGGTGCGGGGGGAGCCCAGGATTGTTATGCCAGGTTCCACCTGCACCAGCAAGTAGCAAGCTCCTGTAGCTAGGAGTCTGCAGCTGATGGGGCTCAGAGCTCTGGGAGTGCCCAATTGCTGCTGCAGCTAGTGGGCCCTTAGCTGACAGGGCTCACAGCTGCAGGATTGCATGGGGTGGTGCTGTTGCTGCAAGCCCCATCAGCTGCAGGAGTCCCAGCTCCAGCAGTGACCCATGTGCTTGTGGCTGGAAGCTGATGGGGCTCCCAGTCACAGGGGAGCACCTGACTACATGTTTGATTAATGGCATGATAAGAATGAGTCACAAAGTTATGACATGTTTTTTTTGTAGAATAACTTTCTGGCTTGTTTGTGTTTGATCACACCATTAATTAATTGATCAGGTGACGAGTGCTTCCATTTTCCTTTCCCTTTATTCAGGACACTGACAAGGTTTAAAGTTAGATTGCT
Organism: Crocodylus siamensis; assembly: GCF_052110815.1. Classification (NCBI taxonomy): domain Eukaryota; kingdom Metazoa; phylum Chordata; order Crocodylia; family Crocodylidae; genus Crocodylus; species Crocodylus siamensis. The sequence continues at coordinate 135,693,765 of NC_143397.1, forward strand.
TTAGAGTGAATTATGAAGCTGTGCAAATTGACACAATTCATGTTTTTACCAAGATGTGTCTTAAATTGGTGATGATGATTTTCTTGCAGTCTTTAATTCCTCTGCTTTCATAGGAAGGGATGGTGCTTGCTTGGCATTAAAGCTACCACAGTGCTTCCAATTCTGCTGTTTTTTCCTTTCCCCAGTGTTTCATAACTTTTACTTAGTGTCCTATAGTATGATGACAAGTTCCTTGCATTTTTTTGCTTTTCTATCTAGTTTTCTCTCAAGAATTAATTTTTAGTTCTGTACTATTTTCCAAGTGATTGTCGTTTATATGAATCAAATAAAATCTTTTTTTTTTCTTCCAGAATAGCTGCTATATCCATAGCCACTAAATTAACAGACCTGCAACTTGGAGACTCAGTGGAAATCAGTAGATTGGTTACCAAAAAAGAAATGAAGCAAGCCAGGTACTCATGTAGGACGAAGCATGGGGAAACAGATTTGAACTCTTTGTGCATATGTATGTGTGTGCATATGCCTGCACATGCACATGTACATGCTTATAGAGGCATAGACCTATATAGATAGGTAGGTAAAGGTAAGAATCCTGAAAAATCTGGGAACTTTAAATGGCCTATCCATATACTATAACAATACAGCTTTTTTGAGAATTATTGTTCATTTTGCATAAGAATCCTTAACTGTCTGCGCATATTTTTGTTATCATATAGAATAGTTTTCTCATCTTGTGGAATGTTGGTTTGTTATGGTTAGAATTTTAGTGCTTCTGTAGATGTACAGGGAGCCAGCTCTGATGCATTGTAAATCCAGCAAGTCAGAGCAGACTTCATTTAAGAGTCTGCCGGAACACAGAAATTACCGCGCTCCAGGAGCCTCCCACATTACATGCATCGGTGTCCTTGCGCTGAGCAATAATGGCAGGGTGCTTTGAACTAAAGCTTGTTCAATGAACTTTAGTTCGAAGGTCCCTGCCCCTGTTTTTCAAGGCAGGGGATGCTGATACACGTGACTTTCAGGCACTTTTAATTAACATGGATCTCTAATTAAAGTGCTCCCCCACGCCTCCCAGGGTACATATAAAAACACTCTTAGTGTCACATATGGAATAAGGTTGTGTGTAAAACTGCATATGGAGTGGTAGAGACCTTCTGAAAATGTCACACATCTACCCTATTTACTCAAATATAAGGCAAAGCGCCCACCCCCTCCTCCTAGTCGGCATGGGAGAATAAGCCCCTAGTCTTACATATGTGTACCAGCAAATTCTTCCCCCCTTCCTCCCATTAGGTACATTGGCTATCATTAAATTGCTGCTACAAGCAGCATGTGTTCAGTCATGGGATCTAACTGAAGATGACTGAATGCAGCCCTTGCTGAGTATGCCCACAAAACGCATTGCCTATAGGCTAGGGACAGAAGTTGCACACACAATGGTTTATCTGATCAGAAACTGTAACAGACCTGTAACTTGTAACAGAACAGAAGCTCAGTGTACATAAACCAGTTTCAGAATGGCTAAAACTGGTTTAAAATTAACCTGGTTGAATGTAGTATCAGACTTAACTGATTTTAGGTCAAACTGGTTTATGAAACTTCTGTCCCAGACCCCTTCCTGGTTCAAGTTAAATCACAGTCCCCCAGCAGCCCAGGATGCTTTGCAGCCCCGGGCTGGGCTGTACTGTGCTGTCTGCTCCAGAGAGCGGGGCTGGCCCTACCCCTCTGCTCCCTAGCTAGAGCAATGAGGGCTGGTTGACAAGGGGGTGGGGGTGGGAAGCCTGGCTAGGGACCGGGGCTGGGTGTGCTTGCAGGGGTCGGTGGGTAGTCCTTGCCAGTCTTCTCCCTGCTGGGGTGTGTTAGGGCAACAACCTGAGAGGGACTACTGCCCCCCTCTTCCCCCCCCTGGCAAACTAGCTGGGGTCTGGGGTCTTGGAGGGCCTTTAATCCTCCCCATTCCTAGCTCAGTGTGACAGAGACTGAGGCAGGCAGGCAGTTGATAAGAGGAGGGGGTGTAATTCCCCTTGGCTCCCCCAGGCCATGGGGAAGAAGGAGGAGACTGGGGAACTGGAGCTAGAGGTACTGGTCCCCTTGCCACCTGTGAGCCCTGGGATCTCTACTTGAACACCTAAGACCAGTTGCTGATTCCCCAAGAAGGATTTTCTGAATACCTGGCTGTAAGGAGACACTCTGCCCTCAGGATTACATAAGACTTATGCAAGGCTTTCACTTGTCTTGTTTTACATTTTAAGTTAGACTAAGTTGTGCATGCTCTGACTATATTTTACTGGGCTGTATCTTAGCTTAGGTGAAGATTTTTACTTGTTCTTTGTCATGTGTTTGAGGTTACGAATTGCTGTGTTTAATATATGCTCGCTTCAGAGAGAGGACTATTTTTGTCCAAGGTTTTATGAATTCAGTGCCACAACCTTTTTCTCCACCCACCCCCTCCTCAGCCTGCCAGCCTTGAGCAAGAGATGGGGAGGGGAGCAGAAGTCTGGCGGGCACTGCCCCCTCTCCTGGCTAAGCAGAACCAGGCTGTGGTCCCCTGTGGGCCAGGGAGGGGATTTAAACTCCCACCCTCTGGCATGCTAGCCCAGAGCTGGGGCCTGGCCACACTCCCTCCACTGGAGCAGGGAGGGTGGGAAAAGCCTTGGAACTTCAGTCCCTTCCCTTTGGCAGTGGCTGGCAGGCTGGGAGCCGTGCTATAGTACTGCCCCCACTGCTTCAGGTATGAGTCATTGCAGGCATGTGGCTGCATTTCCAGAATCCAAAGTGAATGTCTGTTCACTTACTTCTCAGTTTAATTTCTCCAGTTGAGACTAACTTGCAAAGACTGAATTAGTTCAGCCTCAGCCTTTTTGACTGTCTGTACTTAGCCCTAGTGGGCAAACACATTGATGGGAACCTTCCATTGGCGACGCGTAGGGGGTGCACATGTATCCCCTGCAGAAAGTGCTGCTGAAACTGCCAGTGGTGCCTGCAGTCCGGTTGCCACTTGCCACCCCTCCCCTCGCCACCGATACTGCCAGTGGCATCTGTGGGTGGTCCCCAATCGCAGCTGGCCGATGCTGCCAGAGGTGTCTGCAGGTGGTTGCCAACTGATTGTCAGTGCCTGCCACTTCCCCCCTCCCCTCCCTGCCATCGCCACCACTGCTGCTGCCTGCAAGTGGTTGCCATGCCCCGTCCTTCCCCCTCCCCCAGTGTTCATGGAACCTTCCATCTGTATTAGATATAGTGCCTATTGTCACTATATCTTATATCAAAATTAATACATTTTGACTGCCTCTTCACTCCCACAGCTGATTCCTGTTGTTTCATGAGCCTTAAATGTCTGGCAAATATCACCAAACTTCTGTGCAGTGGAGGGGTTCTGTTGCCACCTCTCTCAGCTGTTGCATGTGATTAGTGTAGCCACACCCTCTCTGGGTTCAGACAGACCAGGCAACCCGGTGCCCCATCTGCATATCAATTTGAACAGTTTGAGTCACGAGTGGGGGTGCTAATTTAACGCAAGGCTTCTTTGTGAGGGCATCTGGAGTACACACACATACTGGGCAGTGCTAGGCTGCAGTGCTGTAGCTTTTATTTGATTTAAGTGTGGGGGGCAAGCAGGGTGACTGCCCCATGCACCAAAGCGAAGGGGCTCCAGTAGGCGCTGCTCAGCCAGGGTGCAGCATGGGACAAAGCTGCGAGCAGCTCACTTGGGGAGGGGGTGCACAGGTGGGGGAGTGGGGAGGGCGGTTCCTGCACAACCCCCTCCCAAGTCTGGACTCAGCAACTGCTGGCCATGTCCACAGCTGCCCAAATGTGGCCAGCAGTTTCTGGGTCGGGGCTTCTGGGATGGAGTTGGGGTGGCAGCAGAGAGTACTACAGCTGTGGCTGGGTTCAGGCTTCTTTATTGGTCGGGAATGGGAGAGAGAGAGAGAGAGGTGTGGCCCTTGTCAAGTCATTAGAACTCATTAAGTGGCCCACCAGCCCAAATAATTGTTCACCCTCAGTTTAAGGGCATCAACAGTCATATCTCAGCCTCAAAACATATGAGTTAATGTTCCATCTCATGTATAAAAAGGAGAAAAAAGCGTATGTCCTCATTCATAATCCCAACCCAGATTCTGCATTAAGGTAGTGAAATCAGTAACCACTTGGGCTAAACCCATAGTGGCCATCACCCAGGCATAAACTGATTTAAAATTCAAGGTCTTTTTCGATGGTGAAGCTATTACATCTGGCAGTATTGACAGAAGTGAGACTCTTGACCTACCCAGATCCCTATGCGTTATAGAAGGGTGATCTATTAGTCTTACTTTTATTTTATTTTATTCCTAGAGTCTCAAATAATGGGCATAGCGTATTCAACTCAGTTTTATGACAACTTATTCTGCTGTTTTTTAGGTTTATCATTTAAAGCTGTAAGGGACCATTCAGTCATTTATTCTGACCACTGGATCACAAGCTATTACATTTTATTGCAATGAAATTTCCCCTGTATTGTGACTAGGGTATTTTCATCTTTCAGATGAGCTCTCCTTCATTCATGCCAGCATTGAGAGATTCAAAACTCGATTAGATCTTAGCTCTGCCTGAAAAATTTGGCAGAATGATCCTCAGGTCCTCATTCTTAATTAGATGGTAGTAGAATAATGGAAGTCATATGTTCTCATTTATAAATCCTAAACAGAGGTCTAGATCTGTAACCCATGACTCGCCAGAATTGTGAATAATGGGAAAGATTGGAGGGATTGAAGTCAAATAACCTGGCCCTGTTTTACAGTATACCTATTAAATAGTTTGGGACTGCTTATTAGTCTTTCAGAGATTATTGCATCCTTACCTCTTCTGAACAAATGCTTTTAGCTTGTATCAGACTGAAGCCTCCAGTCTAAATCTTTGTAATCAGTAGGATTTAATTTACAGATTGGATTCACTGTGTCACTGCATGAACATAATTCATGTGCCTTAGTGGAGATCACACTGCAATGAATACAGTAATACTTGATAACTTAGACTTCAGGTACATTGTTGAAAAGCATATGACAAAAGTATGACATTCTGCTTATTTACAGAAAACCATGTTAAAAGTCCTTTGAAGTTAGTTCTAGCATTTTCTAATTTATGATTTCTTAAGGTTGTCTGTGCAATCTTAATTCAGACACCTTGTGCATGGATACTGCAGGTATCAAATTACATACGCCTATGCTAGTTGTTCTATAGTATTTCTTCATTTGGTATACAGAACAAAAAGTGAATGAGGCAGAGGACTGGAAACAGGATTGGTTAAGGGGTTAACCAAGGATTGGCAAGGGGTTAAGGCACTGGACTAGTGTTCATAAATCCTGAGGTCTTTTCTCCTGTCTCATAGGCTTTCAGTGTGAGATGAGACGGAGGATTTTAAGTCTCTTAATACATGGGGCTGTTTTGAGATTGTACAGGTAATCTTAACTGAGAGCATTTACAAACTTTTAAACCTTAAATACTAATTTTGTGTGTTTTGTTTTGTTTTTTTTAAATAATTTAGGTTGCAATGTGATGAAGAATGTTTGGCCCTTGAAAGGAACAGGTGTGTGGTGACTGCCCACTTTTTAATAGAAGAATTAACTTCTAGTAGCTTGGCTTTGTGAAAAAGATCGCATTTGAAAAAAAAACTAATAAACTGTCTACGTCGGTTCTAGAAACGTTCTATTTTGAGTGATCAAACATAATTAACCTTTCAAACATGTTTTTACTAAAAATACTTTCAGATTCATCAATTTTACCTTCACCAGCTTTGATTCTGTAGTTCTAATTCTTCTTTGTAGTGAGTCATTCTGTCACTGAAGAGTTGTCTTTAAATACATATGAAGTACTTTCTGTCTTTCAGACGACTTGCTGAGGCTCTTCAAATTGATGATAGTTCTGACCCTTTTAATGTCCGTTCTTCTGGACCAAAGTACAGTGAGATTCTAAAAGAAGATGCGAGGTATGAGCTGCCATGGTTGGCTAGGAACACAAACACACACAGAGAATGTAAATTATATGTAGTTATATTGATATTTGTATGTATATAGACAAAGGTTATCTAGATATTACTTATGCACCCCCTCTCCAGGCTAATTCTGTTCATTAGGATCTTTTAATAACCTGAGGCGTGTATTTTCCAGAAATAAATATGTAATTAGCCCTTCTGCTTTAGTGTAGGGTGTGTCCCCTGTTGTAGCATAGAACAAGTCAGTAGAATAAGATTGAACTAAGCTTCCATTTTAACATTCTGTTTTCTGACATGCTTTAAAATCCACAGACCAGACTTACGAAGGCATATAGATAATTAAAGATGCAGATAGGTATATAGTGGTATTTACAAAAGGTCCTAAATGAGTTACATGCCTGACGTCTTTTGGAGCAGTTAGTGAAACAAACAAGGTAGTTCACACTTTTCAGAACTATTTTTAAAGCTGAATTCCTTTCCACTGAGAGTGCTCCACTGGCTTACTTCACTAGATGAAAGTTTGCAGGAGCTCTTTTGTCTTTCCCCTTCTATACCAAAGCTGGTACATGTTTTCTTCTCAGTTCTGCTACTACCTTCTGTTCTCTATAACCTCTTCAACTAGGGAGGACAGGGCTGTAGTAGAGTAGGGGAGGTTTATACTCGGGAAGCCTCATGCAGACCTTCTTTCCTACTGAGATAATCTTTATTTAATGTTTGTCTCATTTCAATAAGTAGGCAAATGCACTGGCAAACAAACATGGCTAATATACACTTAAGGTTGCTTAGCACTGACTTTCATACAAAAGGTTCCTAAACTGAAACCCCTGCAAAGCAAAATATCGTGCATCATATCATGGTTTTATCAACTTAAAGATTTTACTACCTTGTTCTTTCTAGCTGTTTTTGTAGCCTTAAATTGCTAAAGTCTACCCTAGCTGCCAAGATGCATTAGTGGGAGGGTACAACACAGAAATATCAGTAGTGGTGACTTTGACTCTCTCTCCTTCAGAGAGACCATTTGACTTACCTAACAGAAAACTTAACTACTCTTGATTCCATGTAGGATAATTTGTATATTCCAGACTCTGTTCTTATGTTTACATACTTGCAGAAAAAACTCTTTATTGTAAATGGAGAAAATCTGAAAATTTGCTTCCCCTCCGCCCACTTCCCCTCAAGTTTGCAGCCTGTTGAGCAGGCTACAATCACTAGGGTGAAGAAATGAAATTCAAATGGGAGAGAGCACAGTTGTCATATTGCATTAAGAAAAGTCAAGGTGAATTATCAATGTTTTGTATATGTGGCACGTAAAGGCTGCAGTTCTTTTTTCTTTTTTAACCTCATTCACATTGTATACAATTATTGCAGGAAGGATTTAAAATTTGTCAGTGATGTTGAGAAGGAAATGAGAGCACTTGTGGATGCTGTAAATAAGGTTGGTGGGAAGTTCTTAAATAACAAAAATCTCTTGAAGTAGGAGTGTGTGCTGAGTATTTTTGTTTTTCAGGGTTTCAGCTGAGCACTATATATTTTTTTTCATTTTAAAACTTCCTCTTTGTGTGTGGTTTGCTTTTACCAAAATGAACAAATTGCATGCGACTTCTTGCAGTGCTCAACTGTTTTACTTCTTAAAGTTAAATTTTAAAAAATTATTTCAGTGTGTGTTCAGCTTTTGTTCTAAATTCTGAAATAGGTCTTTACTAGACATTTGAAACAGTGTTAGATAAAAGAATGTGTGTTTTCTGTCCCATAAAAATTCATATGACTGACAACAGGTACAGACTAGTATCTTTTAAAAATTGGTTGAAGCTTGTCTTAATATGCTGTCTCAACTGGTACTGAATTTATCAGGATATTCTTAGTCTTTTTATCTCTGGGGAAAAAAAATCCCAGAATAATGCAGCTTTTACCTTCAAAATGGGCATTGATCAGGAGCAAAGAATTTTACATGGTTTCATCAGTGTTAAGAGTCTTAGAACATTATTGCAAGAAATATAATGGGGCTTCATTTTTCCTGACAGCAGCAAATTGCCGACTTCCTATAGTATTTCTCCACATGAAATATTCTTAAAATATGCTGAAGATACACTGATCAGAACTCACTCATGTTCTTGTGTAGACTTCATCCAAGAACTGAGAGGGAAATAAAAAAAACTTGGTCATGTATTGGTAACATAAATCTTTTTCTGTCAGTCTTACTGCACCATCAGAAAATGGGGATCTATGATAAATGTTTTTAAGATTTATCTTTAAGATTTATCTTCAGCAAGAGGCAAGCCCATCATTTCTGCTGGTGAGTCCATAACCCTTTTTACTCAAGGTTATGCCTTGTAGTAACAGAGAAGTAGTTCTTTCATTCTTCCTGTCCCATAAATTATTTTTTTTGCTCTTGGAATAGAGCCAAGATTAAATCAAAGTATTGAACAAGGAGCAATATTCTTCTCCATTCTTGCTCCATTTTCTAGATTTAGGTGCCATGTGTATCAAAGCGATCAGACTATAGTATCGTAATGGCCCCTTCTGGCCCTAAAATACATTCATTCTTTTTATGGTCCATTCTTGGTGTGCATGTGCCTCCCATGTACAACTTTTTGCCTTGGTAGTACATGCAGAACAGAAGCCCCAAAAGCCCATTGGGCTATCAGCAGTTACCAGAGGTGGGGGAAGGGTCTTCTGCAGAATTTGGAGTCCCTAGTCCCTGATGGACATGACTGTCAGCAGTAGGGGAATAAGCCTGGGCTGTGCAGGTGCAGCCCATGCTTGCCCCACACCTGCCACCACTACCAGACTTGCCACTGGCCACGTGAATCCAGCCCAAAGTGAGTTTGACATCCGTGTATTCTGTCTCTTCTTTGCCTGCACCAAAGGAATAAAAGGCAGTGCACACTTCCAGCTTCTCTTTATCTCAGTTAACTTTGAGTAGGGACAGAACTTGTGTCCATGCAGGTGTGGTTTCAGCAGTATTGCCAGTTTAATTCATTTATGATTTTTTCTAACATCTGAGTTCTAATTTATATTTTTTCTTGTATTCATTGCCTTCAGGGGTAAGGGTGGGGAGTTTGCCTTAGATCACCTAAGTTCCTTAACCTAAGGAGGTTTCATCTCTGCCTCAAAAAGGACCAGCCCACACTCTTCTGTTCCAGCTTGGCCTCCTTGAGATCTCCAAGCTTATGTTTCCCCTTTTGTTCTGAAGTGGATTGTTCAAGATATCTGTCCAGTGCCTACCTTGTTCTATGGATATGGATGAAAAGCTTGTCTTCCTTCTGGTTCTTGAGTAAGGTTGGGCAAGACTGCATGGCTGATTATTCTGGCCTATACCTGGATGAAGTGAGGTAGTTTTGGTTCCCAGACGTTGTGTTGTCTTAGGGTTCCAAGTCCCTGTTGCTCCCAGACCTGTCCTACCAAGACAGGAGATGAATATTCACTCAGATTTGAACACCCTTCATCACGTCACAAACTTATTTTCTCTTCAATTAAAAATGCACATACATCAACATCAGGAAATCAGACTGAGGCAGATCTGTCTGACATGTTGTGACGTTGTAGGATGAGAACCCTGATTTTTGCATGAGACCCCTACCCCAGCAATCTAGATTGTCTTCAGGAATTGAAGCATGTGACCTATCTTAATTTTATTCAGTGTGTACTTTCTTGTCCCATCATTTGCCTATGGAAAGAGTCTTCTCCTATTCTGTAATACAGAAACTTCTGAAGGCCCGGGCTAAAATATTCTCCCTAAAGAATACAGTGCCTAAGACTCCATTGTTTGAACAGTTATTGTTCTCTGTGAAGATGACTTCTTTTTTTAATCAGGTGTTACTTCAGTGAGATGGGTGGGTGAGATTCAGACACTGCTGGCAGATCCACTTGATGCCATATTCCACCCAGAAGATGCTTCCTTGCAAAGAACCAAGCTTTTTCATGTTACTATGACTACCAATAACCATAGTGACAGACAATCTGAGCACAGTAGTCTCCATCCTGAGACTGTCAAAGCAGACCTTTAACTACATCAGTGTGCATTACAAGATTGTAAAGGGGAAACCCCTGGCAGGACTCGGAACATACTATCAGAATGCGGGTGGCATCTGCAGATGCCTCTCCAAAATGCCTAAGTTCCCGACCATTTGTAAAGTAGCCCTGTGGCACTCCATTCATACCCTTCCCCAAATGCTGTGCCATTGGTTAAACTTCCAGACTGAATGCTGATTCTGGAAAGCAGTTTTGCAGTCTCTGTTTACACAGAGCTGGGACATCATGCCTCCTGGTGAATCTTGTATTCTTGAATTTGCTCAGAGTGGAATGTGCATTTAGACAAGCAGCAGAAAGAGAAAGAGGCTACTTGCACTGAAAAGAATTGGAATTCCTGGTGTCCTCTTCTTTGGCCATCCTGCATCTATCTGACTTTCCATTCCTTCTTGCTTGGAATCTGCCAGCTACCATAAAGTGTCTTCTCTCTTTGTATCTGGACACGATTCACTTGCTTCCCTGAGCCTAAAGCTATGTACCACCTTGTGAATTAAACTTGCCCCCTTGTAAAAAACAGGTGCAGAATTTTTATAATTTGTTTAGATGCATCAAGGTTTATAACAAGGGAAAGCTGGTTGCATTTGTCTTCCAGTGGGTGAATGACTGTGTCCTGATGGTCATCAAGATGGAAAATCATGATCTCTGGGCAAAACTGTTGTTTCACTTTCTTGGATCCCGCTCCTATCAGTCTCATGGTTTGGGAGGGCTGAAAAAGTCTCTTCTTCAGCAGAGTGGCCACATAGTCCCCTTTGATCTACCTGTGTTCCCCTGCTAATTTCACTCGCTTGTCTCCAAACCAAGATGCGAGAAGACAGGATTATGACAAACATGACTAGTCTTCAGTAGGCTTCCATTAATCAAAGTCTGATAGCTGGAACCCCAAGTAGACATTTAAGAACATGTTTTGTAATTATTACAGCATAGTCATCTTAGAGAACTGCTCCAAGTTTTTGATTTTCTTTAGGGACAGAATTGCTCTGATACAGAAATGGAAACCTGTGGGCCAAACAATTTGAATTTAAATGCTTCCTAAATAATTAGTGATTAAAGATTGTACAGTGGGTCAAAATCAGGTTAATTTTGGCTAAATATGCAGTAATGTTCTTTCCATTTTCAAATTAATTGTAATTATCCCATTTTTAAGATTCTCTATTTTAAATAAGTATGTCTGCAGCGGCTGAATGATAAGAATTATACCTGTATATCAGTAGTATCCTTTCAATGTGTAATCTGTGAATTTGTTGAGCTGGGACTTGCATTGGAGGGTTATTGTGTACTGCAGAACATTTTGGGAGATGGTTCACTTACATCATTTTAAGTAAAAAATTCTTTCTTTTGCTTTTTCCACATTGACCAAGACTCTTTGAGCAGATGCTAAAATTGGCATAAAATGTGTTTTCTATGGAAGGAGGACTATTAAATCAAATAACTAAACATTGTGCATTCATATTCACACAATTAAAAGCCAAATAGAAACAAATTGTTCTGTTTATCATCCTCTCTTAATACTCTCTTCTCTGTTATTCCAGCCCTCTAGGGATCTGGGTAGAATATAGTATCAATAGATTTTTTTTTTTTTTGTCAATCAATGCTGGGTGTGTGCAATTTGAGAATCTAAACATTTACATAAAGCATGTGTGAGTGTGTGTCTGTGTGTACTGTTTAAGAGCAATTAAATGGAACTTAATTTACATGTGGAGCTTGTCAATAGTATCTCGGATTGTTTGTAATACACAAATAACTTTGGTTACTGCCAGAGAAGCTTAGACATTAAATCCTATTGTAAGCATTTTGATGAAAAAATAATGTGCCATTTTTTTCTCCTGAACTCAGGGAAGGCATACAAAAAAGAGTCACTGTTACCCACCCATGAACAGAGATCATCGCAGGATCATCCATGAGCTAGCTCAGATCTATGGCATTGAAAGTGTGAGCTATGACAACGAACCGAAACGCAATGTTGTTATCACTGCGGTGAAGTATGCAGTTTATTTTATTTTAGTTTGCAAAGTCATTCATGTGAGTTTAGGCATTACAATATTAGCACAGTCTAGTACAATTGATGCATTCTTTTAAAAGCATTTGGCAAATGAGAGAACTTTTTAGCCATTTTAAGTGCTCTAAGCAGGTTTTAATTGGGAAGCAACACAGTCTAATAAACTAGAATAATTTGTTTGGGAATGTCTCTTTTGATTCCCCTCAGATCTCCCATTTTTTAGCATGACAGCACAGTCTAATGACTAGTCCCCCTAATAGCTATGTCTTGTTGTAGCTCTTGCCTCTCATCACCAGAGGTCACTGCTGCTGAGCAACCTAGAGTTGTAAATTGCCCTGTTCCTTAGGCTGTTCACTGCCTTACCTGCCAGCTTTTCACAGCCTCAACTTTTATGTTTTTAAAAGAAGAGGATGGGAGGTACTTGGGTACAGATGGGAATAGAAGGGACCTTCATTAGAGTCACTGGGGAATCTCAAGTTGGAAAGAAAGGAAGGAGAATACACTGGAAGAAAGGAGAGCAAGTGGAAGAGACTTTTGGAAAAATCAGGAGGGAGACAAAAAGCAGTATAAAGCTCTTGAATGTCATAAGCTCTGTGGGCAAGGTGCAAAGGTAGGCTCCCAACCCTCCCCAAAAATAGGGCAAATCCCTTGACACCCCAAACAAAGGGTGCATATTTTCAAAATCATTGAAGCCACAGAGTCCAGCTGTCTGGAGATGACAACTAAACAGGGATCTCACCTAGTGCCTTCTGTAAGATGCAAGACAGTGGGGGCCAAAGTTTTTGATGGTATAACATCCAGCCTCCGAAAGAGAAGGCTGAGGAGGGATCTTGTGGCCTGTTATAAACTAGTCAGGGGGGATCAGCAGGCATTGGGGGAGTCCCTGTTCCCCCGAGCACCGCCAGGAGTGACCAGGAATAATGGTCACAAGCTGGCAGAGGGTAGGTTTAGGTTAGATATCAGGAGGCGCTACTTCACGGTCAGGGCGGCTAGGGTCTGGAACCAGCTTCCAAGAGAAGTGGTGCAGGCTTCTACCCTGGGGGTGTTTAAGAGGAGGTTAGATGCACATCGTGCTGGGGTCATTTGACCCCAATAGTCTTTCCTGCCATGGCAGGGGGTCGGACTAGATGATCTGCTCAGGTCCCTTCCGACCCTAGAAACTAAGAAACTAGAAACACAAATTAGCTTGGACTCTTTATGAATGCTCTTGTGATCCCCTTCCCAATCTGTTACTCTGCTTTCTGTTCCTTCCCCAGTGCTTCCTGCCCAGTCTGCTGCTCTGGTTTCTGTTTCCTGCCCAATATGTCACTCTGCTGCTTGTCCCCTTCCCGATCCATTATGTGCCACACAGGCTGCATGTGCCACTTGTAGTGCACGCCACAGGTTGGCCACTCCAGATGTAAGAGAATGCCAAGCAGGTGATCCAAAGTACAGAATTCTGATGATGGATAAACGATATGCACATGGGCGGACTGGATCATAAAAATAAAAATTCACCTTACCCTTACTATCAGAAGATTTCTGGACTATTTTTCAATGTTTTTGCCATTTAAAACAAACTATTTTGAAATGAACGTGATTATCTTTAAAAGTAGGTTTTGACGTGATGGTGCAGAACAAATCCAGTAATGTGGAAGCCTGTTAGATTGGATTTTAATTGGCTTATTTAAATTGGCAAACTGAAAACCAATTTTAATTTTATTTTGTATTTTTTGCTCTCCTCTACTAATGGAAGATTGATTCTCATTGATTGCTAACCCTAAAAACATAGCAACTTTCCTCTAAATGTAGCCATTAAGCTAAGTTCAGTACCACTTTTAACCAGGGTATACAATATGAGTGTGTATACATTTATCTAAGAGTGTATGTAGTCTACATGTATTCTAATTTTTAATTTTAAGTTAAAAAATGAGTGGCATATCCCATATGAGTACTCGTTAATTTCACTTGATTTACCAGGGTGCAGTTTGGATGGAAATTGGAGCTTGAAAATCCTGATTTTGTTTTTCAAACAGATATATTTAAATAAAGGTGATCTTTAATGTGCTGGTTGCATGAGGAGAATAAATGTAGGGCTCTTCAGACGAAGTTTGGACTTTAAAACCTGGTTGTGTAAAAGGAATTTGTCTATAGCTGTTGAAATGAACTGATTGCATTTGGTAACCACATCTTTCAGTATTTTAGAGCTTAATTAACCTTTTTTGCAGTTAAATTTTAGCTATAGTTTGGAAGATGAATATAAGCTTTTCTGTCAGGTTTTTTCAAGTCCTGATCAGTTTCTAAACTTTGAACAAACTGTTCCTGAACTAGTTAAGCTAAAATAAATAAAATATTCACTCTACAATAGAAGAAGATACCTACAGACTTAATACTTCAATGGACTAGTTCCAGACCATAAGTCACTGACTCCTACCAGTTCAGACTTGCTTTAAAACTTTGAGAGCAAGCGAGTTCCATTTGACTATTCAAGTGCTAATCATTTTATAACGTATGTTTCAATATAAATGACCATAATTTCATCATTAAATCTATTTTTATGTTTCAAAATGTTCAGTCAGGTCTGTCAAACTCATTTGGCCTTGTGGGGGTCACTGGGCTGATTTGTAGGGTCACTGGGCTGATGAGGTTGAGAGGATGGGGGTCACTGGGCTGATTTGCAGTCTGGGTTGGACCGTGCACTGGAGCTAGCACGTGGAGCCAGTGTAGCAGGTTGCCACATGCAGCCTGTGCCCCATGTTGACCCTTTTGCTGTGGTCTGGCCTATGTGCCAAACCAGCTCGGCATGCTGTATGAGGCCCATGGGGTTGGTTGGAGACCTGTAGCCTGAATCAAAACCACATTACACTGTGAATAGGCAAAAGTCTCATCAGCTCACTCTCTGGAGGGTGGTCGCACTGATAGAGCCAAGGGGCCACGGCCTTCCAAAAAAAATATTCTGAGGTTATTCTACAACAAAGATTTTTTTTTCCTCCTTTTTCTTCTCCAGATATGAACATCCCCTCAGTCTGCTTCTTACCCTTTTTAAGGGGTGGGGGATGAGGAGGGGAACTGTTCCCCAAGTAAAAGCTGCTTAAAGCCCTGGTCACTATAGTTAAAGAAACTGCCAACTTCCACTTGTTACACATCTGAAATTTGAAAAGGAGCGACCTTTTTATTCCAGAAAGAAAAGCTATATACCTTCAGATAAAATCAGACTTGCATGGCTAGTTTCCTCTCAGTTGAATCTTGTATCTTCTTTCAGTTTTCTTTCTTAGTTGAATCTTACTCATCCAGGTGGCCCAAATCCAACTCCTTATGAAACTGAAGAAATTTGAGTTTTGGGGACAGACAGGCGTGGAAAGGATTCTCTTTTTCAGAAGGAATTAAAGATGAGAATCATTTCATCCAAAAGACCTTGTTTGTTCTGTGTGGCAGGGTCTACCTAATGCTGTATAAAGGGCAACCTAATGCAGCTGGTCTGATTGTATTTTTTTTTCCTTCTTCCCCCACCCTCCTTTCTGTAACTAGACTTTGAGTATGGCCAGCAATACTTCTAAGTCAGAATTGAAGAGTTTGGCATCATATCACTATATTTAATGATTCAAGATAGAGCTGAAATTTTTTTGTTAAATTTGTCCTTCTGGTATTATGCTCAATTTAGCTCTGGAATAACTCGTACAGCATTCTTGGGCACCAGTGGCTTCTACATTTTGTATTTAATTTTAGTTAAAGTTACCTTTCTAATTGCTGTATCATCACATGCCTTACCTTTTGTCTTTCTAATTCTACCTATTTACATTTTCACTGACATCCTGCCACACTTTTAGCTTCTTTTGTTTCTTGGAGTCTCAGAACAGCAGAGACTTCCCATGCCTGAAGAAGGGTGCACCCAAAAGTTAGCGAAGAAATTTTTTCCAGCTGCTCAGTTGGTCTAATAAAAGATACCACATCTAGTCAAAAAACCTTGACTGTGTTAGCAGGACTAATGAATTTAATTAATTGTTGGTTAAACTTTTTCCTCAGCCTCTGCAGAGTGCTGCTGTATACTGCCCAAGACTTCCTAAGGGAGCCCTTTCTGTCCTGCCACATCCGCTAGCACATCATTCTTTTCTTCTCTAGTTTTATCTTCAGCCTACTTGTTCTCAGTGTATCAGTTAGCTTCATCTGCATGGTCTGTCAATCAGACAACTCCTATTTAAACAGAGCAAAGTATTCTAGGAATTCTAAAACTTTGTGTCTTAATGGAAAAAACACAGGTATAAGATTTTCAGAGAAATTTGGCAGTGGATTACAAATCATAGAAAATTAAGGTTGGAAGGAACCTCAGGAAGTCACCTAGTCCAACCTCCTGCTCTAAGCAGGACTATGCCCAACTAGATCATCCCTGCCAAAGCTTTGTCTAGCCAGGCCTTAAAAACCTTCAAGGATGGAGATTCCACCACCTCTCTAGGTAACCTCTTCCAGTGTTTTTACTACCCTCCTAGTGAGAAAATCCATCCTGATAGCTAACCTAAACTTCCCTTGCTGCAACTTGAGATTGTTGCTCATTCTGTCATCTGCCACCAGTGAGAACAGTTTAGCTCCATCCTCTTTTTAACTCCCCTTCAGGAAGCTGAAGTAAGATAAGTTCACACTTGAAATACGGTATGATTTCCATAGTGAGGGAAATAACATTACAGCAGTCTGCTAAGAGAAGTGGTAGGCACACCACCTCTTTGAGGCTTTCAGATGAAATTAAATATCTTTCTAGAATATATTTTTTTAATCTATTCTGTGAAAAGTCTGTTGTCTGTGTATGTGGGAGGTCAAATCACATGGTCACTTTCAGACTTAGAGGCTTTAGACCCCCTTTACTTGTTACAGTTATTGTGCAATTAACTGGAGACCAGCTACACATGCAAAGTAGCTATTAGATGATAAAAAGCTCCAAGCAGCTATACAGTTTAGACTTTGAAATGTGTACTAATTTTGTACCTGGTTGCTATTGAGCTTTAATTTGCATGTGTAGCAGGGTCTCCCCTGTGGCTGGGAGCCCAATCACCTGACAGGGTTCCCAGTTGCAGGGGTGCACCATGCCCAGCATAAAATCCCTCAGTCCTATGGATCACAGCAGCCATGATCCCCCAGGTCCAGAGATTGCCTGCACCCCCGAGCCCTAAGAATCATGGCAGCTGTGATCCCTAAGGCTCCAGAGTGCAGAAACCCCCTGGCACCTGCAGGGTTGCAGTAATCCTCCAGCCTCAGGGGTTTCCCACACTAGCGGGGTGGGGAGATCGCTGGGGTGGGGATCCTTCACCTCTTGAATTGGGGAGGGGGGTATGGGGCCACCTTTGCGGCTGGGATCTTGATTTGGGTTGCCTGGGACTCAACTGCAGAAGCTTGCTTCTTGCTCATGTAGGGGGAATAGAGGATTGGGCTCCCCCTGCACTGGCAGTAAGATGCAGTGGGATCTAATGTGGAATCCTACAATCGTACCTCCTGCTGGGCATGTGTGGTGTGGCAGGAGTATGGGAATCATGCCTTTTACCTGCATGTGTAGAGGGGGCCTTTGGCTTTAATTGTTGAAGTTTTGGTCTAGGGCCATGGATATACTTGAACAGCTGCCTCCGTTCAAAGCTGTCAGTCACCAACAACCTCACCCCATTTGTTGCGTCTGTGGTCTCAGTTTAAAAAGCCATCAGCATAGTCGTTATGTTATAGAAAGACATTTAAAGTAAGATAAATAATGTTCTCTTAGTATTTTTTGGTCCCCATTCACAGTCAGACTGGGTGTGTGTGTGTGGGGGGGGGGTGTTCAGGTAGCTTTCTTTCCACCCCCCAGCCAACCTCACCTAAAACCAGTTCAGAATGCTGTACTGCTTTGAGTCACAATGTGTATCATTAGTTCTTAGAGAATCTCAATATTGATGCAATTTAATTTCTTTTTTATCTTTGGTTCTTAGGAATAAGATTATTTTATTGAAGTGTGTACACCAGATGTCAAAAATAAAATTACTTTTCTTGTTCTCTAGGGGGAAGTCAGTTTGTCCAAGTAATTCCCTAACATCTGTCCTAGATAAGGAAATGCAGACAAGGGCTCCACCACCTATTCCTCACTACAGACAAACAGAGAAGTAAGAGCCTTGTTGTTTTGCATGTTCTTCTTTAGTTTACTAGTCACTAAAGTGACAAGATGGGCCATCAGTCTCAGTCTTGTTACTGCATCTTGGTCCTGAACTGCCACACCTTGCTTTTTTTAATCCTGGCCTTATCTTGATCAGATTGCCAATGCTCAAAGGTGTAGTGATGGAAAGACATTCATTTGAGACCTTAATATCAGAATGGCCAAATTGTTAATATTCGTATTTATAGGAAGCACAGTTCTTAAAAAAGTAGTTACTTTTACAGAGGTCACTGCTTGTAGACCTGTTAACAGCTTGCTAATGTGTTCTATTGATCCTTGCCACCTATTAGCATGCTGTAGCATCACATGTTATATTAATTAGTTCAGTTTGGTCATTTGGTTCAAAGTTGGTTTGGTAATTTGGTAGGAATTTCTTACTATTTTTTAATTAAGTTACTTTTTCTCATTTATATGAATAATTTATGGTTTTAATTTCAGGAGTAATGGAAACAGTGGCTTACAGAAAGGATTGAAAGAGGAGCCAGTGATTGACTATTTCGATGTTCAGGACTGAAATGTTTGATGTGAAATTATGTTTGAGCAGAGTGGAGCTGAAGATTCTGATTTATAGTGCAAGGCACTTTGTCCAGTAATCCAGTGGTTATATAAAATGTTTTAAAAATGTAACACAATAAAAAGCAATGTTAAGTGAAGAGGGTGAGTAACATAAGACAAACTAAGTAAAATTTGAGCCTGAGATACTGTAAGGTAAGCCAGATTCTAGATTCAGATGGCTGTGTGCAGTTCTCATTGAGTGCACTGAGTGCTGTGTGTGCCTCAAGTCAAACTACAGATAAGCCTGTGCTACAGAATGTAGTCTTTCGGTAATGTCAGTGTGCCTGGAACTCTGTGCTTCAGCCTGCCTGCTTCAGGTACCCAAGCTAGCTTGTTTAAAGCTAGCTTTGGTATCTTTTCACTACACTCCTGTTTTCAGTGCAGATACCCTGTGGCTCAACCGTGAATGGTGTGAAGATTATAAACAGTCAAAATGATATTTTAAAATGTTCTGCAGACATATAGCTTACGCAAAAACATGGGTAACGGCTGAAAGTGTTGGCACATAGATACTTTGAGCTAGTATATTTTTCATCTCAGTGTGGAATCAGAATTATCTTGATAATGTGAAGCTGCATATCCATTATTTTTAGATGAAAGAGCACATCATTACATTGATGATTCTGGGTCATGATGGCAATAAACATTCCAAAGATTCCTCTCTGGGAACCAGTTGTACAACTAAAAATGGACCATTGAATCAGAAACATCTATATATTAATATTAATGGATATGTTTTCAGAATGTTTTCATGTTGTTTTTAGTCATTCATTTCCACTTACACACATCACCTAAAATGTGAGAGTAATGAGTCTGAGTTATTCTCATATTGAAGGAGACTGAAAATGTAGTTGAATTCTACACTGCATAATTGCACTTACTTACAAAGGGATATGCCACTGAGGAGCACATTATTTTCACTGGGTTTTTGAGATGGTTGGGTTTTTTCTTGTTTGGTTTTTAGTGAATCCATTTTTTTACTTTATTTAATTTGAGTTCAGAAACATAATGGATTGAATTATTTTATTTGAGCTCTTGAATGATCAGAAACCCAAGTATAGGTTTGGTGTTCACTGAGATGAAAATATGTGTTTAGGGCTGTTGTTTTAATGGTCCCCTAATTGCTGTATGTATGGCTTTACTGGAGCTTTATACACCTTTCCTCTCCTGCACAAGCTAAGAGCATCAGTATCTGCTAGGTTTATGTTAGAGTATGCTTTGAGTTTGTAGTGACATTTACAAATATGAGAGAGTTTGTCTTAAATTCCTGAAAGTAAAAGTACTTTGGTATACTGGAAATTATATAGAGATTTTAAATGATGCAGTTCCCCAAACAGTCTTTTAGACATCAAATTGCTTCAAGTTGATGGTTGTCCTATTGAGGAAGGAACCTTTGGGGCCCTCCTTGGGAAGGTTCAGCTCACGTAAAATTTTCATATCTCCGTTGGTTTCAGTTGCACTGCAGTAGTTTACAGAATGCAAGGATTTGGTTCTTTGTGCTAATACGCTTCTTACCCCTCCCACCATTCTTCTCTGCCTCTCCCCTTGTTGATTGCCTACAAACCTAGAGGTTCCTCCTTGTAGCAATTTGGAGGCAGAGCAGCCTATCCCAGGAAGTCCCAAACCTGTCCTACAGAGTTTGTGGAACTTCTCAGGGTCAGGAGCCACAGAGGCTAACTTTAAAAAGACTATGACCCCTGGGGTGTTTAGGCTCAAGCAATCTGTAGTATCAGTGCTGCCAAAATATTATGGTTTTCTTTTATTGCATATGTCTAAAATTACCTAAGTTAGAAAATGACAATGAAACCTGATGCATTTTTAACAAAATTTTGAGACACTTTCTCCAGGCAAGATTTTTTTACCTTTTGAATTCTGCAAAGTTTATAGTTACACATGCAATAAAAATAATTTTCTTTACCTTTTTCAGCATTAGGAAATACAAATGAAACTTGAACATGACTGACATGTTTTGATGCAAGTGATCTGCATTCTGAAGCAAAGTAAGCGTAGATCGTGAAAGTAGTTGAGTTATTTCAACTTCTGTTAACTTCAGTGAAAGAGTAAGTTGACCACCACCTTGCTTGCAGATCCTTGCATAACTAGGTAGTTAAAACATGAGAGAGAGCTTTGTTGATTTCAGTGGTCCTATGTGACTAAGGATTTGAGATCTTACATTAATTTACTTTTAGAGAGGATTTCACTTGAAATGCCTGAAACATCCCCTTTGTTTTCCAATTTGCATGAAACATTCTATTTTAACAAATTGTGATGCCAGAGAAGTAAGGTTGATGAGGGGCAATCCAGCATCTATTTAGGATGTAAACAGATCTTTCTCTCACTGTGTAGATCTTTAAGAACCAGGTCATTTTAAGTTTATAAGACAAAGCTAATAAATATAATGAATTAACATATTTGAAGAATCAGTTAACATCTGAAGTACACGTGTTAAAAAAAAATTCTGCACAGTTGTGCCTATACATATATCTCCCAATCTATTTTAATACCAAGGCATTTTAATACCTATCCACAGTCTTAAATTGCATGTGTAGAAATGTTTACCCAGAATTTCATATTTTATTAATTAAAAAATACTATATGACATGTACTTGCTTAGGGAAGCAATACCAAAATAAGGATTTCCTGTTTTTCTTCCCAGAGTACAGTTTTACAGCCTTAACAATTAATTCAGCTGGGTTTAACTGTTGCATTCTCCCATCTATTCTGGTTTGCTGTTGCTGCAACATTTTTCTGTGACTTGCACGTGGAGTTGTACTCGTGGCTGTAGTTTTGAGATATGTGACAGCTAGTACATCCCTGTACTAAATCTGTGTGCCTGGAAGTACTTTTCTAAACTACCATTTTGTATTTCTCTGAGTTGGCTCTTAGTCTTTTTTCTAAGAAAAAACTATAAATAATTGGGGTAAAATCTTGGAATCCTTGAATGGAGAAAGTCTTATAGACATCACTGAAGCCAGGACTTCTCCTCTGGTCTGTTAATTACATTGCACAGGTTTCAGAACAATATTGTTGTTTGTTAATTGTTCTGTGTAAGCTGCAATTAACAGATTTTACAAAGAAAATTATGGCGAAGGGCAGTTGGTTGGAATACTCACAACTTTACCAAGTGCTTTTAAACTGTTGTATAAATAATGCAAATTTAATTTTTGCATCGGGGCCACTGTTAAATGGTTTAATGTGTTAAGTGCTCTGATTATTCAGTGCTTAATATACATTGTGTGCATAATCTAAAATTCAGGATGTACAAGTTAGCTATGGAGACCACTGTTCTTGTGGCAGTTTTTTCAGTATGTGCCTCAATGAAGCAAGCAAAAGAACATTATTCAAAAACACTTTTCATAACTTATTTGGTGAAAGCTTTATATTTCACTTGATTTCTTTCAAGCTTAGTGGTGTAATAGGTGACTTTACTGTATAAAGCTGTAATAAATCTAAGTTGAAATTGCTATGCTTTGGAGTTATTTGCAAGTTCTTACCTAGACATACAAAAGTCAGGAGACCATTATGATGACATAAGAAGTTGATAAAGATTTAAATGGATGAGAAGTCTTTTCCCTCAACTGAAATTTCAGGTGCACTTTCCTGCATTTTAGAAGATCTTAAATTAATGTTCTGGAGGTAAAACATCCATTACCAAAGGTGAGAGAACCTTATGGCTATTGATTTTTTGAATCCACACATACTGTAGTGTTGATTATCCAAACTGAACCTTTACTTAATTGATGTTATCTGAACAGGCTTTTATTGTCCTACAAAATGCTATCTAGGAGTAGACTTTTCAGCGTTGTCCTCACTCCCACCTGACTTAAGCTACAACTATGAACATGAAATGAAAATGTTACATTTCATTGGCAGATGAAATGAAGATAGTTGTTCACTGGAAGCTGTTAAGAATGTTACAAAGTTAGAAAACCCTTACATAAGATGAAGACTGGGCATGAGAAAAAAGAACAAGGGGAAAATCAAAGACTTTGTATGCAAACTTGATTTAGCTGCTTTATTTCAGGGACAAAAAAAAACGCCAGTGAAACCAGCTGAAAACATGGAATTAGAGAATGTTTTTAGTGGTTTCTTTAGAAGAAATGTGGTGGCAAATGCATTTTTGAACCCTTTTTGTTGGCAAAAGTTGCAAATCCAAACAAAAAAATGTAATGATGATCTGAACTTTAGAACAAGCATAAGGCTAAAGAATTTCAAGTTGCACTATGGCATCTGTGAGCCTCTGTCACAACTTTCAGTTTGTATCCTGTCTTGCCTTTTAAGTTTAAAATTTCCTCTTTTATGTAATTTTGGAGCCTGAAGACTTAACATCTGATATGGTGTATAATGTGTAGAAGATCTCATCTGAAAATCTCTGCTTAACAGATTGCTTTTATCTCAGTGTAAAGCCTGGGTCTCCCACAACATTTTTGCAAGCAAGATAAGGAAGTATGGGTTGAGTGAATGGACTGTAAGATGTTTAGAAAACTGGCTGGATTGTTGAGCTCAGTGAGTACAGTAATCAATGGCTTGATGTATAGTTGACAGCTGGTATCAAGTGGAGTGCCCTGGGGGGGTCAGTCCTGGAACCAGTTTTGTTCAATATCTTCATCAGTGACCTGGAAGATGGGATGGAGTACAGCTTCAGCAAGTTTGCAGATGACACCAAGCTGCAGGGATTAGTAGATGTACTTGAGGGTAGGGCTAGGATTCAGAGAGACCTCAGTGAGTAGGAGGATTAGACGAAAAGAAATCTCATGAGGTTCAATAAGGACAAGTACGAAGTCCTACATGTAGGATGGAACAATCCCATGCATGCTGTGATGCAGGCTGGGGGCTGACTGACTAAGCAGCAGCTCTGCAGAAAAGAACCTTGTGGTTATGGTGGTCAGTAAGCTGAGTATGAGCCAACAGTGTGCCCTTGTTGTCAAGAAAGCTAATGGCATACTGGGCTGCATTAGTTGGAGCGTTGCTGGCAGATCAAGGGAAGCGATTTTTCTTCTGTAGTTGGCCCTGGTGAGGCTACATCTGGAGTACTGTGTCCAGTTTTAGGTCCCCATTACACAAAGGGTGTTGACAAATTGGAGATAGTCCAGGTGAGGGCACCAAAATTGTTAGGGGACTAGGGCACGCAACTTAGGGGAGGAGGCTGATGGAACCGGGCTTTAGTTTGGAAATGAGAAGATTGAAAAGGGAATTAATAGCAGCTTTCAAGTACCTCAAGGGGTTGTTCCAAAGCGGGTGGGACTAGACTGTTCTCTGTGGTGGCAGATGACAGAACAAGAACCAACGGTCTGAAGTTGCAGCAAGGGAATGTTAGGTTAGATACGAGGCAGAACTTTCTCATGAGAAGGGTAGTAAAGCACTGGAACAAGTTACCCAGAGCGGTTGTGGAGTATCCACCCTTGGAAGTTTTGAAGACCCAGCTCAACAAAGCCTTGGTTGGGATGATATAGAATCATAGAAAATTAGGGTTGGAAGGGACCTCAGGAGGTGCTCAAAGCAGGTCCACCCCAAACTACATCATAGATATAGAACATTTGATCTACTTGGTGGGAGACAGCCCTGCCTTCAGCAGGGGTTGGGACTAAATTGACCTCCTGAGGTCCCTTCCAACCCTAATTTTCTGTGATTCTACAGCACAGATAAAGAGTGGACAGCACATGCAAATGCCCTTGGAATGCACAGATTGCTATGGTTGCTTATTGGCAAAGCAAGAAATCTATGAAACTATGAAATCCTTCTTTCAAAAATGAGTAGACTTCCTGTGGTGCCTCTATGGGTGCAGCCCTTTGAGACTGATGAATGGAGAGAGTTTTTTCCATGTGTGTGTTACAGAACTCCATAAGCATTAATTATCTATTTGTCTCTAAGCAAAACTCTGTTTGTTACACCTTATCATCCTCCTTCCTTCAAATGAGCTGAAGTCTGAGCTGAATGTAAGACTGTACAGCCTACTGCAGATTTTTTTTTTCTCCAACTGGAACAGTTGCTGTTCAGCCAGTAGAAAAGTATGTCACCAAGACCTGCAAATGGTATCAGAAAAAGAAGCAAGCTCCTGTGCAATTTTGTTGCTGATGATGTAGGAAAAAAAATAGGTTTTGCAAATGACTGAGCCTGAAAAATGGTACCTACATGGCTGCTGATGCCTAAAGTGTGGTTTTTATCTACAACATGCATGGAGGTGTACAGGCGCTATTGTGGACAAATCATTAAGAAAGAATTTGATGACATCTCTGAGATTGAGATTTGAAATATGTTTCAAATAGCAGCAGTGATTTTGAGTTATGCCAATGGATGGCTACTGGTGTGGTTTCTAGATTTCAAATCATAGGTTCATAGGAAAGTAGGTCTGGAGGGGACTTCAAAAGGTTATCTAGTCTAGACCCCTGCTCGAGGTAGGATAATCCCTGACCAAACCTTGCCAGCCAATTATCTGTCTAACCTGCTCTTGAAAATTTCCAGGGATGGATCTTCTGTTACTTTCCAACTTGCCTGTTCCCATGCTTGGCTATTTTCAGTCAGAAATTTCTTCTTAACTCCCACCCTAAATTTATTTTGCTGCAGCTTAAGGCCGTTGCTCCTAGTCCTGCCTCCTGCAGTAACAGAGAAAAGCTCATCTCCTTCCTCTCTACAATTGCCATTCAGGTATTGAAGACTGTTATCAAATCCTTCCTCAGTTTTGTCTTCTCCAGACTAAATAACCATAGCTTTTCAGCCTTGCTTCATAAGTCATGCTTTCCAGGCCTCTAATCATAGATGATGCAACGTAGGACAGCCCATGGCATTCACATGCATTCAGTTAATTTCACATAAAAAGGAAGGGGTTTGAATGTCAAGCTCAGAAGTTATTCTTATCCTCACTCCAAAGAAGGGATGTGATTTAGCAGCATAGAATAGAATTGGTATAATGAAACAAGTTAGTTAATTGTTTTACTAAAAATTCTTAGGTTTACCAACCCTCTGAAGACTTCACATTTTTACTTGCTTTATTGAAAGAGGAAAAGTAAATTACACTTGCATGTACTTATCTGTGTAGAGTACTATATGTTTTTATTTTTGTGCATTTAGTTACCTGAAAAAAGATTTTTTTGTGTGAATGCTTAATTTTGCCTCATACCAATAATGGGTTGTTACTGTTGTTTCCAGAAGCCAAATAGTGAATATCAGCATTTGATTTCATAGATTTCATAGACATCAGGGCTGGAAGGGACCTCGGGAGATCGAGTCCAGCCCCCTGCCCAAAGGGCAGGAAGTCAGCTGGGGTCATAGGATCCCAGCAAGATCAGCATCCAATTTACTCTTGAAGGTGTTCAATGTAGGTGCTTGAACCACCTCCGCTGGCAGACTGTTCCAGACCTTGGGGGCTCGGACAGTAAAGAAATTCTTCCTTATGTCCAGCCTGAAACGGTCTTGCAGGAGTTTGTGACCGTTTGACCTCGTCATCCCTTGGGGCGCTCTGGTGAACAAACGTTCCCCCAGATCCTGGTGGTCACCCTTGATAAACTTATAGGTGGCCATCAGATCACCCCTGAGCCTACGCTTTTCCAGGCTAAAGAGTCCCATGGCTTTCAGCCTGTCATCGTAAGATCTGTTTTCCTGACCTCTGATCATGCACGTGGCTCTCCTCTGGATTCTCTCAAGCTTCTCCACATCCTTTTTGATGTCTGTCTTAGTACCAGCATCCATAGTTTCATAGTTGGTAGGGTTGGAGGGGACCTAAGCTGATCAAGTCCGAACCCCAGCCACGGTAGGAAAGAGTACTGGGGGTCAAATGACCCCAGCAAGGTGTTCATCAAGCCTCCTCTTAAAGACCCCCAGGGTAGGAGCCAGCACCACTTTGCTTCGAAGTTGGTTCCAAATCGTAGCCGCCCTGACTGTGAAGTAGCGCCTCCTGATACCTAGACTAAATCTACCCTCTGCCAGCTTGTGACCGTTATTCCTGGTCACTCCTGGTAGTGCTTGGAGGAACAGGGACTTCCCCAGTGCCTGCTGGTCCCCTCTGACTAGTTTGTAACAGGCCACTAGATCCCCCCTCAGCCTTCTCTTGTGGAGGCTGAACAGGTTCAGGTCCCATAGCCTCTCCTCATAGGGCCTGCCCTGCTGCACCTGATCATGTGAGTGGCCCTCCTCTGGACCCTTTCCATGCTGTCCACATCCCTCTTGAAGTGCGGCGCCCAGAACTGGACGCAGTACTCCAGCTGCGGCCTGACCAGTGCCGCATAGAGGGGGAGGATCACCTCCTTGGACCTGTTTGAGATGCATCTGTGGATGCATGACAAGGTGCGATTGGCCTTCCTGACTGCATCCCCACACTCTCAGCCCATGTTTATTTTGGCATCAGTAATGACTCCAAGATCCTTTTTTTCCTCTGTACTGACAAGAAGGGAGTTCCTCAGCCTGTAGGTATGGTGCTGATTGTTCCTCCCCAGGTGCATCACCTTGCACTTGTCAGTATTGAATCCCATCCTATTCTCATCCTCCTACCCCTGTAACCTGTCTAGGTCCAGTTGCAGCCTATTCCTCCCTTCTAGTGTGCCCACATCCCCCCACATCTTAGTATCATCTGCAAATTTCAACAGGGTGCTTTTTACCCCCTCATCCAAGTAGCTGATGAAGGTGTTGAACAGTGCAGGCCTGAGGACCGAGCCCTGGCGAACCCCACTGCCCACATCCCTCCAGGTCGAATAAGACCCATCCACCATCACTCTGGGTGCAGCCCTCCAGCCAATTAGTGACCCATGTGACCGTAGGTGTTGACACCACAGTCCCCTAATTTTTTAATGAGAATGGGATGAGAGACAGTGACGAAGGTCTTCTGAAAGTCTATAAAGACTACGTCTATTGCTACCCCTGCATCTAAGGATTTTGTGACCTGGTCATAGAAGGTCACTGAGTTGGTCTGACAGGACCTGCCTCTAATGAACCCATGTTGGTTGCCCCTAAGCATAATCTCCCCTGCTGGCCCCTTGCGGACATGCACCAGGATAACTCTCGAAAAGCTTATCCAGGACCGAGGTAAGACTGACTCGCCTATAGTTTCCCGGGTCCTCCTTCCTCCCTTTTTTGAAAATGGGAACCACATTGGCCTTTTTCCAGTCCTCTGGCACCTTGCCAGAGCACCATAAGTGCTCATAAATCTGTGCCAGGGGTCCCATTATGACCTCTGCTAATTCCCTCAGCACTCTGGAGTGGAGATCATCAGGACCAGCTGATTTAAATACATCCAGTTCCTCCAGAAGTTCCCTGACTAGATCCTCACTGACCTTAGGCCTGTGTGCGCCTCCCCTGGGGTCTGTGGGGGGTCCCAGTGGGTGGGGGTGACCCTGCTCAGAGAAACGGAGGCAAGGAATTGTTAAATAGGTTAGCTTTGCTGTCTGGTGCGATGATCAGATTAGCATGTCCTGCAGAGGCCCCATGTTACCCAGTACCTTCTTTATCCAGAATCATATAATTACATTAAGAGCTCAGTTTTCATTTTTATAAAATTACAGTTTGTTGAGGGTTCAGACAGGAGGCTGCAACTGTTGAACCTAAAGGCTTGAAAACCCAGCAGCATATGAGAAAAACTAAGGAATAATGTTTGTTAACACTTGGGAGTAGAAGTGCTGCATCAGGAATCATACTCCTAAACCAAGCAACTCTGGCCCTTTTGGGGTTTTTGTTTTCCGTCTTCCATATTAACTAGGCTTCCATATCTATTGCACAAACACGTCTGCCTTTTACCTAAAGCATATAAGCATAAGTGGAATATTTAGGCATTTAACTTTTGTTCAAACAAATTTTGGAATTAGTCTTTGTTTTCTGTTACAGTCATGTCCATGACTTAGCTTACTAATGCTTTCAAAACAAACACAATCTGCATTCTGGGGAAATGAAATTATGTACACTGAATATAAAGAGGATCCCCACTTAAGATCAGATGGCTTTTCACCCTGCTGAATTCTATGAAAAACAACACAGAAGGTAGCTGAGGTCTTCCTTCTTGCTACTTTTTGGGACTTAGTGTTAAAACTAATATGCACAAAAGTAGATGCATTTATTTCAGGGATTCAAAAAGGATGGAGTAGGATGCATAACAGGTGGATTAGAATCAAGATCTGAACTTCAGCAGATGGTTTATACGTTGTTATAGAGAGTGATTGCTATAAAAGCAACTTCACCATAACTGAGCTGTTCCTCCTGTAGCATTTCCATTTTTAAGATTCTGGCAGCTGCTATATGTACATTGTGTCCACATGTTTGTAGATAATTACTCTTGGGGCTATATTCTTTTCTACCTCTTTCATACTTATCTTATCCTGCTCTAGTCCCTGAAAAAACATGAATGCACCTATTTTTGTAATATGCTGTCTTAACCTTAATACTAAATCACAAAAACCAGTAAGCCTGTGCATATCCGCTGTCCTTGACAGCCATCTACCTTCCTTGGAATTATTTTTGCTTGGGACTCAGAGGACCAGCCAAAGTGGGATTGCATCCATTGTATATATGTCATCATCATGTGGCATCAAACCTAACGTGTATATAACGCATACAAGCAACTCCTCAATGAGCTTGGCTTTCTGCAGGTTCCAAAGTGCTGCTGACCTAGGAGCACTTTGTCCCCAGGTAAGTAAATGCAAAGATGCAAACACCCTTAAATAACTACATTGGCAGTTTGTAAAATCTGTTCCATGCCTAAGATTGTGGAGATGACCTGGATGAAGGCTAGGAGATATGAGATGAGCCCCCTACTTCTACTTCTTGGATATCTATTAGTTATTCCCGATATCAGTAATTTTCATTCAAAACCTTTTTTTTTTCTTTTACAGGGCTGTCTGCTACAAAGGTAAATGCATTTATACAGCTCCTAATTATTATTAGTTTTTCTGATTCAATTTTTCAGCCCCTAAGTGCTGGTTAAAACTGTACTGTTTGTACATAACAAATATAATTTGTTTAAGGAGCTGCTCATGCTGTTCTGTAATCTGATTTGGGTGTCAAATTAACCTCTACTAGGCACAGAGATTTTGGGGGCTAGCTCTGAAGTCTGATGTTTAGGTACCACAGAGATCCTTAACTACTCCTACCATCTATCCTAAGCGCCTAATGTTCCATGATGTCAGTATGCCTAGGGATGGTACCAAGCTGTGCAGTGCCCAGGTCCTTATCTATTCTCCTGCCTGTTGTACCTGTGGGTTCCAATCCAGTCTGAGCGCACACAGCTTTTTTCATAACTTAAACATTTTATTTGTCCAAGTCCTAAAATTGAGGAGTTCTGAATGCTGACCATTGCAATGCTTATCTTTCTTTATGGATGCAGCATGTTAAGATTAGATTAGGACCATTGTGGTCATCTGGCCTCACTAGAACAGATGGCAAAATCGGGCCTATTTACTTAGTTTTTATATGATGCATGTTGTTTCCTATTTGGTCTCACTTTCTTGATGAGCATGTAATCAGTTTCACTGACCTAATTAGAACCTACTTATGAGCTTCCTATTTGAGGAGGAGCCAAATCATACATAGCTCCCATGTAGATCGATAACAGTTAAGGGGATGTCTGTAAAGTGTGTGCCAGTTATTTTGTTGTCTGCTTTGTTAGCACTGAAGAGGCGACAAATTAAATAAGTGTCAATACTTGGGTAAGAGCTTATGAAGCAGGTGCTCATGAAGGGAACAATTATATAAGCATTAATTAATAAAGAACAGTTTGTCAGGTTGCAGCTAAATCTGATTACCTAGACACCATTAGGGACTGACATGCATCTGAAATGGATTTATGTGGTCTAGCCAGTCTAGTCCCCTGCTATTGTATCACACATCATACAATACTTTTCATAAATGAGTAAAACTACATTTTAAAGTCAGGGGGTTTTTTTGTTTGTTTGCTTTGTTTGGGGGTCGGGGGCAGGAGTTTTCTCTGCTCTGATTGGGAATCTGTTATCTGAGACAAAACAGGTAACATAGTTCTAGTGCACAGGACTTCAGGTGAGTAGCATAGCCTGACCTGGGGTGGAACATGCTTCAAGAACGGCTAGACACTTAGGGTGCCTATACACATGCTCCAACACATGCTAATTAAAATGGCTCAATTACACAAGTCTGCTCTGTTTCTAATTAGAATGCTCTAGCATCGCCACAGTTTCACACGTATAAGCCTCTGGGTTTAAAAATGGCCACTGGGGCACTTTTACTAAAGCTTGTTGAATGAGCTTTAGTTTGTCCTGTGGTCATTTTTTAAATGTGTGGGGGCTTAATACACACAATGCTGCAGTGTTTTAATTAAAGCAGCTGTCTGAGAACTCTGATTAAAATGCCGTCCCCCCCCAACCCCTGAGCCCATGTATAAGCACCCTTACTTTTCAATTAATAAATTTTAGTTCTACCCACTTTGTGGGGTTGGTCTTCCTTATCACCATATAAAGAGTAGTCATATCCCCTCTAACTCTGTTCTTTTTTTTACACTAAGCAAGCCAGGCTCTTCAGTTTTTGGCAAGACAGATCTTCCATTCTCCTGACCATCCTGGAAGCCTGTCTGCCCTTGTTCCAGCTCGAGTTCTGGGTGACCAGAATTGGTATGCATTATTTCACATGATATTCATCAGTGCTTTCTACCAAAGCATTAAAATATCCCTGTCTGCACTGGAGATGCCTTGCCTGATGTGCCATATTTGTCTTTTGACATCCTCAGCATCCTGGAATTAGCAGATTAATTTGGTGTGTCTTCTCCCTCGCTTCAAATTGATAAGTTCCCATGAAATATGTTGTTGGTCCTTAAGAACTTGTATTTAATAGTAAATGTAATTTCTTTCCATTTATCCAGCCCTGGTGGTCATGGAATTCTTGTATGATGATCTTATCTTATCTTGTGACAGTTCCTTCCATGAGATAAGATTAGTGGATCTGCGGTTGGGGAAGATGTGGGGGAGCATTTCCCCGTGGCTCAACTCCTCCTTGTTCCTAGAGCTGGGAGGAGTGGGGAACAGCTGCTGCTCTATCCTGCCTTCCACAAACTAGGGTCACCCTGGTCTGTGGATAGGTAGGGAATGCACTTCCTGTGCTCCATTCCTTCCAGCCTCCAGGAGGAGTGCAGCAGGGGAAGAATTGAGGTGCAGTAAATTTTCAGACAGGCAAGGTCTTTGTTGCAGCAAGGGCATTCTCACAGAACCGGCTTGTTTCATGCAGAAGTAAGAAAAGCCTGTGCGCATCCAGTTTCTAGTGAGGGAAAGAAAAGAAATACAACATCTATCTACAACCTGATTGGTCTCAAGTTCTCTGGATCCTCTTTGTTTCCTTTTTTAAAATGGGCCCTATATTTGCCCTTTTCCAGTCATGTGGGACCTCACCTGACTTCCATGACTCCAATTGTGAGCTAAGTGCAGTGGCATGATAAGACTCGCAAAGCTGTTCTGTCAAGTGTTAGAGACAGCCCTTGGCACCCTAAAGAGATTCAGTGAGTGTGTTGCCATGCCTGGGACAGGCACTGAGCTGTACAGATGGGAACAATTCTGGATGTGCCCAAAAAAGGCACCTGGCATCAAATTAAAAGATACCTGCCAGTATAGGTGCTTTCTGGCTCAAGCAACAACTGGTTAGGGAGGTTGTTTCAATGCCAGTTTTAGAGTTGAGCTTGGGTTCTGTTTTAGGCACCTAAATCTCTTATTACACCTGGCCCCTAACCTCTCCCAACCCCATCTCGTTCCAGGCTGCTTTCTGCCTGTGTCTAGCCTTATCCACTGTCTCCATGGAAGCCAAACATTGGCACCATGCCCAGAGTTGGAGCAGATCCATGGTCTGCTCTGTCAATCCTCTGGCAGCAGCAAAGGGAAATAAAGCTGTGTGTGTCTGTAAACCCCTGCTTTGCACAGCTGAGTAGTGGGTAGAGTGCCAACCCAACAGGCTGGAAGGCATCTTCAGTTCCTCGCTAAGCAAGTGCCGAGGTCCATCATCAACTGTGTGGAGCTCGTCTGCACAGAGTTTTAGCAGTCTTGGGGCACAAAGTCACTTGTTGGCAGCTCTCTTCTGGGCCTCTCTGTTTAGAGGACAAATGGTGAAGGGTTGTCTGTGTGGAGAGGCAAGAGGAAGTTTGAGAAAGGAAACATGCTCTGTTCCTTTCAGCATTTCCTATTGCCTTCAGAAGTGCTCGTTTTGTGTTCTCATGCTATGAATCCCTATCTGAGGTGCTTTAGACTTCCTACACACTGTTAGGGCAGTAGTTTTCAACCTTTTTGGACTCAAGCTACCCCTTGGCCAGCTCTTAGCTTTCCCTCTTTTAGTTAGAGAGAAATAATAGACCAATTCTGTTAAAGGAACCCCAACAGACCCCACCAGGTCAGAATCTTTCTGAACCTCTTCATTCCTATTTGAAATCTCTGGGTTTATCTCGTGAATCATGTAGGTGTATGAACACCTAGCAGCACCTCTAAAAGGATCCAGTGTCCCTGGTTGAGAATCATTGTGTCAGGGACACTGGGTGCCTAGCTCAGGGCTGTGGATTCTACCCCAGGTGCCTAAAAATTAGTTGTTGTAATACCAAGTGTCACAATACCCTGCCCCTATTGTGGCTGTAGCCCTATATGCCTTGTACCTTTCCAGTGACTGCATGTGAATAAAGTAGGAATACAAGCCTGCTGGGTTTTTTTCAATAGGGCATATGCTCTTTTAGCCACCCTGGGCCTAGATGCTTCATGTATTTGCACCAGTGTAAATGAAGGATAGCCACACAGCATGTAGTCTTCTACATTTGATGATTTTTAGAATCTAATGTAGATCTACCCCAGGAAAAATCATGAGCAAAGCTACACTTGTGTAAGTTACGTAAGTGCAAGTGTTGGGCATCTGCTTCTATCTTGGAGCATTGTTTGCTCAATGCAAGCACATTATGACTCATTCCCCTGCCATCTGGTGACAAGGCCCTATAATAATAGCAACTACCAGGTGAGAGCTGGTCATGATTTCCTTTGGACCCCAGTGTAACTTGTATCCATCAGTGTACAAAGCCAGCACAATTTATCCTGATGATATTTATCCTCTATATACCTTGATGTTTAGGGTCAACTCCAAAGCCCATGCATGCCATCCATATCTATGGCAAGCTTCTAGCTTGCCCCTCCCCTCTGCTGCCCATGGCAGCAGCTCAGCTCTGGGAGCTGCACTGCGCTTCTGGGTACGAAGTCAATTTTGCTATGACAGCTAACTCCAGAACCTTCCATCAAAGCACAAATTAAGTAAGCCTCTTGGATATAAACACTTATTAGGCTGGTGCTTATTTAATAGAAATTCATTAAATTGGCATCAAATAAGTAGGTGTCAATTAAGTTCCTAAGTAGATAGATATTCATGTGATTGTTTAGGAAGCTTAGTTCAGTACTTCCCAATGAAGGGCTTATTAGGTATCAGTTGGGTCCCAATGTAGTAAGAGGTAATTAAACAGGCATTTGACTAGTGCTACTGAATTATCCTTTGAACAGGTCAGTAAATAAGAGCTCATTAAAGTATTTTTACTGGGCATCAACTTAAGGCGCAAGTGAAATAGTCATTATGCATCTGCGATCATTTAGGCACCAATTAAGGAGCTGCTGGGTGAAGGAGAAGCCTATGTAAGTATTAGCAGCCACAATTCAGTTAGATGCACCATCAAAATATACTGGTATAATCATGAGCTAAACTGAGGCAAACAGAATTTGCTTAATCTAACAGTTGCTAATCAACCAAGCTTGTATCCATGAATGTGCTTACTGATTAGGCATCACCATGGCTCCCTTATCATCAAGGGAAGACAGTGCCATAATAGGGTGGCTGGCTCCAGCATGATACATTAACAGATGATTTCAGGCATGCTTTGTCAGACAACTCATAATGTTGCTCTGGTCAGAGTATGCGATAATGTTGCTGCTGCTGATTCATCCTTCACCTTGCGTGCTTTTCCTGCCTCAGGACAGGCTACTGTTGTGTGATAATGAACTTAAGGGAGCTAAGCTGATATTCAGGAAGGCAACAATTAAATTTGTGCTAAGTGAATGGAAGATGATTAATTTTCCCAGTGAGTAGCCACTACCAAGTTTGCCAATTAGCTTGGCCCCAAGTAGATGCCACTCCACAGATTTTTCACACCAAAAAGAATCACTGTGGTTTGAACATCTTGATGCAAACCATAACTCGTCACTTGGCATACGATGGCAAAACAAGAAGCCTGTGCTTGCGCTAGAATATATTGTAACTGCCCTTCTGTAGAACTTCATTATTGATGTTGTAAAAGTGCATGTTGTAAGACTGTTCCCTCAGACTTTGTGGTTGAATGCTCCATGTTAAGTACCTTTTGCTTATTGGAAAGTAGTGTAGGAAACAGATATCAGGCTACTCATTTCTTAGCTCTTGTTTGGGACCCCATAAATATTCTTATTTTTCAAGTATATACAACGTTGGAAAATAAGGTGGGACATGCAACAGCTTTAGGAGTCCTAACCCAGATTGACTAAAACAATTCCTAGCTAAGCCCTGAAGAGCAGTGTAGTGCAGGGAAGTGTAAGAGTAACTGTGATACCACAGGGTAACATATTCCTAGTGCTATGAGTATTATTCCATTCCCCATCTTCTCCTGGGGGCAAAGGCTCCACGCCAAACTCAGCCCTTCTCCATGGATGTGAGTGGGGATGAAAACGTAAGCATAATTCTCTTGATAGTTCCACTTTACAGCTGATCCCCACTTTCTGCTTGTTGCCGCTTTCTTGCTTTGTTCTAGTTACTGTTGGTTCTTAGCCAGCAACAAGCAACTCTGTCATGCCCATCTCTCAATTTAAGACTCACAGCCAGGGGCAGATCCAGTGGGAGGTATTGGGGTGGAGGTTCAATTGCTGTAACTGCCTTGGGCTGTGTGTAGTAGCTCTTCTCTGCACTTTTTCCAGTCTCGGTCCATTTTTATTGACCAGCATTGTACATAGTGTTCAAACTACTGTAATGTCCCATTACTGCCTTGTACGATAGGATTATTATTTCCCTATGTCTTTACAGGATATACCCCATTTGATATGACCTGAGGATTGTGTTTGCCTCTTTTATAGCCACATTGTATTGGTTTTTCACAGTCAATCAAAGCACAGCACAGTTGATCACTCAAAAGTTCTCCACTCTGGTGATCTCCAGGTCTGATTTATTTTGCTCCAGGCCTGATGATTAGAAAGGTTCCTCTTTTATTTCTCAGATCTGTCCCAGTAACTCAGGTATTTTTCATTGGATCCCTAAATCTCCATGTAGGACGGGCCTAAAGGCTTGTATCATATTGGGCTGTCTTATTCATAAATTCACCATAGGTATTAACTCAGTTGTTGATCTACTGAGCCCACTAACTTGTATTTGGCTAAAGCATATCTTCCAGAAAGGCATCTTATCTAGATCTAAGGATGATTCATTGTTTTCCTTGGTACTGCATTCCTGTGGTTGATCACCTGCACTGTTCAATATGTGCCCTTTTTTTTTTTTTATAAAGCCATGTTGACTGACATTAATTAGTTCTCTTCCAGCATTCTGGAATTTTTCCAGTATTCTGAGATTTATTAAAAATTATCAGCAGGCCAAAGACCCCCTTTGCCAATTCTTTTTAGGATTGTTTTGTGGGTGTTATCAGTCTGACAAATGCCGCTGCCTGCTAGGTACTTTTTAAAAGCCTCTTTAGTAACTAATGGACTGGAGAAAAGTTAATTATTTTCACTTCACACCAATACACCATCCTGGAAAACTGCAACTACAGGAGACACATTTTTTTTTTAACTACTTGCAAGCTGCTGACTGCCCACCCAGCTCAGCTCGAGAAGAAGACAGGTCTGTCAGTTTTGTTGAGGCAGCAGCCCCTGTGACATCCAGTGACTA
Source organism: Crocodylus siamensis (assembly GCF_052110815.1). Classification (NCBI taxonomy): domain Eukaryota; kingdom Metazoa; phylum Chordata; order Crocodylia; family Crocodylidae; genus Crocodylus; species Crocodylus siamensis. Next base: position 135,730,299 of record NC_143397.1, read on the forward strand.
AGTGTTAATGTTTTGCTATCCCAACTGCATGTATTTTTTTCCTTGGAAAAAACTCTACTTACCAGTATTTTCAAGGAAAAATCTTTTTTTCTTCATTCTGTCAAAAATGGTGTGTTGTATCTGAGAAATTATGGTATGTGTCTCAGTCATTTTGCAGCAACGTAAAGCGAATAAAGTATAACACAATGCAGTATAGTTAGAGCTCTTTTCATGAGGACCAGAATTATAGGAAAGGCTTCCTTAAAGGGTGCAATTAATTATAGGATTAAGAAATAAATGGCAGAGGCAGTGATTAATGTGTGCTTTTAAGCCGTATAAAATGGGGATGGTATCTGTTTCTACAGCAGAGCAGCTTACACTGGTTATGGAAAATGCATTAAGTGCACCAAGTGGGGATTTGGAATGTATATTTTTGAAAACAATGTATATAGGTGACATTCCATGACAATCTTTACTTAATGTGATTAGGAATATTGGGAAAATTCATTTTTGTTTCCCATGCATTATATTTGCCCGTCTGTGTAAGCTGAAAATAATTGTTGTACATGGATATTAATGAAGGTTTGAGTGCTTCCCATATACCCTATTTAAACAGAGCTAATGTGTAAGAATCAAACATTTTGAGCCAATGACATCATAGAACATTAGGATTAAGAGAGATTTACTTGTACCCTGATGCTTGATCTGTATTTTATGGAGTTTTTATTGATTCAGGGATTACAAGTGCTACCTATATTCAGGTACATTGTCTTTATATCCAGGCCATTGCTTTTGTGTCCAATGTCTATAACGTACATACAGGCATTACAGATCATTACTCAACCACATGCATCAGTGTTGGGTTTACTGTTTTGTTCCTTGCCCTAAAATGTGTTTATATAAAACAAAAGCTAAGAAACAAAGAGTAGATATTCAATAAAACCTGGAAAGGAAAGATGTAAATACAGAAAGTTAAATAAGTAAGGAAGAGAAAAGACTGATCACCAGGTATCCTAGTTTTCCCTGATTTAAAAAAAAAAAAGGAATATTCTCTGGAAAAAACCCCAAAATCTGTGATTAAGATGAAAGGCCACTAGATAAATGGATAAGATAGATAGATATCAGTTGAACACAGTTTTACTGATATATTTATCATTTTAAAGCAATTTGGAAGTCTACCAGTGCCTCAATCACTATAAAAATACATTTTAAATACCTATAAATTTTGGTATTTGATTTTGAGTTTTTTATCATGGAAAATCAAAGCTCCTCCTGTCCCCTTCACTCACCAGGACGCAGGTCCAGGTTCCTCACTCCCCTCTCCCCACAGCCCCCTGACTGCCCCCCACCCCCAGCTCTGCTGGAGGTGGCCCCCAGCTGCCAGGGCCAGGGACCTGGATCCATAGCTCCCTGCCCCCCACAGGAGGCGGTGGCTGCTGTAGCAGAGGAGAGCCCAGAGCCTGGCTCCCCGCTCCCTGCTGCCTACCTACTGCTGGCTCGGTCAGGGGCGGGGCCAAACCCAGTCTTGCTCCCCCCAGGACCTTGCAGCCATGCATTGTAGCCCTGGGCCCCAAGCCCCACGCACTACCCAGCTGGGCAGCAGCCCCAGCCCTGCCCAACTCCCTCCCAATTCTCTTCTCCTCTCCCCCCACTTACTTACAGCAGCTGCTCTTCAGGCTACCTGGTGACCACATGCATATATACATGCACATGGTGCCCCCTGCCTGACTGCCCTCATCCCACTCCAGCCCCCTAGCCCCTTGCAGGCTAGAACTTCTCCAGCCTACAGAGAGCTCTTTGCCAAACTGCCAAATCCGCGGGTTTCTCTATTAAAATGAGAAGTCCATGTTTCCCTCTGGCAAACGGGGAAATCTGCAGCTTTTCTCAATTTTTTCCATGGGAAACGGAAAACCCAGATCTCCACTAATCACTAACAGCCAACTTTGGTTTTCTAAAAGCAAATCATGTCAAACAAATTATATCTTCTTTGACCGAGTAACTATTTGAGTGGATGAATTTGACGAAGTCCCACATGACCGTTTTGGAAGCAAACTAGAGAAATGTGGACAAGATAAAACTAGTATAAGGTGCATCGGTATCTGGCTTAATTGCCACAAGCAAAGGGTAATAATAAAAGGTGATGCGAAAGTGGGAAGGATTTTCCTTTAAAGGAGAAAAACATGGGAAACAGTGGCTTGTAGGCTGGCAGAGTTCCAGCCTGCAAGGGGCTGCTTGGAACACTTTCACCGTGGAAGATGGGAGTAGAATTGAGAAGGATCTTGATAGTTTAGATAGTTGGGCTAGAGACAACAGGATGAAGTCCAATGCATATAAATACAAGGTGGAACCTCTAGGGAAAAATTATCAAAAACGCAAATAGAGTGAAAGAAAACTAGTTCAGTGGCAGCACTGCTAAGAAGTATCTGGATCCTCACTTGGGTATTGATTAACATAAGCATCTTGTCAGCTCATACAAAGGCTTTGCTAAGAGCATTGATCAAAGCAGGCCTCACTAAAGGATGATTGACATGACTAGGGTGCCTTTGATGCACAGCAGTGTGTTAATGTTGATTGTCAAGGTTGATTGATAAGGGTGGTGCCAAAGATAATGGCGGGAGGTTTGAGGATTAGGGTAATTCGGTAGAGTTATCAATGTTTGTTATGTAAATGCCTCATGTAAACAGAGCTGCTTAATCCATGTATAAAAGAAAGACTGGAAATCTTTGGAATTTGTATTAGGCTGAGAAGATGCCAACAATGATGAGTTATGCCTGTCCCTTACTACTCAGAACTAATGTCCTGTAACCCTCTGGACAAGCACTAGTGAGCTGGTGCTTTGTTAAGTAATAACCCTAAGCTTTTTTGCTGACGAACCAGCCTGTGTAGTCATTATTTTTGAAGCAGTAGACAGGCAACTCCCTAACAGAGTGCTCATACTCGGACTCAGCACAAGTCAGCAATGTAATGCAGCTGGGGAAAAAAAAAAGAATACTGAATTAGGTGTCATTTGGAGTTTTGGTGCAAAATACAGGAGGCGATAGTGCCACTCTTCTCAGTATTACTTAGCCCTCATCTAGAGCAGTGTTTCTCAACCCGTGGGTCTCAAGAGTATATAAAAGGGTCACGAACCAACTTTAAAAATGGATCAACAAACTTTAAAAATGGATTTTCCTTTAAAGTAGAAAGACATGGGAAACCATGGCTGTTCCCTTGCAGGCTGGCAGAGTTCCAGCCTGCAAGGGGCTGCTTGGGACCCCCTCTACCCCACACACTGCAGGGCTGGGATCTGGGGACAGCGGGTTGGGAGTGAGGGGTACAGGCAGAACCAGGGGGCTTTTTTCTACTTAGACTATTTACTGGGTTGGGACTGGCCATTGGTATTTACAAAGGGGTCCTGGTACAAAAAAGTTTGAGAACCACTGATCTAGGGCAGTTATTGGCTTTGCATTTTAAAAAATATGGAAAATCAAAGAAGGTCCCAAGGCAGGTGACAAAAATGGTAAAGGGGCTGGAAGGCAAGCCATAGGAGGAGCAGTCGAGAAAACAGCATTTTTACCTTGCAGAAAGGACAATTAAGTGGGGACATGATAACAGTTTTCAAAAATCTGAAGGGCTGCCATAAAGGAGAGAACAACTTTTCTCCATTGCCGAAAAAACAGTGGGTAGCAATGGCTTGAAATTGTAGCAAAGTAGATTTAGACTGGGTATTGGGAAAAACTTCTTAACTGTTAGAAGACAGACCATGGAATAGACTCCATTGTTGGAGATTTTCAGGAAGCAAATAAGAATTGGTCAGGATCTATGTAGAAGAAATAATGTCTGGAGTGTACTGATTTCTACTCACCCACACATCCAGGAGGCCGCCTAGAACTTTGCTCAGAGACCATGAAAAGAGGTCTGCAGGTGCCAGTAGGAGAGGACTGTGTGCAGCAGCAGGAGAATTAAGCAGAGCAGCACGCTGGCTTGCTTACAAAGGACTAAAGGAGTTGGGATGTGTTTAGGGAGAGGAGAGGATGACATGAAGTGGAATTCTGACTCTGCAGTCAGGCCATGTGATCTGTGGAGTTGTGCTTGTGGTCCCCATAATGGACGGTATCTGGTAATCTCACACTTCAGGGACCAGGAAACATTTTTTCCCTCATATGCTACTAGTATCTGTGAAGGTTTCTTCCCGTTTCCTCAGAAGCATTAAGGATTGGCCACAGCTAAGGCAGCTGATTTTGACTGGACTGTGCTGATGCTTCTGTTGGCTACAGGATCTTGTTCCTCTGCTCAAGGTCAAATCAATCACTGCATTTGGGATCAGGAGGAATTTTACCCCACAATCTGATTGGCATGGACTGTAGGGGCTTTTGCCCTCCTCATCCAAAGAAGGTGACCTTGGCTGGCCAGTATTTCTTCCAGAGATGCTCTGGAAGCAAAGTTGTTACAAAGAAGGTATTCACACGTAAAATATGAGACTGATTTTTTGATTTGTGATGAGCAAAGAGCAGCCCTGTTATGCACACTTGAAGAAGAGGGAAGTATGCCATGTATTAAAATGGTTGTAGACCTCAAAACATTAAAAAATCGTAACAACAACACTGGGACTGTGGTTGAACAGTTCTCAAATTCATAAAGTTTAAGGCCAGAGGGGACCACTAAGTCATTTAGTCTGAACTCTGCCTATCAGAAGCTTTTAAGGGCTTGCCTTACATCATGGTGGAAGGGGGGCCCTGTGAGCCCCCTGTGAAAGTACTCACAAGCACTCTCAGACCCAGAAATACATCACTGAGGCTTTTTTATGCTGATGCCTCTGCATCCACTCTTAAGCCCTTGGTCTCAGCTGTGTGGAGCAGCCCTGTGGGCAAAATTTTGGGTTTAGAGTTATGTGGTGGGTACAGGTGAGTTGGGGAATTCTCAGGTCTGTCCTCACCAGGACTTGCTGACAGCGCAGAGTAGGTGAGCCATAAATTTTGCACACTTAGACCTATATTAATCCCAAAGAACTTCATGCTTGGATACACTGTGTCTTCAGAAAAGGCACCCAATCGTGACTGAATTACATCAGAAATGGAAAATCTACCTCTTCTCAGACTTAAATCACCCCCTGCTGCTGGAAATAAGACCCGCTTTTAATCTGGATTGGTTTTTCTTGGGCTTCCAGCTATTGGTTCTTTATATGTGCTTCTCTGACAGATTAAAGAACCTTTTAAGTATTCAGTATTGTCTCTGTGAAAATACCCCTGTGCTGTAATCGGATCGCCTGCTGACGTTCTTTTCAAAACCTAGACAGATGCAGATCCGCTGCTGCTATAATCATTTCCTCCAGCCCCTGACACATTTGTTGCTCTTTTCTATTTCCTTAAAAAAAACCTATTCTCCCTTTAGAAATGGGGACATCGAAGTGTTATGCATATCCCAATTATCAGTTCAATGTTTTTAGTACCACCACCTCAAGAATAAAATATCTGCCTGGCTGGACTGGGCAGGGGGTGTCTGAAGCTTTCCCTGCCCCCAGGACAGCAGGGGAAGGAGAAGGTGAAAGACGGAGACATGCTTTTGAGCATGGGGGAGAAGGGAACAGGGATTCTCATCTGCTTTGGGGATTTTAAAATTCCCTGGAGACTTGCATAGTGTAGTCTACCCAGACCAGTTTGGGGGTGGGAGGAGGCTGGGAGTCTGGGTGTAGTCACCCGTTCAGCACGGTTGCTGCTTGCACACTCCCCCTTTGCCAAATCCTGGAGCCATCCCTGAATATCATGAAGTGATCAGAACGGACCATGCCTAACTCAGGGGATACGTAGGCAAGCATGTCAGAAGGTTTAACGGCTCTCATTCGGGAGTACTGTTTGAACCTCAGAGGGGAGGGCCTAAAACAGATGGTAGTGCATCAGCTTGGGAGGGTGGAAAAGCACTGGGTCATGAAGATGAAAACTCTTTAAAAAGAACAAGAAAGCTGTCTGCAACAAAATAATCCCAAAAGCTGATTTTAAACCCTTGCTAGATGGATATTGGGTATTATGCAGTCACATGTAGTTGGCGCCTCCTTTTTCACATTTATTCTATAGCCCTTCGAATACAAGAAAAATCAATTTTTTCTTTCCCCTTAAACAATGGTTAGAAAATAATGGCAATGATTGCTGTGTACCTAAAGAGTCCTGTCCTGTGCACAATGCCACCAGTGTACAGGAAACTGCCACCTAAATTTCTTTGTGTCAAATTTATGGGAACTTTACCCAGTGTTCTTAATGGTTTACTTTCTCGTAAAAAAGTGACTACAGTGATTGTAGAAGACCTAAAGAAGACTGCCCCAAGAAGTGCAAAAACTAAGAGCGGCTTTGCTAAAAATGGACTGCACAGAACCTGAGCATTTCTGTACATATGTAGTTTATCCAGAAAAAACCCTATCATTCATTTATACAAAAGATATGTTGTTAATAAGAACCCATACCATAAGTTGCAGGATCCTATGATGTCATATCAAATGAATGCTTATGGCATGTAGGGTTTTTAGAAGCTTTTGAGAGTGCTACTAAAAAAGCTCAGTAGGTAGGTTTATATTACCAACCATACATATTTTGGGCTTCAGGCTTGGAACATGGTGTTTTCTGCCCTGCAGACTGGATTATCCAGCTATATTTATAAGAAGCACTTATTTTAGCAGGCCATAGCTGTTTGAGAGAGGCCATCAATCCCATGACAAATCCCTGCTGGATCCCAGAAAAGAAGGTGAGATCTCTCCCTCGCAGATTTTCCTAGAGTGTCCTGAGGTGGGACAGTGTACTGAAGCTGTTTCATTTTGTTTACAATACTTAAATACTAGTATTTATTGAGCCAGGGAGAAGGGAGGCCTCTCACCTAAACTGGTGACTACAAAACTTACTTGGAAGTTAGGATAGTATTGTGCTTCCAGGGTTTCCAGACACTGCTCCTTAGACATTATGTACATTTAATATAGAGAGATTGATAACAGCCTTTCCCAGAATACCTTGAGGCATGTGATTAGGGCAGCTGTTACTTAGTAGGTGAAAGGCTGGAGTTTAAATACATTCAGGTAAAGGTAGGAATTGAGTCTGGGTCTCCTGTACCCTAGAAAGTGATTAGTCTACTTACTTGGTTACTGGATAGCAGTGTAACATCATCTGAAAAGTTATGAACTCAGCTCCAAAAAGGAATGTCTAGTTGAACCTATTCAGTCAGTTTTCCTGATTGATTTTAGAGGTGACTAAAAACCACAGTTTTTTGGTGACTATGTTCTTCACCAAATGGAGTTGTACAGCAACTTTTCCAAATGCTCTTTTCTGCTTTGATCCCCTTACATGTGATCTCTCAGCTTTAAAGAGGCTGTGGTCGCTTTATTTAAAATTGCAAACATTTTCCATATACTTACCAAGTAAGAGTGGCAAATATTAACTGAGCATCCATTGATCACTTTTCAGTTGTAACAGCAGAGGAAGGCATGCAGTATATCAGCATACCAAAAGGTGTTACAGGCATATCTCCACATCTCTGATTCTGAAGTTCTGCTAAATTGATGACTCCTGTTTCACTGCATTATTGTGAACAAAGCATGTGCACTTTGTTGATTCAGCTCTTTTAAGTTTCCTTTAAACGCTTCCCCAAACCATCTGCATTTTTTGAGCTTCCTGCCCTTGGCTGAGTATAAATTTAAGAGCTCTTGTCACCACTCTCCTTGCCTTAGCCTTAGAGCAACTACTCAGGCATATTCAGGCAGAATATTGAAGCATATTTGTGGTGTGAGTAGTGATGCCAACCCAATCAGCCTGCCACTGCATGTCCACATTAGACACAGATGTTTTATTTCTTTTAAGCTTGGTTCCAGCTGCCTTATATATCATTAGCTAGAGTGCAACCTGCTTTCTGTTTAGAATACCTTAGTGCTTCTTAGCTGCCTAGATTAAGGTGTGTGGTGGGGTTACATCCCCAAAACTCCCACCTTTCCCAGGAGAATAAAAATTTCCTTCCACTTCCCCATCAGAAATGGTTAATTTTGAAGTTCTGCTGAATTTCATTATAATATCAAGGCTGAAGAATAAGTTCAGACTTGTTTGTTTCTCAAACACAGGGCAGTATTAAATAGTAATGATATAATGCAGCACAGTTAACATTAGAACATGCGGTACCATAGTGATTTGTAGCAGAAAATTTACGCTTTTGATTACGTTGTGTTCTTCACATTAAAGTCCTAATCCTGATTTGTGAAATAAAGGATGAATAAATGCTAATCAACGTCCAGCTTGATTTTTGTTTTCCCTATAGTGATCTGATGGAATGTTTTGGCATGCTCCCACGACGCACAAACCTAATAACTCTGACTGGATTTGTCTAGCGCATGCATTTTGCAGTTTTCAAACATCTTCAGGCAATGGTAAATGAACTGATATGACAGATGCCACAACAAAGCAGGGTGCGTTTCTGCTTATCAGGACTCTTACGTTTGTAAAATGTCAATTGTCTTATTGTGCAAAAGCATCACAAATATATCAGTTTTATTCTTCCCTGAAGGAAGGCATGTTCTCTTTATCCCTTGCATCCTCCAAAGAATCATTAAATATCTGTCAATAGCATGTAAATATATTAAGCGTGCTATAATTTAAACAACTCTGAAGCAGTTCTAGCACGAGCGATTCTGTCTCAGACTGCTGCACAGCTTTTGGCAATTCACTCCACACCCTTGTCCTGACTGTGTATGGCTCTGGCTTGTGTATCTGCTGAAAATAAAGGAAGGAAGTGCATTTTAGACCCCTCATTGCAATAATTTCTCAGAGGTTGGTGGACAGAGCAAAACTTTCAGTTGCTTTGCTGTATAATGTTTTCAGCTGTCTTTGAACTGCCAGGCACTTGCTGCCTGACCCTTGTGTTTGTTGTTCTTCATCCACCCCACCCCGCTTGTTGCCATGTATAAAGGCTCTTCCTCATACTTCTCCTATTAAAATATATTCCTTTAGCACATTATACTTTTATACCTGTTTCTTTTCAGATGTTGTAAGATATCTTACGTCAAATCTTGGCTTTGGTTCTGCCTGTTTCAAGCTTCCAGACTGGACCCTTGATCACTTCCTTGTGTAGTCCTGTTGGTTCCTTTTTCCTGGTTATTCTTGGCAATATTGGAATTTCTCTGTCTTTTTTGTTCAATTTCTAGACACAGCACATGGTTTGGTATTCATATTACCCCAGCAGAGAAATAATTTTTAAGGGAACTTCTGAACACAAACAAAACAGGTGCAAAGAACGGCAGGCTGGGCTGGAGTCTGCAGGTGCTGTGTAAAAGACTAGGATATCAACCTAAAGGTTCCTGATTGATATGTGCTTGCACAAAAGTATAGCAATATATAAAATCCCAATTAATAACAGTTTAGTGGAAGGGCAAGGGCAAAGGGGGTTTCAAATGAATCGGTTAGCTATCCCTGTTAAATGATCAGCTCAGCGGATGTGTTTTATCATCTGAGCAGCACATATTGACCACCCAGGAGTGTAACTGTGCCCTGGCTAGCTCAGGGAAGCATTGCTCTTTTTGCTGTTCCACAATGCTTACTTCCACCCGAGGTCATGCACCTCATAAACACTTTCTGAGTGACTTGGCTGGTAGGATGTGATCTACACAAGTTTCCAGAGCCGGTGTGTCAACTATTTGGTTTGTGGCGGTGAGCAAAACTAGCTGTTTTTTCTCTCCTTCCTGCCTTCTTCTTCACTGTCTGCATTTAAAAGCTTTCTGTTACAGTTTGTTTTCTACTGCATTTCCGAAAGATGTTAACAAATGCCAAAAACAAAAACACAATAGCCTCATCCCAGGCCACATGGAAGTAACTCTATAATTATATTTTCTCTCTCCATATTTTTTTCTTTCACAGTGGTGATGTGCATACTTCAGCATACATGCATGCAAAAATGTTTTCTCAAGATCCCAGAGAGGGAGGAAAGTATACAAGGGTATTTCTTGATTCACACAGAAAGCCCATCAGACAGAAAGGGGATGAGTGTAGCGTCTGAAGATCTCATTTGTGCACTAGCACAGCAGGGAGTGAGGGAAACCTGCCAAAGTATTTGGTGATATAGGAGACAGAGCTGTAACTTCTCTCATGTTAGAGATGGGCATTGTAATTCCCCATCATCTCAGAGGGGAGAAATGAAGATAGATTAATGTTTGTGAAGCACTTGGACACTGGAGTGGTGAGTGCTGGAGAAAAGCCCATAAACAAGTTAATTGCCTTCCTGGCTGGGTTTGAAAAGTCTACAGTGAATAAGGCCGGGGGACATACATTGAACAAAAAGGATAAACTGAAAATTAAGGAGCTACTCTCACATGTAAGCACCACAGATCATATGCACTGAATAGGTTAGAGGTCCTGTGGAAGAAAAAGTGTTCATGTAAAGGCTGTGTCATGATAACTGTACTCACAGGGCAGGGAATGAATTATCATTGTACAGAAAACTTAAAATTTTGGCATTTTCTAACTTTTGAGTGCTTGACTTTAGAAACTTAAAAATGTTCTGTTAGCGGGGAAAGAGAGAAAGGAGAGGGTCAGAATATGTGCGTGTGTGTAATTGTTGTTTATGCTATGGTAACACCATTAAAGATCCAGACATACTTCCTCAAGTGTTGTATTTTTTTGCATTAAAAAAGCCGTATAGCGTACTACTCATTAGAAACCAGGTGAACACAGTTGGGTTTCAAATAACCATGTTTACTAACTATACACAAGTATAGGCTAGTGGACTTAAGACCAGAAGTGGTGTTATTGTTGTCTAGGCTGTACTTCTGTATAAGACAAGCCATAGAAACTCAGTGAAGGTTTTCCATATGAAACCCCAAACTTCAGTGCTGAGATCTAGCAATTGTCATTTGACAGAAAACTTTTGAGCAGCTGCAGTAGCTATATGATCTTGATTTCTAGGCAGTGTAATTACATTCCCTTATAGGAAGTACTAATTGCAGGATATCTCCTGTTTTCAGAGTGAATATTCCCCCCACTACCCCATTTTGTAGGTGAACCAAAGCAGCACTTACTGAATGCAGCGAGCAAGCACTACATTAGTCACCCATTCAGTTGACTGAATTTTCTACAGGCTGATATAAGCCAAAAAATCACTAGCATGTGGACAAAAATGGACAAAGTTCTCCATGACCTAATAGTCTATTTATTCACTTATACCTGTGTACAAAATAGATCTAAGTAGCACTGTTTTACATCTAGCACAGATAAGTACACGAAGTGAAAGGCATTGGAGATACAAGACAGGTGTATGTGTTTACAGTGCTGTAAGTCTTTGTGTAGACATTAATAGCAGTAAGATCTAATCTGCATTTGGCCTGGTCTTGTAAGAAAGAGCTCTATAAACTGAGTTAATTGCTTCTTAAGTTAAGAGGATTTTTTTCATAATTTTTAAATCTTTGACTTTGGTCTTTTTAAGGGAACAAATTTCTTTCCAATAAATAATTTAGAGAGGAAACAGAAAAGTTTAAGAAGCACCTTAGTTGAACAGTGGACTTTTGCAAGGGTACAAGATGTTGTAAGACTGAGAGGTGAAGCAAGGGAATGCACCAATAATGCATTTTGAATTTATCATAAGTATGCAAAGGTGAATATAAAAAAACAGGGTAGAAAAATACTGACTGAAGAAATTGCTATGATTTCTATGTCTACAGTTCTTTATATTGGAACACTTTAGGCCAGAAATCTGAAAATTTATCTTTTGAAAGTGGGATGCTGATATTCACTGAATGATGTATTTAAAAATAGTACATGCACACTGGAATTTTTTTTAATGATTTATAACCATTAACAGTTGTTCAATTCTACCCTGATTTTACCAGAAAAGAGCAATTTCATGGAACTTTCACATCTGAAGTTCAGTATCATTTTATCACTATTGACTTTCAGTCCCGCCCAATTTTTCTTAAATAGTTTTATCCCCCCAATTCCCATGCTATTATTTCTTATGCTAATCCATTTCCTTGTGATCCAAGATCCTCTTCTGGTTTTTTTCACAAGTGAATTTCTGTCTCTGAATATACTGGTACCTTAGCTTTGCCTGTAACAGCTTCTACAGATTTCATTGTGGTATGTTTAAACTGTCCTGTGAGAGATGATTTACCTGCCATATGTTGATGTGGTAGAATAGATCTGTAGGAGGCTCCTTGGATAAGGAATAATGCCTGCTGGATACCAATCAATTACTGGCCAGTTGACTAACTGACACCCTACCTTGCCTCCTTTATTAATAAATTGAATAAATAACAAGGGGATGGTTCGATAAGCCAGCTAAACTTTATTAGCCTAGCACTAACACCTCAGTACTTTATAAAAGGAATCAGAACTTGTAGTCGAGGTGATATAGAGTGAGGGGCACAACCCCATGCCGCCACCCCCACTGCTGTTGCATGCACAGGGGATGTGTCGCTAGGGCAGTGTGGAGCTCGCAGTGGCAAGCAGCTTCCCCACATGGCCCTGCTGAGCTCTGCAGTGCTGGGTTGTACTCACTGGGCTCTGGAGACCCTGGGGGAGGGCAGCAGGGTGGGAGCCCGAGCCTGCAGCAGGCATCTCATGCCCACCCCTGCCCTATGCACACATCTATAGAACATGCCCTGTAATTCTTCCAGTTGCACTGGAAAAGTGAGTCTTGGCTTTCCAATGGGACTCAGTCTTACTTCTGTGCCTAGTGGTGCTTGATGTCAGGCTTTAAAAACTACAAAATTTTAATATTTGGTGGAGGGTATCAAGCATCTTGAGTCTCCCTTCTTTCTCCTGTCCCTGAGTTTCATGGCTTGGACTATCTATATTTAATCTAAAATTCTTTCATATTTATATAACTACTCCTTAGGCTTCTTTCTACAAAATGTTGTGGGTTCCTTCCATATACCCACTGCACTCATATGTATATATGTACATATTATGAGCTACTTATTGGAGTTGTTGTGGGGTTTTTTAATAGAATAGTGCTAAGATAGACATGCAAAAAACTGGAACTCTTGGTTCCAAAATGATACCTTTTATTAGACCAACTAGAAAGTGGCAAGAATATTGCTTTTTCTGCAAGCTTCTGGGAGCAAAGTCCCTTCATCAGGCTCTGGGAAAAGTGTAGATGGTATAAGATGGTAAAAAGTCCCCACAGGTAGGAAATAAACTTCATTTTTGCATAGAGGGAGCTGAAGTTGGAAGTCTGTCCCTCTGGGTCCATGAGAGTGTCTTTGTGAGCTGTGCTGAGTAGTTCTTTGATGTGTTGATCAGGTAGAATTCCTTCCCTGGAGGTGTCAGATGGCAGGCAGGGAGGCAAAAAAACAGCCTACCATCTTCAGCTCCCTGTGTGCAAAAATGAAGTTTATTTCCTACCTATGGGGACTTTTTACCATCTTGTACCATCTACACTTTTCCCAGAGCCTGACAAATGGACTTTGCTCACGAAAGCTTGCAGAAAAGGACAATTTTCTTGCTGTTTTCCAGTTGGTCTAAAAGGTATCATTTTGGAACAGAGAGTTCTAGTTTTTTGTATGTCTTTTTGTCTCAGACCAACACGGTTACCAAGTACACCCCCGGTGCTAAGATAGAGAAATTCCTCTACTGATAAAAACTGGAAAAAAATGAAACACCAGGGTTGATATAGCCTATTTGGTATCATTTTTATTTCATTCAACTACAGGCAGTTAGTATGTGGTTGGGAATGATCAGCTGATAGTTTTCTCTGCTAAGTAAGCTATGACTAGATTTGTCTGGATGGCTAGAGATTACTTTCTTATATGTTTAAGTCATAAGTTTTGCATTTTGATAGACTCCTATGTTTGGGTGGTCATCCAAGAGTGTGGAGGAAGCAGAGGCCTCATTGTCATGCAAGGTGACACTGCATTAATGCTAGAAGTGGGGGTCTTCATGTTTTTTTATTGGTTGATTCCTTTTCCTTCCGATTATGAATCATAGAATCATAGAAAAGTAGGGCTGGAAGGGGACTCAGGTAGTCATTGAATGCAACCACTTGCTCAAGGCAGGCTCATCCCTTTCTAAACCATCCTATGCAAGTGTTTGTTTAACCTGCTCTTAAACCTGCTTGAAGATGATGGCCTGGATATGTCAGCCTGAAGTCACATTTTTGGGATATAAGCTCTCAAAAGGAGTCAGAGCCCTGAGTGCAGATCGCATACAGGCGATTCAAGGTCTAACCCCACCTAAGTCACTCAAGGAGCTGCGGGCATTCCTAAGGCTAACTGGGTTCTGTCGACTATGGATACCAGTTTACGGTGGGAAGGCTAGACCACTGTACGAATCCCTGACTAAGGAGAGTCTCACTAAATGGAAATGGAATAAAGAAATGCAGCATGCTTTTGATCTGCTGAAGGCAGCATTAACCCAGCCCCCTGCCTTAGCCATCCCAAACAGTAAAAAGCCATATCGACTGTATGTTCATGAGAATCGAGGGGTTGCATCAGGGGTGCTGACACAGCCATCGGGCCCGACCTGGAGACCCGTGGGATATTATTCAAAGGTTCTAGATCCAGTTGCACTCGGGTGGCCAGCCTGTCTTCGGGCTGTGGCAGCCACAGCAGTGGTTGTTGAAGAAGCCCAGAAGATAGTCATGGGTGCGGATATGGAAATACTCACTCCTCATGGAGTTCCCCAGATCCTAGGGACTGAGGGAGGGAAATTTCTTAACCCCTCCAGACAATCACGGTATGAGATATTTTTGCTCTCTAATCCAGGACTTACTTTCAAACATACTACAGCCTTAAACCCTGCAACCTTGCTGCCGGAGCCAGGGCAACCGACGCATGACTGCCTTGAGGTCCTGAATCAGACCACGCAGGTGCGACCTGATCTTGCTGAGGACCCAATTGAAGACCCAGATGTTGAATACTTTGTGGACGGCTCCAGCTCTGTCATCGATGGGAAAAGACGAACAGGATGTGCAGTGGTAACCTTGGATAAGGTAGTATGGAGGGAGTCATTGCCGAGCTCATGGTCGGCACAGGCCGCGGAACTCACTGCGCTCACCCGAGCATTACAGCTGGGGACAGACCAGCGGGTTAATATATACACTGACTCTCGCTATGCTTTTTCTACAGTCCATGCGCACGGACTATTGTGGAAAGAAAGGGGTTTCATTACTGCCTCTGGGAATAAGATTGCTAATGGCCCCCAGATTATCAAACTACTAGAGGCACTCCACCAGCCTAAAGAGGTAGCAGTCATTCATGTGCGGGCCCATGGGAAGGCTGTTGAGAAAAAGCATAAGCTTGGAAATGCAAAGGCTGATGCAGCAGCAAAGGAAGCTGCATTTATTGGGGGAGAAGCAGAAGAGGTATCCAAGCAGGCCATGTCCCATGCCATATGGCCATACGTTCAGGATTTAGTCCCACAGTATTCCCCTGAAGAAGATAAATTTGCACAGAAAGCTTGTGCAGAAAAGAACTCCCAGGGGTGGTGGATAGTACCAGGAGGAAAAGTCATGATACCCAGGCCATTGCTTCGGGAGGTGCTGCAACAGCTCCATGCAAGAACCCATATGGGAGGTTTGGCCTTGGGTGATCTAGTGATCCGCCAAGCAGTAGCCCCAGGGCTATATGTAGAAGCTCAGCGCATTGCTACCAAGTGCATCACATGCCAGAAAGTAAACCCTCGAAGGAAACCCCCTGTGCCAATGGGAGGTAGACCCTGGGCAGCGTACCCTGGACAGGCATGGCAGATTGATTTTGCCGAGCTCCCACGGTCCGGACATCACGGGTTTTTACTTGTCATGGCCAGCTCTCTGGTTGGGTCGAGGCTTGGCCCACCAGGACTGCCACTGCAGCTACAGTAGTGAAGTATTTGTTACAGGAGATCATTCCCCGGTATTCCCTGCCTGAGTCCATCGAGTCGGATCAAGGGCAACACTTTGTGGGAAAAGTGGTTCAAGAAGTCGCACAAGCTCTCAAGGTTACTTGGAAACTACACACACCATGGAGACCACAGAGTTCAGGACAAGTGGAACGCATGAATAGGACTTTAAAGACTTTGCTCACCAAAATCTGTATTGAAACACGCCTTAAGTGGCCTCAAGCATTGCCGCTAGCTCTTACTTGCATTCGAAACACTCCCCGACGGGGCCTCAAATTGACCCCATATGAAATTATGTTTGGCAAGCCGCCTCGAGTCTTACCTCCTGGGAAGCGAGAGAATGTAACTTTTGAATTAGGTAATAGTGAGCTTCATATGTACGTTATTGCTTTGCAGTCTGTCTTGTTTTCTCTTCACAGGTATGCAGCCTCCTTTCAGCGCCTGCCTTTAGACGTACCGGTACATGACTTCTCCCCGGGAGACTGGGTCTTGGTGCAGCAGTGGAAAAAGGAACCTTTGACTGAGAGGTGGAGTGGCCCTTTCCAGGTACTTCTAACAACCCACACCGCTGTAAAGATCGCTGGCCGTGACCGTTGGATACACCATACCCGTGTGAAACGACATCCACAAGCGTCAGAGGACAACAACTCCCAAGACGAACTCACTCCGGAAGCTGAGTCGTCTTCGGAACAAGAAGCCAGCAAGTGGAGCTGTGAACCTACTGGTGATCTCCAAGTGCGCCTGAGACGGCTTAATCAAAGTTCAGAAAATTAGCCAAGAAAGTAAAAGGAAAACATTTAGGCTGTGTTTGATCTCATAAAAGGGAAAATATGGTGGGAATCCTAATGTGCCTTGTTGTTATCTGTATAATGAAAGAAGCAGGATTGCGTAGCCTTAGCCGCTGGCCTATGCCCCCGCTTTCCCCAATTGTTTCCCCAGGGACAAATTTGTATGTTGACATGATGGAAAGAATTGCAGGTACTTTTAATCTTACCAACTGCTGGGCCTGTGGGGGGCTTCGGGAGGCCGGAGGCCAGTGGCCTTGGAGGGCTTTTCCTTTGGCCCCGAAATGGCTAGTAAGTAGTAAGGCAGATGTTAAAAGTACTAGTCAAAAATGGGATGAGAACCACAGTTGGGAACTTTCCCAAGTGGCGTTAGGAGAGTATTGCATCAGTAATAATGGTACAAGAAAAAGGTTGGGACACAGCCGTTGCATATGGACTTTAAAAGTAAGATGGATGAACCCTACAAAATTAAAACAGCTTTATTATCCTAACAGCCCAGGGTATAATCGGCTAGTGTGGCAGCATCCCAATGGAACAATTGTGTGGTTTAATAAGTATTGGAGTGCCACAAATCGAAGTGATGATCGGACAGATTGTACAGACAAGAACCAGGATGGGCTATGGGAATGTTCCATGAAAGGAGGCCACGCAGTTGCTGGTCCTTTGGGTCCAGAAGGAGGCTTGGGGTTTCCCGAGATGCCCTATGGTTGGGCCCCTCCAAATGCCACCAATAGAGAAAATAGGGCCTTAAGAGGATACTATTGGATTTGCGGACGACGGGCCTATACAATACTACCACAGGGGTGGACAGGAACTTGCTATATGGGAGTAATTGTACCAGCTTTCTTTTTGTTACCGTCTGAGGTTGGAAATAAGCTGGGAGTCTCTTTGTATGATGATTGGAAAAGGGCCAAGAGAAGTATTGATGTAAGTTTGACACAGGGTAGCTCCCAAAAGTGGAAGGAGGATGAGTGGCCTCCTCAGAGGATTATTGAGTATTATGGACCAGCTACATGGGCTAATGATGGGAGTTGGGGATACCGGACACCAATATATATGCTGAATAGAATCATCCGGTTGCAGGCAGTCTTCGAAGTAATTACTAACCAGACCGCCACTGCTCTCGAGTTATTGGCCCGACAGAGTTCTCAGATGAGAGCAGCCATATACCAAAATCGGATGGCCTTAGACTATTTACTTGCAGAGGATGGCGGAGTCTGCGGAAAGCTCAACCTTTCTAATTGTTGCCTCCAAATAGATGACAACAGAAAAGCAGTCTTAGAGATTGCCAAAGAGATTAGAAAAATAGCCCATGTACCAATACAAACGTGGGAAACCACATGGAATAAGGACTGGTGGTTTCAATTATTTGAAGGACCCTGGTGGAAAAAAGTAGGGTTTGTGCTTTTGTGTGCTCTAACTGGTTTGATTTTTATCCCTTGCCTTATTCCTTGTCTCACTAGATTGATAACCACCACGGTAGAAGGAATGCAGGTCGCAGCAGTCCCTCTAAAAGCACAGACTGCTGCAAAGGTCATGGTCCTCAGAAAAATTCCTCGTAATTATCTTGATATGCCCAAATGAAGTAAAGATCAGAAAGCATCTTGAGGGGGGATATTGTTAGAAATATTATTAAAAATGCATTATCAATAGCAGATTTAGAAAAAACACAGCTGCTAGCCCTCCTTGTCTCCTTAATGGGAGAGGGAAGGGGGGGTTGGAAATTGAAGGGAAAACTACCAAAGGCTCTTTGTACTAAGGTATCACTCTCTCTTTGTTCTGCAAATTTACTATCTCTTTGTTACACTAAATCACACTTTCTTTCATGGCTCCCACATTTCTTAGGCTAAGATAAGAGTAATTGCCATTTTAGCCTTCAGGTTGAACCTTGAGTAACCTTGGGTCCCTTCTAAGCACGCGCAATAACCTAATACATATTAAGCCTATCCGCCCCGCATACTTAAGTAGTTAATTATAATGCACATGGGACGTATGAAGCGACATGTTTACATATATGTTTGTATGAACCGGAAATGAGTTGTAAGAGTTCCTGTTTCTGTACACGTGCCAGAAGAGAGGGGATAAAAGCCTGGTAATGATTGCTTCCAGGGGCAGAGGGTTTTGATCTTTTGTCTTCTCTCTCTGACCCTATTTGCAAATATATACCCTTTTGTATCACCAATGTGTGCCTGAAGGATCATTAATATTCATTGAGCCTCCAAAGAAACGAACCGAGAGAGAGTTTTTTTACCTCACTGTGACTAACAAGTTTAATGTCCAGACAGTAGAGGGCTGCATAATCCTTTCAATAAAACAAAAGGAAGTGGCATCTGGAGGTCAAAGGCGAGCTGGCTCTAGAGGGAATATGATATTGAATAGGAGCAAGTTGACTTGAAAGGTCTGGAAGCTATTCACAAACAGAGTCTTTGGGTACCCTCAACAAAGAACTGTGTGTGAGCATTCAAGAGAGAGAAAAACTTTGAGAAGTATGAAAGGGGGAGTTACAGATCAGTCTTGGAGAAATCCGAAGTTGTCTGGCGTTAGAGGAAGAGGCAATGTTCACTTCCAGCTGTACATGGGCTGAAGTATGTCTTTGCAAAGGACTCTAAGTTCCCTCTGGAGTATACTTGAAGTTTGTTTGTGTACATATAACATAAAATAGCAGCAACAGTGAGAGACCAGCTAGCAGCCCATTGCAGAGGGAAAGGAATTAACCTGGGAAGTAGCTCACTGTAGTTAAGCAAGGCACCAATGATTGCATCAGGTGGAGAGCATGGAGTGCTGTACAGCAGGAAAGCTATGTACACAGGGTCCACCTGGAATAGGCGGAAGAGCTGGGCTCTGAGCAAAGGCTCACTGCATGCCATGCAGGAATCTCTGCTGGACAGAGATGGCTATCAGCAGATATGGCATTGCTAGGCCCTCCCCACAACCCAAAATCATGAAGTAGACTCTCAAACTCATGGGATTAAAAAACAAAAAGATAAATGCCAGGATCACTTTGTTCTCTGAGTCCCAAGACTTCAGTGTGCACCTAAAGGGAAAGCAGTGCCTGGTGCTCTTCACCCTTCCTCCCAGGGGACCACGTTGCTGTTGCTTCACGTAATACTTAACACTGCATGTGTGTATCCAGACAGCTCATGCAACACCTGGTCATCTGGCAAGAGGTTCGACTATGGAGTCCTGGTGGATTTCCTAGGTAAAAAATCCCCAGGGCAATTTGAGATTTTTATTAAAACCCCAGATTCTTATCAAACATATTGGCAACAAGGCAAAAATGCAGACATACATAAATAATTCAATTAGGAAACAAAATTACCTTAGGAGCCACCCATGTAGGGAATAATAATAATATCATGATACTCATATAAAGCCCAAAAGGTGGAAGCAGTGCTCTGCTGGCTCCTAAGAGGGGTAGGAGCCATGCCATTCGTATAAGTCTATATTATGGCAGCTCTTTCCCAAGCAGCAGCAAAGTAGGAAAGGAAGCTAATCTGGAAATTGCATGGAGACCAGGGCATCTCTTGTTATTGTAATTTTGGTTCTAGTGGAGCCTCAGAGTCAGGTTGTGATCCACAGAAACCCGAGAGTTAGCAGCAGCAAATATCCCTGGCACGAGAGGCACCTTTGTACCTCCCTACCAGACTAATCCTGGAGACAGAGTTCTGATTCCTCTGACCAGTTACAGCAAAGTGATAAACCAGCCATTCCCAGAGGCATGGCTAAGATTGGCAGTCTAGGCAGAGATGCCAGGGAAGAAGTTGCTGAGCACCGCAGAGTCTTACTTGACCCCAGCTGCTGCTCCCACAACATAGGCTGTATTGGTGCCTGGGACTGGTGCCCTGCTTATCCATCCTTATTTATGCTACTGTCTATTTCTATCTTTGTGTAGCCTGGGTGTACACAGGTTTGTTCTCCCCTCTCCAATTGAGGGAATGATTGGCAAGGCAGTGTGGTGTGGGGGGGCACAGCAGCCCAACAGCTACCTGCGTCCCCTATAGAGTTTGGCCCAGTCAATCAATTACTTAACTATATACAAATTTATTATTACAACAAAACCATTAAAGGGTAAGGACATAGATTATATATATGTACAAATTTACAAAACAATAAACCTTATACTATATACTTGTATTATACTTATACTTGTATTATTATTAAAAAATACAAGTGAACAATAGAACAACCCAGAACAAAGGATATTGATTGGGCAACCTTATAACTCTATGAATATACAAACTATTAC
Source organism: Crocodylus siamensis (assembly GCF_052110815.1). NCBI lineage: Eukaryota > Metazoa > Chordata > Crocodylia > Crocodylidae > Crocodylus > Crocodylus siamensis. The sequence goes on from NC_143397.1 coordinate 135,751,115, forward strand.
TTCACCTTATTCACATAAACTATATGGCACAGTCTACAAATATAACAAACAATCCTTAGACTACCTGGGTGCTCTCCAGAGCAGGAGCCCCACTCCCTACAGGAAAGGAAGTGGGGGGAAAGAAAAAAAGACGGACACCCCAAAGACTGCTACGCCCCACCTATCACCCAGGAACAGCTCACGTGGTGCCCCTTCACAACCCTGGGAGTCCCTCCCCTGTGCGGATCCTTTTTCCAGGGTAACTTACTAGGTCCACGGTCCCAGAGGGTTGCCTCCCGTTCTCCAGGTCAAGCTCCATTCCCCCCCCAGGCTTTCCTGCTGCCTGACTTCGCTGCTGTTGGCCCAGCTTAGGGCCACATGCACTACTGTGTGTAGTGGGCCCTTTGGCTTGTGCTAGGGGTTGGAAGCCTAGACAGCCTGGTGCAGCACTGAGGCTCGGTCTGTTCCCAGATCCTCTGTACAGCATTGTCTGCACTGAACTGCTGCCCTGTGCCAGCAGCTATAGACCCACCTCAAGCAGCTCCCAGGGTCTCTCGCCCTCCGTGCAGTGCCTCCTGCACTGAACTCCTGGCCTCATGCAGAAGTCAGGGACCTGAGCTGCTCAAGCGGCTTCAAAGATCCTGCTCCATGCACTGGCCTGTCTACCGTGTCTCTGGCCACACGCCAAAGGTTGCAGACCCAAGCCGCCTCATGCAGCTCTCAGGGTCTTGATGCCATGCGTCGTGCTTTGCACCAAAAGCCTAACCACTGGTATCAGCTGCATCTCCCTGGGGCTCTTCTGGGCTACTGCTTCACTCTGCTGAGCAGCTCTCAGCTTTTCTAAGCCTCGCTCTTCTCTCTTCTTTGTCCCCAACGCATCACTCTCCGCAGCTCCTTTTATACCCTCCAGGGCTCTACCCCTGATGTCTTCCAGACCTGATGGTGTTGCAGTCTGCAATCAGGTCCAATGGAGCTCCTCTTCCCCCACTCTCAGGAAAGGGGCGTGATTTCACTTCTCTTGCTGCCTCCTTATTGATGGATGGGCTTCAGTAATCAAAACAGCAGAATCTCAAGCCTGGGTCTCAGCCCAAGCTCCAAAAGGTAAAACTGCTACATTGGTTTACTACTTGTATTTGTGGCAGCCTTTGTAAGTGTGCAAGTGTTCTTGAGAACTCACTGAGAGTTCAAGTGGAAAGGCCTGGTATGTGGAGTGCCTCTATGCTTGTAGTTCACAGTCAGACACCTGGGGAATGGTGTAGCACAGTGACTCCATCTTACATTTAGTGTGACGTATGGCCTTATTAATGATGGGAGCACAGGGTTTTTCCAGAAAAATAATATCCTGCTGAGAGACCTTCAAATAAAACTAATTTTAAAAATTGTTGTCTTTATGCTTTGTAACAATTTGTTATGTTACTTTGAGTAGCAGTGTAATTTCCCTATGTCAGAGTAATCTAAGCTGCAAAACTGCTATATCCCCCAATCCATCAAAGTGCTTTCTCACTGGCCACTAGGGAAGGGAGGTGGCCTTTACAGCCTACCAACACCTTAGGGATTTCAAAAATAAAGGGGAAGGGGGGCATGATCCAAAACACAAAATGCAGTGTTGGCAATCTCTCCATTTTGAATCAAGTGGCCACTATCTCCTCCAGTCCCAGACTACAGGACTGTTCAGGAAAAGAAGACACGACAATCTAAGCCATTTAAGGTTTTTACAGGATAGACTTGTTTTGATTGTGCGTTGCATTCAGGTTTATTGACATCAGTACAAATTATGGAGCTCTGATGCAATATGTACTTGGGGAGTACACTCAACTGTGCCATTCATTTCTGCTCTAGTGTCCATTCTAAATGATATACTTGCATAACCCCACACAGAGCACATTACACTCATCTTGAAGTCACAGAGAACAGTAGCAGGATCCAATTCAAACAGAAAAGATTACATGCTTTTCACCAGGCCCAGAAGGGAATATAATGTATTTCGCTATAGACGTTGCTGGGAGCAGACTGTGATCTAATATGTTATGTGAACTGCTATTGTACATGGTGCCCTTCGGTTGCTGAAATGCTACCGTAAGAGCTCTTAGTGAACTACCTACATTCTGAACAATGCATGAGCCTCCTGGCTGTATTCTCTTATCAACTTCAAAGAGTATGCAGGAATTTTCCTGCAATCTTTTGAGAGCTGAAGTGATGTTATATTGAAATCATGTACTCAGAGAACATGAGGAACCACATGTAAACCAAAGGGTGCCCAAAAGCCCAGAATTTAATAATACAATTGCACTGAGGATCTGGTATTTAAAGTTCTTCATGAAAGCAGTTCCAGTCTCACCATGATGGATGCAAAGTTTTACTGGTCAGTTTGCTTTGAGAGTGCATGGAGTTTATAGTAATATCCCAGCTGTCCAATACAAGTTTAAGTAACTGAAACAATACAAGTTTGAGTTGACTGCAACTTCTTGGAAAAAAAGAGGATGGACTGTCATGCACTGTCCTGATTCTCCTGCAATGTTCAGGATATAGACCTGACCATGGGGGAGAGTGCAGATAGCTGTTAGAATCAGCTTTCAAGCTACTTTTTCCACAGCCTCAAGGGCTTAAAGCAGCAGGGAATCTAAGGGCATGTGCAGGGAGCTGCTCCAATGCATGGTAATTACAGTGCATTGGAGCAGACTCAATTACTTGAGTCTGCAGGAGTGTGGTAGTTACCTTGCTGCAGCAGACTCCAGCATTACATGTATTAGTGTCCCCACACTGAAAAATGGTGGTGGGGGCACTTTAACTAAAGCTTGTCTGATGAGCTTTAGTTAAAGCGTCCCTGCCACCATTATTCAGTGTGGGATGCTGATACATGTGATGCTCCAGGTGCTTTAATTAGCCCAGCTCTCAGAGCCCTGCAAATTAAAGTGCCTACCCCTTCCCCCCCGCCTGCTGAAGCACATCTATAAATGTTCTAAGGGTGTGCTTAGATGTTACAATTAGTATCTGCTAACTTTAAGGATGGTTAAGCCCTTGTTTGTTGGGAGCAGGGTTAATGTCCTCTGGAAGTGTACAGCTCTGAGCTGCTGCCAGAGGGCTGGCAAGCTGGGGTATGGCTAGGAGCTGACACTGCATAACCTGGGGCAGAAGAGGGCTTCAGCTCAGGATCCCTAGAAAAGGGAAGATCCTGCTGTGCCATACATGCGAAGAAAAATAGCAGGACATTCAATAAATACATGGAAGAAGTCAAGTGATTCATTAACGTCTTATGAAGTGGTGATTAAATCCTATTTTATCCATAACTAAGCAGTATATTAAAACAGCATTTGCTGAAGCTAAATGTTTTTAAATAGGAAGGACGTCTTTCATCTGGGAACTAGAATTTTATGACATTTCTGCTGTCCACATTTAAAATCATCATCAGTTGCAGGTGCTTCTAGTGTTGCCATTTATTATGGATTATATTCAAGTAAAATTGTATAAATGTTAATGCCATCATTAGTATGATATAACTTTACACCATCTATGCATTGTTATGGTTTCATTACAATCATGTAAAAAACATCCAGAAGCCTCTGCTAACCAGAATCCTAGTTGACAAATCTTGATGTGTACAGATATATTAATTATGTTGGGTCAGGGGCACCACCCATGCTGAGAGGTCCAATGACCAGATGCATATCCAAGATAAACCTCCCTCTTCAGGAAATTCGGGCAGGGTGATAACTTTGGCTCCCTCTACAGTTACAGGTATTGTGCAGTTAGCTGGTTAATTGCACGATTAACTTAAGACCAGCTAAACATGCAGGCTAGGGACAGACATTCAAAAAGCCTGAGCCTGAATTGATTCAATGTTTGCAGGTTAATCTAACGTGCAACACTTGAACTCATTTGGAGGTGGACAGACATTCCCTTTTCATTCCAGAAATGCAGGCACATGCCTGCAGTGGCTCAAGCTAGAAGCCAGGGGGCGCTAGAGCACTCCTCCCTTCTCTTCCATAGTGCTGGAGGGGGGAGGCATTGCCAGGCTTTGGCATGATGTTCTGATTAGGGAGGGGTGTAAACCCCAGCCCCGCCTGCAGTCCCAGGCTTTTCCCCACTTGCTGCTTAAGGGGTGGGGAGTATTGCTAGACCCTGCATCTGTTGATACTGAACTTTTCAATTTCCTCTCCCTGCTTTTTCAGACTGTCTGCAAACCAGGCCATTTCAAACACCTTCCTCTGTCCCCTCTTGAAGATTAACAGATTGCAACTTGCTTCTCAGAAAAAAAGTTTATCAGCCTATCAAACCTAACAAAAGAAAACATCTGTCTCATTAGTTTCAAGCTCTTCGTATATGCAGGGTGCATTTACAGTTGCAAGCCACTAGCTGTCTGCCCTTTGTTCCAGTGAAATTGGAGACCTACACAGAAACCTCTCAGCATTAGCTAGCATGGTGGGGGAGGTGGGCATGGCCAGATGCCGGGTCCCTGTGTTGGGGTCCTTGCCATGGGAAAGGGGTGGGAGTGGGGATCCCTGCTTGAGTGAGGTGGGGGCAGGGTGAAGCCTGGCAGCCACTGCAGTCCCTCAGCCAGCCAGAGCATTGATAGTACTCTGGCTACGACGTGACAGTCAATGCGCTCATCGTGGGAACGCTTGGAACCTGGGACCCCAGCAACAAAAGTGTTCTGCGTGCCTGTCGCATCTCCCGCCGCTATGCCAAGCTGATGCGCTGCTTCATAGTGTCCGATACCATCCATTGGTCCCGCAACATCTACGTGGAACACATCACGGGCCACCGCCAGTACTCCGACCCCACCAGACGAGCTGCCGCAGGACCAGACCCAGAAGGGATTGCCTGAACTGCTCCCCCTTTACACCAGACAGACCTTCACTTCTGAGAGGATTCTTCAACCACGGACAACCCTGCTCCACCTGAAGAGGACCCCCACAATGAGACTCTATATGGACTGAGAGACTTCCTTTGAACCACTTCCTCCACCATTGCGGACCATTGTAACGGGTTTGTGTGTATCTATCTCTTTTCTCTCTCAGCATCGCGAACTCCCTCCCCTTCCCTCCATCCCCCAGCCCTGGGCTTTGATGGCTAACTTTGTATCTTCTGTAACCTAGTTGCGTTCCCCTTCTCACCCCCATCCCTTGATTGTTATTCCCTCGCTCGGGCAGTATGTATTTCCCTACTGGCTTTGTCATCTTTTTCGGATTCCCAGTCCTAAACATTTACTAATAAAAGTCAATCTGTTCCTAGCCACAAAGTAGCTATTTGCAAAGTAGCGATCACATGATAAAAAGCTCCAGCCAGCTATAAAGTTAGACCTCAAAAATGTGTACTGACTCTCATTCCCAGTAGCTGTGGACTCTGGGTCACAGCAGCTGGGACCCTGAGTCCTGTGGCTGCAGATGCTGGGTCTTGTATTCTCTTTTTTCCCAGGCAGGAGGATCACTGCTGTAGTGCTCTCTTGGCCCCAGGGGGTGCAGGAACCCCTGCAGTGATCCTCTAGCCCCAGCAGTTTTCTGTACCCCTGGGGTGGGGGGATTGCCCCTGTGGCAATCCTCCTGCCCTGAGGTTTCATGGGCCCCAGGAGTGGGGAGATCACCATAAGGGTTATCCTCCCACCCTGGGGATTTCACACCCCCTGGTATATGGGGCTCCCAGCTGTAGGAGCTTGCTTCTTGCTGGTGCAGGAAGAGCCCAGAAGTGGGCTCCCCATGCACTGGCAATAAGGCACAATGGGATCTAACGCACAATCCCACAATCATGCCTTCTGCTATGTACATGTGGTAAGACAGGAGGTACAATTGTGTGTGTCATGCATCAGATCCCATTGCACCTTTACCTGCGTGTGTAGATCAGTGTTTCTCAAACTTTTAAGTAGCAAGTACCCCTAACTTCTGAAAATGTTAATAATTTAATAATAATTGAGCAACACTCAATATTGCAGGGGATTTTATATTGACAGACTAATGTGTACCATATGTTGGAAGAAGGGCTGTATATATATGGCCGTGATATGACAGATGTCTGATCTGATGTGGGTAGGGTTGCCACCTTTCATACCAGGCATGCACAACTCAAGTATGTACCTGGACTAGAGGTGATGGCTAAAGCTAGGAGGGCTAACCCCAGTTATTATGGGGGAATTTAAAGTGCCGTGCAATGCGTGGTGCACCAAATTTTTTGCCATTGTTTTGAGAGGAGGAATGGGTGAGAGAAAGAGGAAAAGAGTGAGAGAGGGAAAGAGAGAGAGACAGTTGGGGTACCCACCTACTCCCTGATTGTGTCTCGCATACCCCCGTGGTACATGTACCACAGTTTGAAAAACTATGGTGTAGAGAAGGCCTTAGAGACCTGGGGTTATTTAACAAGATTCTACTGCCATCCAAACAGGAGCCAAGTAGGGAACACAGTTATTTACAGGGGAGGCTTAAAAGGAAATGAACTCTAATTACCTATAATTGTTCTGCGGCGAAGTGTTAATTTGTGTACTTCACTGGTACTCAGTGTGGGATAACGGGTTTCTTCCTCTATGAGATCTGGGGTTTGCTGCCTGACAAAACTCTGGAATTGGAATCAAATCAGGCCATCAATTTTTACCCTAAGATATCACCCTAACTTCAGACTAACAGGGCTAACAACTTCTCTCTCCAGGAATTCCCCAAGGAACACTAAGCAACAAATTAAGATTGTCTCCCAGAGTTTCAAAAAAATGAAGGAGGATCTTGAAACTTCCAGGCTTTTTAGGCTACCAATACCTTTTCTATACCAGAGACTCAGACAAGTGGTCTGGGAATTGTCTTTAAAACACCCTACACCCCTGCTCTGTGACCCCAGAAAGGGAGGTCAGCAAGATCCTATTCCTTATCTTGTATTTTCATAGATATGCTCCTTCTCTTCTGTGGAAAAATGCTGAATTATTAGTTCTGTGCTGAGAATCCATCTCAACTCATTTGAACAATCTCCTACTGTTTAATGCACTATATGACAAAGGAGTAAATTCAGTAGGGTCCAGCTAGTTACCCAACAATTAATCAGTGAATTGCTCCCCTATGAGGCCCACAGCTAAATCTCTTCTTGGTATGGTGATGCTGACATTCTGCCCAAGTTTGGTTACATGGTTTATAGCACACATCCAAGTAGATATGGTTTGGCCCTTCAGCCAGATCATTACCAAGTGTATAGACCCTTCTGAGGTAAGAGGGTCAAAGGACAATAGAAACACAAAGGCACTGAGCTTTGTCACACCTCATTTTAAGGTGCCTGGCTCCTGAAGCAGGATTGTGACGCTGAATCAAGTGCATTAGTGTCCTGTACAATCCATGGAGAGAGTTTGGTGTCTAGGACTGGGCTTCAGCCCAGTGAAGAGGGGGATGCCTAACCGGCTAGCAGAAGATGCTTAAGAGGGGGCAGTGTGTCATTAGAATTAGGGGCCAATGTAAGATTGTGAGTCACAGCCCCAAACACCCTCCTAGACATAAATGCCTAAGGTGACTTTTTGGGTACAGACTTGCTCTTCGGGTACATACTTGGGTTGACTTGCTCTTTTCTTTTAAAACATGGTGGGTGGAGGAGATGGGGGTGAGAAGTGTTCATTTGGATGGTAGAGAGTCATGTCTATTAGCATGGTGTTCAACATGCCTAGTACAGTATTCAACAGTAAAACAAGGCTTTTGGATTTTGAGTCCAAAAACTTCAGCCTGATTAGTTTCATGGCAAATTTATGCCAGAGTTTGGTAATATATTCATCAGCATGCACAAGAGAGAAATAAGATCACCCATGAAATTATTTGCTTTGGCCCATAGCTCCCTTCTCTAAGATGGGATGTTATTTGGTTGGTCTAGTCTGATTGCTGTTGTCCCTTAGTTATTTTCTTTATAGATTAATAGACATTTGGGCTGGATCACCGAGTCCAGCCCCCTGGCCCAGGGGCAGGAAGTCAGCAGGGATCATAGGATCCCAGCAAGATAAGCATCCAAAAGTGTCTTGAAGGGGTTCATAGTACGTGCTTGAACCACCTCCAGCGGCAGTCTGTTCCAAACCTTGGGGGCTCGGACAGTCAAGAAGTTCTTCCTTATGTCTAGCCTGAATCGGTCACGGCGGAGTTTGTGACTGTTCAATCTTGTCATCCCTTGGGGCGCTCTGGTGAACAGATGTTCCTCCAGATCTTGGTGGTCACCCCTGATAAACTTACAGGTGGCCACCAGATCACCCCTGAGCCTGTACTTTTCCAGATTGAAAAGAGTCCCATAGCTCTCAGCCTCTCATCATAAGGTCTGTTTTCCTGACCTCTGCCCATGCGCGTGGCTCTCCTCTGGACTCTCTTAAGCTTCTCCACATCCTTTTTGAATTGTGGAGCCCAAAACTGGACGCAGTACTCCAGCTGCGGCCTCACCAAGGCCCAGTACAACGGGAGAATGACATCCTGGGATTTGCTTAAGAAATATCTATGGATTTTGCTCGCTTTACTAGCTGCAGCATCGCATTGCAGGCTCATGTTCATCTTGTGGTCAATCATGACCCCCAAGTCCCTTTCATCTGTAGTGCTAACCAGCGTAGCACTGCCGAGCCGATAAGCATGCTGCAGGTTTTCCCTCCCAAGGTGGAGAACCTTGCATTTTTTGGTGTTAAACACCATCAGGTTCTCATCCGCCCACTTCATGAGCCTGTCAAGATCTGCCTGGATCACCCTCCTGTCCTCAGGTGTGGATGCTTTACCCCAGAGTTTGTAGCTGTTGGCAAACTCAGTGAGCCTGCTTCTGACACCAATATTTACATCATTGATGGAAATGTTAAAAAGGCTTGACAAGGCTGGTGGTACCATGTGCTGGTGTTGTGTGGTGCAGCTGATCTTTGAATCAAGTGAAAAGTCAAGAGTGATGAACAGAATACATAGGGAAACTAGTACTGGGGCAAAAAAGGGCCCACAAAGTAATAAAATCAGGCTGGTGTTCTCCCTGGTCTAATGTTATGATCAGGTATCCTCACTACTGTGCTGATGCACTGAATAGCTCTAGTGCAAGACACCACTAGAAATTTTCCTTCTAGTTGATACTTTCCCATTAATAACTACATTTTTTGAGATTTAGGAATAAACTAGCTGTTAACTTGCTTGATATGTGTTGTATTAATTCTTTATGAGGCAATTATTTTTTCAGCTGACAATATTCTTTACTATGACAAATGCTTTACTGACATCCAAATATATAACAATGTATTCAATCATCAGTGCTGCTGATATTCAAGATAGTGCAAAGATGGCTGTTAAAATAACTGTAATTTTGGAATTCATGATCAAAGGGAACATTTCTGTGTCTTGGATTACAAATATTGTGAAAGTTCTCCTTTGCCTTCCCTCTCTGGGTGCATTGTGAATGCACCTTTTACTCTTAATGAAGTTTTTTTTGTATTAAGGCTTTGTCTAGATGTTTTATTTGACCCTGGGCAGATGATGGAGTTTTATATGCTACTTTTGCAATTAAATCTGTTCCAATGCCTATTGTAAAAGATGTATCAGTTGGAGCTACTTCAACTTCTGTATGCCATAAAGCTATAGCACTATGGACCACCCTTCCAAAAAGATGTTCACTTCATTGTTTCTATGGGAACGGTATGAACTACTCCTTATGGTTGGATCCCTTTCTTGGGGTCTTTCCTGAAAACATAAGTTAGCAGATTATTACAGGGCCAGAAGACTTTTACATTTTCTATGGACTGCTGCAAAGGTTTTCCCCTTTTATCTCTGCTATAGAAAATCAGTTTTCCACCCCATGCTGAGTCTGTCGCTAACTTTTCTGAAGACAACATTGCCATTCTATTCTTGAACCTCTGCCTGCTGTTTACAGGTAGCCTTTTAGTTCTGGGCATCTATGTGGTCTTCTTAAGCATTAGTGGGTGTGTCTACATGAGACATTGTGACTTTGTAGCGCATTGCTACAGTGACATAGTGTTAGTGGGCACAGACTGTGACATCAATGCTACATTGCTATCGTGATGAGTTATGTCACTGTAGTTTGTTGCTACAGTGATATAGCATCTAAAAATAACCATGTACTGCAGGTACTGCACAGTCATTATTTTTTGCCTTAGCACTTGCTTTAGTCAGTCATTTAATACTTGCTTTAGTATCAAATGCTCAGTCAGGACCATGTGTAGACACACTTACTGTATATTTGAATGTGCTCTGCCAAGTTCTAATTTCTTACCAGTCTGGGTGTCACAAGTGAGCTTCTCTGTAATCATTGCCTTGTGATATAAGTTAATAATTAAGTCACACACACTCTCCCACATTCTTGGGGCTGAAGGTTGAACTTGAATGTCTGACTTAAAAGTGTTTAATATGGTTGGAGTGTTGTTGCAGTTGTGATAGTCCAGGAAATATGTGAAAAGTGAGGGAGTTTTGATCATATCTTTTGTTGGACTAATTGTATAGTTGAGAGATGTTAGACAAGCTTTTGGGTACAAAATGCCTTTCCTCAGATTTTAGCTAATAAAACATTGGTGCAGTTTTGAAGTTTTAAGATGTCGATTAGATTATTTGTTGTTGTTTTGTATCTTATGGGTCGTTGTTGTAAACCATGCTGAGTTTTTCTGGATAGGGTGGGATATAAATAATAATCAGTAAAATAATAAATAAATAAATACATACATATATATACACATACATAAAATGTATTACCAAAAATTCCTTGCTTCTTACAAGATTTTTGCCTCCCAAGAAGCACACTGTGAAATCTGTCTTGCTCTCATTGCAACTTGTTTTTCATGTAATAATGAGTCATAGATTTTTTAGGATATCCTTTAACCTGACTCCTGATTTGGTGTGATTCATCCATTGACTCAGGGCTTGGCGAATCCACTTGCCAATGACAGGAAATTTTCCTAGCAAGTAAGGGGCAGTTTATAAATTGTATAAACTTTAAAGGAACAGCTTCCACAGGGAGTAGGATCCTTTGCTGTTTGAAACAAAATTGGTGACCTTTCCAAGAAATACACAGGAGATTAGACTGGAGGTTCATAAAAGTCCTTTCTGACCTTGATCTCTACTAATTTAAAAACAAAAATATTTCCTCTTTCTAATTCTTAAAAAGGATAACCTTCTGCATGTGGAAACAAAACAATAAATGCAGACAATAATAACTGCTTGAAATGGAATGTTGAAAGCTGAGAAATGTTAACTTTTAGTGCCGAAGTTCTGGCCTCAGGCCACAATCTGAGAAGTTCAGCTCTGGGCTGGAAAGTCTCTCTCAGAAGGCATGCTTGCTAACATCCTTAGAGCAAAATCCAGCAAAGTGGAGATCTACCTAAATCTGTACAAAGTTGTACAACTCTATACAATGGATGAAAGAAAGGGAAAAAAAGCAAAGCATTTTATTCTCTTTTCTCTTTCCCTACCTCAGTGCCAGCATTTCATTATTTCTCTTCTTCTGTTTCAGCCAAAGCATTTCATTCCACAAACCAGTTTCCAAATATACTCCCATAAAACAGTTTTTTTAAAGCCACACATCTTCTCCCTCAAAGTCTAATCTCATTTTAGAATCTTCTTCCCCCATGCCCCCAAACCCCCTAAATCCAGTGTGGTTTTAGAAAAAGTACGCCCTTCTACTAGTTTCTATCCCATTTATCACTTTAAAAGTCAAGGGAAACCTGAAGATCTCCCTGCTCCTTGACTGGCCCTAGGAGCTCTCAGCTGCCTTCTAGTCACCTACTGGAAAAAAACCCCATGGTAGCTCCTCAGCTGAGACTCCATGGGTGCATCTACATGTTGGTTTACTGCACAGCAGACCAATTTGCTGCATAGTAAAGCATCACCATCTACACATACACAGCAATTAGGACGTAGTAGACTAATTTACTGAGCTGCCAGATTATCCCATTAGATACAAGCAGTATCCAGCAACACAGTAAATTATTGTGCTTTAATGCATGTGTAGACAGTGAAGTCAGGATTCATTTATTCCAGCTCAAATTGAGCTAGAGTATATTCAGTTGCATTAATTGCATATGTAGATGTGCCCCATGGGTGGGAATTTTGTTGGTCTCATATACTGGCTTTCTAAGTTTGGCATCAGAAACAGCTGCTGCCTTTGGCTATCTGACTGAAGGAAAGCAATCTTTCCTTTTATCCTAGAAGAGTTTAAAATAAAATAAATATTTCTTCAGCACTTCCTGGATTGAATCCTCCTTCCTGGTTGCTGAACAGAGGATGGGAAATCTTTACAAGGCCTTGGGTATAGTCTTTGGTGAGGGCAAACCCCAACTCCAAGACTGGACTTTTGAGTTCCAGTATCTAAGTTAGCTTAACTTATCCCTAGGGTTTACTTTTACACGGAAATAAAGCAACAGGGATTACTGTTGTTACACAGCTAGCGTTTCCAAAGCAAGCTAGCATTTATCAGGCAACTGGAGTTTAGAGTGAGGGGAGGAGGGCTTAACACTGATTTGCAGTCCAAATTTGGCCCATGAGGATCCCCACGGGTCAGAAAATTTGGCAGCAGGGAGTGGTGGAAGCTCTGCATGGCCAGATCTAGCTTCACCTGGGCCATTGCTGCACAGTGGGATCAGGGCCAGGCCTGCCCCCTGCACATCCAGATCAGGCCAGGCTTACCCCCTGCCCTCCCCTCCCCACCCACACACACTCTCCCCTTCCCTACCCCAGACACATTTGGATCATAACCAGACTACTCCTTGCTGCCAGCAGGTGGATCAGAGTTGGGCTGCACAATCCTGCACAACTAATTTGGGCCCACTGGCCAGATCCAACCCACAGATAGACCTGGCACTGCTCATCTGGCCTGGGCAAAAATGTTGGGTGCCACTGCCCAACATTATTAAGGCCAACCCAAACTTAAGACAGAGTCCATATCAGAAGGAGCAACAGGCACAACATGCTGCATTCATCTGGGATCTACCTTGTCTCTCTGCATCTCTATGTACAGCTGGGCTGCAGCAACATTTAAAAAACTGTCTCTTCAACCTGGCCCCTCTTTGGCTACTTAAAATATTGCTCTTTAAAATCTCACATCCAGTCATAGGGGTTTCCACTGTCTCTTTGTCAATCATTTCGTGCCAACTCAGATAGCTATCTGCTATTTAACTTCCTCTCAGTCTCTTTGCCCAGAACAGGGGTTAAGGTGAGCTATTCAATCCCACTGGGTAGCAGCATCAGGAAGGTCCTACCTATCCATAACCATATTATGAAAATTTCCATATTCTCTACAGGTGAAGTTCCAGGCTAAAACTCCTACAAGAGCAGTTAAACAGAGAAGTTCTTGACCCTATATGCACCCAGCTGTCCCAGCTCAAACTGCCTGTCTCTTCCCAATCAATCATGAATCATGGGATTTTTGTACTGGCAGAAGGAGGTCTCATGATAATGCAAGAATTTCCTCTGTTCCCACAACAGTCATAGCTGAACACAAAAGTATAGCTTTGGGTTAGTTCTCTTATCCTAAATGTGAGGAGAGGGGAAATTGAGCTTGTCTCAGCAGCCAGGGAGATGGCATTTTTAAAAAAATTTCTGTGCTTTGAAATTTGTATTTTCAACCTGAAATTCTCTCTCTTGCATTGTTAGAGGAAAGGAGAGTTAAAAGTCAAAAGACACATTAACCTCCCCCCCCAAATTAAAATAATAATCACATGGTTTATTGCCAGTCCTACGCTTTTTTCCTTAATCTAGTTTATGATTTTTGATCTACATGGGAATAGTATTGGAAGTTACTGCCTGGTGTGCCGTCCCCTACTGTGGAAGGTAACTATTCCATATAATTTATCATAAATTAATCTCTTGAGATGGGCAATACACTGTTCCCCAAACATAAGACATCACCTCTGGGTTTGGGGTTCATCTCCACAGGCTCAGAGGTTCAGAGCTCATAGGTCCAGCAGAAGCTATTTTGATATAACATGACCTGCATAACACTTGCCACAGAATGTCACTAAGGGATTTCTGCATCAAGCCCATAACGTCTCCCTGGGTGATCGTGCATCCTTTGGCAAGACAGCCAATCTTAATGTGAAAGACTTCAAGCAATGAAGAATTCACCATTTCCCATTGGAAACTCTTCTAATGTTCCCCTCATTAAAAAAATTGTAACTTATTTTTGGCCTGAATTTACCTAGCATCAGCTTCCAAACATTGGTTTTTAATGTAACAGAAAAGAACATTGATCTACCATCAGAAATCTGTTCCAAATATAGTTTTTTTATATATCATAAATAATATACTTAACCTTTTCTTTGATGAACTAAATACACTGAGCTTCTTCAGGCTTTTATTGTAGGGCAGGTTTTCTGTGCCTGTAATCATTATTATAACCTGTTTCCTTAACACTTCGCAACTTGTCAACAGCCTTACAAAGGACAATTAATTACCTCTTAATCACTGGATTTCTTCCTTTCTGGATAAACTTTAAAACTATTCTTTCTTTGGGATACATTCCCTTGGGTCTAGTTTGAGGTGACCTGGGACCCTTGGTAAACTGTAACATGGGCTACCATAGTGGCCCAGACCAGAACTACTGATTTGTGTGCTCAAAAACTCATTAATAAACCCCCCACAGATTATGTTGTTTGCTTTAAAAAGTTATCAGCAAAGAAGCAACAAATTTGTGAGCCTCTTTCATTTCCTTTTGCCTTGGAAAGCTTTAGAAGGAAAGCCCCTTCCACCAAGATGGGCTTAGTAAGGGTCAAACTCCAGCCTTGAATAAACCTGCACCAGTGTCCTTCCTTTGTTTGGAACTCATCTGGAGTAGTGAAGCTGCCATCCAATACCCTCCATCCCCCATCCCATCACTTGTTTTTGCATCTCCTCAGCCTTTTTCTGCCCCTGTATTCCCTTGAAGCCCCTCTGTCCCTGGGTCCTGATATAGTGCCTTGTCTTGCTGCATGAACCATCATAGTATGTGGCCCCTGTTAGATGTGCAGGTACAAGTGCAAAGGGATCTGATGTGTGATCAGAAGCAGACACAGCTGAAGGGACTCCTTTATTTTTCTCCTGAGGACCCAGTATCTTGAGAACAAGAGTTGCATGGTGAGTCCGTCTTCCATCCTTGCCAGACAGAGACATTCTTAGAAGTACAGAATCAAGTCAGAATACATGTACATTTGTGCATGTACATCTGTGTACAATTTATTCCGACTCTTCTATGACATGTGTTGATTTTTCCTAGAAAATGGACTGATGGCATATCTTGGAGGAAGATAACTAATTTCATTTTAAAGACTTCAAGTGATGTTCAGTCTATGCATGTTGGGCTCCGATATTAAATTACTCTCACCTTTAAGCAATCTCATCTTTATTCAAGTTTGAAATTATCTAAATTCAACTTCTAGTCACTGAATCTTATTACACCTTTGTCAACAAAATGAAAAACAATCCACTACCAGATATTTTCTCTATGTGCAAATACCATCACACATCCATCTTCATGTCATTTTTCAATCTTCTCTTCAATCAGCTAAATAGTTTGAGCTCCTTAAGTTTCACATTACATTCTGTGGTTCTTTTATATGACCTCTCTCCAGTTGTGCTGTTGTAGTTTTGACACTGGAAAATAGAAGCCTATTCATAGAGAACAGAGAAACTGATAGGACTCTCTGGATGTTGTTTGCTTTAGGTTTTGGGGTTTTTTTAAAGTTGTTAGTAGTGCCATAATTGAATGAGTCCCTGCCTTTGTATGATGCCTCCACGACCTGGCTTTCAAAAGACAGTGTCAAACAACTGGCTTCTGCTTCTGGCCACAATCAAAATAATTTGGCAATAAACTGCCCCAAGTTGTTTGCATCTTCTCTGCCATGCTTAAGTGAGGCTGTAATACCACTTACTGATTGGCTTTGGGAATTTGATAATAATGCTTTGCCATGAGTGACAGTGCTAAGTAAGACAAGAAGCTGTGGGCTACTGATACATGGTTTCACAGCTTAAGGCTGGCATACAGCCCTTTTGTGTACACACATCTACACAAGATGCTGACTATGCAGTTACTGGAATTACTCTGTAGTAGCATCCCCGAATGGCTTTTTGGTGACGCTGACTGTATGGCAACTCATTGCTACTGAGCTGTAGCTTGTGACTGTGCTTTGTGCTACGTGACACCATTGTGCAGTAGTAACAAGCTATAGCGCAGTAGTAGCAAGTTACTGTGCAGTGAGCGTCTTGTGTAGGCATGGCCAATAAGTATCTCATTGTATCCTTGGCCTTAAAGACCTCTTTTGTACCTGCAGTAAATACCTTAGTTGAACACTATAAATGTTGTTAGCATGAACAGAAATGGGATAAATCAACAGAACGGTAAATTGCTGCTTTATAGGGACTGGTTGTTGCATGTAACTGGCAATATAGTGATTAAATAATTCATGTCAGTTTACAGCAAAAAACCTTTTTCCTTGCATTAGAGCTGCTGCTTGACTCTGTGCTGATGTTAAAGGCAGCTATAACTCTTGCTAGTTAAATTGAGTCAGCAATGGTGGAAGTAAAAGTGGGCCAGATCATAGCAAACTTCCATTAAGACATGCAGCCATTACACACACAGTTTAACAAGGGGCACACAAAAATTCCACAGGCATTGCAGAGATGAAACTGAGTACAGTGACCTTGAAATATGTAGAGAAAACTATACTAAGCCGCAGCTACATGCAACACACTGCAAAGTATATTGGGCAACATATTTAGTGCAAACACTGCACAAAGAATGGGCATTTTCCTATGGTATTTTGGTATGTCAAAGTACCCAACTTCAACAACACGCATCGTAAATTACCATGCCAGATATTACTGTCCTGAGTGTCAACATGAACAGTCCCAAATAATGTGTGCTGGTAGGACCAGATCCTCTTCCACCCTGCTTGAACTCCTGAAAAACACTTGATGTAGAAGGTGTCTGGGTCCTTGTAGCAGGGAGGCCCCTGCCCCGCTATACTTGCCTGGCAGATGAGCCGACACTGGAAAATAAGAAGTGAGGCTAAAATAAACACAAGCATGGCCCCTTTTAACTGGACACAGAAGAGTGACATCGGGGGTATGACAAAAGCACCTTCCAGGCCTGGTACTAGTATGGCCTGCCCTTGTCTCTGGGCAAACCTCCTGACTTGTTCACTTGCCACACCTTGTTCATAAATGATTGTGATGTTAAATAGGCAGGAAGCTGCCCTTCGTGCACCCAAATGACCGTGGGTGATAAGTATATGCGACTACCATCCCTACACATGTCCCATGCCTCATGTTCCATCTCTGGTTCAACACCGGGTCCAACTGAACACATAGTTGTGTCTCTCCCACACTGCCTTCTCAGGCCACACCTCTCCCCCTCACTGGGGTCTCTTGCACTCCACTGGCTCGCTCCCAGTTTCATGCATACTGCTTATCCAGGCCACACTCACTCCACCCTACTCAAAGAGATCCTCAGGCTTTTCTTTCCACCCCTTGGTCAGCCCTGGAGTGATCTTTTGGGCCTCTCCTGTGACCCTCACCTGAATGGGACTGAGCGATTGCTCAGCTATGGTCCTACTTCACCCCTGATCCCTCACCAGACCACTACACCCTTCTCTCGAGCCACAAATCCAGTTTTAGGTCATGCCCAGGATCATGAGGCCTCCTCCTTCCCCATAGCCTCACCCTTACCTCCGAGATATTCCTGGAGCAGAAACTCCGCCGGGCAATGTTACTCCCCAGGCAGCTCAACACAAACTGCTCTGTTCTTATAACAGCGCTCCCTTTAGATGGCCACTCTCCAAAATGGCTGCTCTCATCAGCCACCTGGCAGATCCCTGTTCCAGCCCTTAAAGTGACAGACACCCAAAGGGGTGTTTTGTCACAGGGGACATGCAAAATTTAAAAGGGACACTGGGACTCTGAAGAGGGAGGGAAACTCCCAACTGCAGGGAGTAGAGGACAGAACCTGGGCCAGGGGCCAGGATGGGGGACAATACTTACCAGTGCTGGTACAGAGACCCTTGTGGGCAAATGCCAGAGCAGCAGGCTCTGCAAACAGATCCAGACAAGGACAACTCACAGGGGCTTGCCAGGGTGCTGATGGCACAAGACTCTCAAGACCTGTGAGACAGAAGGAAGCTGAAAGTGGCAGTTTTGGGCAGAAATTGTAAGTAAGAAGGTAAACCCCGGTCATGGTGAGAGATGTGACCCAGGTATTCAGAATCCCAGCTGAGGAGGAGTATAACTGCCAAGTGGCAGTAGCCCTCTGGTAAAGAGGTAATTCAGTTGGAGACAGAGGCGGGGTTGTATCCATGTTGTGAGCAATAACAGCATGAGAAGGCACCCCGGAAGAGACAGCGACCCTAAGTAGGGAGAATCGTCAGGTAGTTGAATGTGACCAGTGATTTTTTGACTTATGACAGCCTGGATTGTATCAAAGGGATCCCAGGACACTACAGGCAGGGCCCAAGATGCCATCTTGCAAATGGAAATCCCAGAAAGAGTAAGATTGGTGAAAGGATACTGTGACCATCAGGCCTTGAACGCCCAGTCACGTGCCGCCTTGGTTCGAGTACTTGGTGGCGTACGCCTTACTGACTCCAGTACTGCCGGATAGATGTATACTCCTCGAGTGGTCTTCCCTGATCTCTCTTGCCATGACTTTGAATGTTTCTCAGTGGTGGGGTGACTACTCAGGGTCCTCCTGCGGCATGAGGTCTACCCGACAGTCACTTGCGGGGCTCCACCAGCCCTACACCCCAATCTTACACCACCTTGATGGATCACTGGGTTTTCCTAGCCACACCTTCACTCTTGCACGTTTGTGGAGGCCTTCTGAGTCCCTCCTCATCTTTGGTACCAGTTCTTGAAGCTGCTTCACTCAACCCACCCTGGGTTGTTTGCAGTAGGTGTTCTCAGTCATGAAGCCTGTACCCTCTAGCGTAAGATACTTCACTGGGGTTCTAAACCCAATGTGTTGCCCCTACGGGCCCTGTACTGAATACCTTAGCCATTTCATCTCCCCTGACCCTCAACTCCTTCAAATGGGGAAATGCAAAAGAAAAACACAAAATAATACCCTATTCTATTGTGGGGAATCTGTGTGGCCCCTTTCCTGGTCCCTTTTGTCAGGGTGCCAGGTGCCTCGTTCCCTAAGGCCTTTCTATGAAAGGACTCCTAAACAGGGCCAAGTGCCCGTGTCCTCCTGCTCAGGTCATCTCTCTCACTTTATCCATCTCTTCCTGGAGTACGGTCCTTCCCCACTTCTCTTCCTCCTGTGGCATCACTATTCGGGTGGCTCATGGCCCCTTTGTGTATGCTTGGTCACTCCCTGTACTCAGGGTAGGTATCCTGCCTCTTTGCAGCCCTTCACACTGCTCCTGCTGGGACTCTTCTAAAGGGGGAGATTCCTCCACCTCCTCACTGGCCCCGATATTCCCACCTGTTGCGG
The DNA here is from genome assembly GCF_052110815.1 of Crocodylus siamensis. Lineage (NCBI taxonomy): Eukaryota > Metazoa > Chordata > Crocodylia > Crocodylidae > Crocodylus > Crocodylus siamensis. Next base: position 135,770,456 of record NC_143397.1, read on the forward strand.
TGTGGGTTGCCACATCCACCTTTCTGTTCTCTCTGCCTTTGCTGCCTTTGTTGGCTGTAGGGGCTGCTTCTAGCTCATCTCTCTCTCTGTCGAGCCATTCCTCACCACCACTGCCAGGGTCAGTGCCCAGAGCCTCCGCTGATTCTTCAGGCTGTTTCCCTTCCTCCCCGAAAGCCTCCCGAGGGACACCCTGTGGTTGTGTTCTCCTCGGGTCTGCTTCTCCCTCTCCCTTGTTTCCACCGGCAGCTGGTTTTATCCCCGCCAGCCAGTGATTGCCAGTGACATCATCGTCTGGCTTCAGCTGGATAAAGACATGGCTGACGAGCCATGCCGGTTTCTTTCTCCATTCCAGCTGCTCCAGCTCCTGCTGCAGCTAAGTAGTTTCTTTTCTTTAACGTTGTGTTAATTTCCTCTCTTTTCTGGGTATTCTGTTCCCAGGGACCTTCCCTTTTGGTTCGGGGTCCTTCCACTCTCTCTTGGGACAGATACCAACTCCCCATTGTGCATTGCTGATTTGGTTTGCTATTATAACGATTGATGACAAGTCTTTACTTTAAGTTACTACCTTCATTGGCAGCTTAATGAATACAGGGAACAAGATGCAGAGACTGGTAATCGTTCTTAACTGAACATCTAGGTCCAGAGGGCAAACAAGATCCTCACGAGCCCTAACTAAAAGATCAGGTGACCGACCAGTGCTGTTAAGATCTGAGGGTGGAGATGGACTCGATGTAGGGGATGGTGGAGCCATATACTTAGACTCCAGCATCAGGCCTGCAGACCTAAGGCAGCCTTCCACACTGTATTTTTCCAACAATAAATACATCAAGGCATGGCAGGAGAGGGTGAGACAGGCTGCCCACACAGGATAACTCCCTACTTCTGTTACAGTCCTCCTTCTACTTGCATTTTGTGACTTAATCTTAGGGCTAAGATGATGGCATGTTAATGATTTTATAGGGACTTCACGGGGGTGGAATGTGAATGCACTTAGGCATGTAAATTCATTTAGGTGCCTAATAATGGGAATAAGATCTGGCTTTGAATGTTTGCCTTATATCAGGTAGATAACCCCAGACTGCTGAATTAAAGATGGGTGCTGACTCAGCAATCTGTATACTACTTTAATCTATTTCAGATCTTTACCACTTACTGAATTCAGATAATATCTAGTGAGTTACCTGATGAACCAAATTCCTGTATGCTACATGCTTCATATCTGCTGACTTCTTTATTGTGCACAGTGGTACTCTTATCTTGTACACAGATCTGTATCTATGATTAATAGGTTCATTGCTTCACTAAGCCCAACCATGTGCTGACTCCATTTTCTGCTGTTTCAAAAGGTAGTAAGGAAGAAATACTTTTCTCTGTGAAAAGGGCCTGTTCACAAAATTAAAATTCAGCCTGATATGACACTGTGCAATAGGAATCACTCTGCTTATAGTGTCTCTCACTGAGAATGGTGTCACAAGAGGTTTTAAAAAATCTATAAATAATGGCATTGAAAAAATAAAGTTCTAAATAGATCTCACCAATAGTAATAGCAAAAGAAAAGGCTTGAAATATTCACCCTGGAAGACTTGAGAGAGACAAAACAGTATATTTGACAGCCACCCACTTTCAAATATAGATGAAGTGTTCTCAACTTTGTGGGGTAAAGATGCTTTACACTTCTGTTCTCCATGTTATAAGAAAATAGAGGCCTTGATCATACACTATGGGAGGACTTGAATGAGCATCCAAAATGTTTCAAAGAATGTCATCAATGATTGTTAACAACCAGTGCAGGATGATCATCACTTGGATGATGATGCTGTGCTTGGGATGACATTCCAGATACATGAAAACCATCCACAGGTTGGTATTGTAATGTATTACTGCAGTATGACAACATCTTCTTCTAAATGTCACTTCAAATAGATGTCAGGGCACGTATTTTCTCAAGATGGACTAGAACCTGACCATTGCAATGATAAATGTACTATTTCTGAAAGATTTACAAGTATTGTTTTCTTTTTTGTTTGCTTGTTGAGGGTTTTGTTTGAGGGTTTTTTTGAGTCTCATGTTACAGCATGCAAAATGTATTTGAACTTCATTTTGGTTGTAGAACTGCTAAGAACACTGCTTTGTGGGACCTCAATCTTGTCCTGGACAATTGCTATATGGGCCAGTTTTGAAACAGTGAAAGATTTGATTGCGGAGAGCCCAACACTTGCATTGTTTGATCTTTTGTCTTACTTATCTACATCCTTGTTCAGGATGCTAAGAAAGGTATTAGGCAGACAAGATTCTTTGGGTGAATCTGATATCTTTTATTAGACCAACTTAAACAGTTGGAGAACAATTTTTAAGCAAGTTTTTGGGTTAAAAACCCCTTTGTCAGGCTAAGGAAGTTTCAGCAGTTAATGTGTGCTCTTCCTGGATGGATTATATTTTCTTCAAGAACACCCCATGATGCTGAGAAAAGGTATGCAGTCCTTGTAATAGGAATACTTGTGTATGGGCTATAGAAAGTAGAGAACTTACCTTTGGGCTTGTAGATTTAAATTACAGATTTAAATCGCAACCCTTTAACAATGCCTCTAATGATAAAAGGACACAGAGGAAAAGGAATGTGAATTGCCAGGTGGTCAGTGTTATTACTGTTGGTTGCCTAGGACATGAAGTACGGACCATGAATCGTAATGTGATGAATGTTTGCTTGTCTTGCTTGCCTTTGCCTTCCCCAGGCTCCCAAACAGATGACCGTGTAGAACTAATTGTGTTTCTCATAGATACGCTTTCTGCAATTACTAAAGAACAATCCAAGCCTGCTTGCTTAGCATGTTTGCTTCAACAAAACTCCAAGAATTTCCTACAACTTGATGGCCAAATAACTTCAGCTATTTTTCTGCCAAACTTTAGGCTATAGACTGAACTTTCTGTATAAGATGGATGTATAGTAATCGCTTCTCGGCCTCTTGAAGGCTCAGATCGAGCGAAAACATTTATTCTTCAATCTGTTCTTAGAGGAACTAAAGGGAAATTGAATATAACTTACTCATAACATGCTTCAAGGGATTGTTGGAACAAAGCAACAACTACTTGATTTGTACTGGTAGTTAGGAATAAATGCTTAAGTGGACACTGATTTAAGATCTTTTGTTACTTGTCATTTACACAACAAAGCATTAGTGACTCATCCTGCCATTACATCCTGTTGACTTTCTTCATTCAGCATGGCAAAAGTTTGTGATTGATATTGGTAAAGCCATTTTATACTGCTCCACTTGGCTGTTGCTATATCACCACCCACATAGATTACAGTATAGGGTAGAGAGTAGCTTTTGGGTGTGTCTACACATGCCCCTATGGTGCAGTTGTTACTGCGCCATCATTTAGTATTTCCTTTTGGTACTTGCATTTAGTACTTCCAAAAGGAAGTACTAAATTATGGTGCAGTAGCAGCCTGTACTGTGCCATGCCAGCAATGCAGTTATTTTTAGCTGTTATGTCACTGTAGCGGTTCGCTATAGCGAGGGAGTGCATTGCTACAGTGACGTAGCTACGGTGTCATGGTTTGTGCCCACTGACACTAGGTTGCCCACATCACCATAGCATGTTGGTATAGTGACGTAGCATCTTATGTAGCATGCCCAATATGTCACAAGTTACCTCTGTTTTTGTAGTTGTGTTCCTGTCTACTGTCTTCAGTCAGCAGAGAAGGAAACCTGAAAGAATTAATATCTGACAATGGATCAGAATTCACCTTAGAATTTTGAACTTTCCTGAGAGCAAATATTATTATACATAAAAGATATTTAGTGTACTACTCTCAGACTACCAGGGAAATTGAATTTTTCAGTAAAACTTTGAAACAGAGTTTATACACAGCTGATCTGGAAGAAAAAGTTCAAAAAAGACTGTAGATTTCTTACAGATCTACAAGGTTATACACTGTGCAGTCAATTACATAGAAGTTATCTGCTGAATTACTGTATGGAAGAAAGATGCATACCAAGTTAAATGTTCCTGGGTTATAGAAGCCCAAGCTTGACATGTTAGTACAACTGGCTTCCCCTTCTTTCATTCCCAAACATTACATCAGTATTTCCTCATTCTTCTTGAAGTCTGACCACCAGAAGTAAAAACTGTATTCTAATACCAGTCTTGAATATATAACCTATATTGAATAGTGAATATTGAATAGTGGGGCTGTGCAAAGCTTCAGTCCCTGATTCAATTTGGCAGTTTCAGCCTGATTTGGTGGTCGAATCTCTGATCCAAATCAAATCAGGGGACCCTTTAATCTCTCTGAATCAAATCGGAACCCTCCAAATCGATTTGGAAAGAATCAGAGATTTGGACATAAACACAGCTTTAAATGTTTTTTCTACATACCTCTAGGTAGCAGGAGCTCATGAGTGCTGTGATGCTGGGGTGCATGGAGTGTCTCACAGAAGCACAGGAGGCTCCCCAGTGCACTCAGCAGCAGACCCGGAAGTGGACCAGAAGCACTTCAGATCCACTTCCGGGTCCACCAGGGAGTGCACAGGCCCGCTCCCCCAGCTTGCCAACTGGTGCTTCCTGGGCCCAAGGGGGTCACCCAAGGTCCCCCTGTACCGAGCCAGAGGGATGTGGGGGGGTTCCCCCTGCGTACTTCCTGGCAGACCCGAAAGCGGACTGGAAGTACTTCTGGTCCACTTCTGGGTTTGCTGCCAAGTATGTGGAGGCCCCCCCTGCACTCCTGCGGGACTCTCCATGCGCCCCAGTATTGCAATGATCACAAGCCACACCTGCTACCTCTTCAGATTCAGATTTGGCTGAATCAAATCAGGGACGCTGATCCAAATCAACAAATTGAGTCACTGTCCCTGATTCGGGCCAAATCTGAACCTGAATTAGATAGGGCCTGCTTCGCACAGCCCTATTGAATAGCCTACTTGAATATAACCAAAAATCACATCAGCCCTATTAGCCACAGTATTGCACAGAGAGCTAATATTGAGATGATTTTCTGCAATAATCTTTTGTCCTCTTGGGCCACTGCTTTCCAAGACAAACTTTCCCATCCTGTAGATTTAACCTGGTTATGTGGTTCCCAGATATATCATCTTACCTATGGCTGTATTATGATGTCTTTTACCAAGAAACTCGGATCATTTTGTAACAGTAACTTGCTTCTTCAGTACTTACCAACTCACAAGTCTATCATCTGCAAACTTTACTAGCAAACCTAGATAGTTGATAAAAAGATTGAAAAGCATTAGACCAAGTACCAGTCCCTCTTGTACACCCTCCAATGATGGTCTTGATGATGTCCATCTGTAAACAGCTACATTTTTGAGATATTTCAATTAGTCAGTTTTTAATCCATCTACTATATTCTTTAATGCTAAGCATATATCCTTATTCTATGTAATGCATATTTTTAAATCAAATGTCAATTGACACTAGATCAAGCATTTGAACTTCAAGTATTCTCTCTCCACACAATTGATTTATACTATTCAGGCCTGTAGTATCTTCTGAGAAACTAATATGCCTGTTTAACAAAACCTACTTTCTCTCAACTGTCATTAAATATGTTTTAACAATTAATAGTTTGTTGATAAAAACCAGAATTGGCCATTGCCTTATCTGGATTGGTACCAAGCTAATCAATCTATAGTTCTTTGAGTCTAGTGTCTCCCCCATCATATTGTTACAGAGAGTAAACTTTTCCTCCATTCATATCAGAGAGGCTAGACACATCCTTCTACCTATTTTTAAGTACAGAACAAAAAAACTATTGAGCAGTCTTGTCTTCTACCTCTTGATTTATAATTTTATAAATCAAACTGTTTATATTCTTTGTTTAAGAATGAAGCCATGCCTGACAAAGGGTTTTGTTTAACATGTAACATCTTATTAACTATTGGTATTTCATTGCTTCCTTTAATTTATCAGTTACCTACATTTTCACTTCTGAGACATATTCATTGTCATTAACTCTTTATATTGTCATTTCTAAACATGAACACGCGTGCACATGCGCACATACCTGTACGCACGCACACAGTATTTATTCACATGCCACACACCCCTAAATAAGACACACACCTTGTTGTAGAACAGGGGTAGGCAATGTTTTTTGACTGGAGTGCCGAAAAACACCACAATGCCTACCTTGGAAGGTGCTGGAGTGCCGGCATGCTAGAAAAACAAAATGAAGGCAGGGGGTACCTGGCAGGATGCCCTGCTTGTGCCCTTTTCCCCCCACCCAAAGCCCCTACCCCCAGCCCAGGTTCTGTGGCTGTCAGCAGCTACCCCAGCTCTGGGTAGCTCCTGGAGCCCAGGCTGTTCCCAGCAGAACTTGCAGTGTCCCAGTTGCCTGCTGGGAGCAGCCTGGGCTCCCAGCTGGCAGCAGCTACCCAGAGCCAAGGCTGGCTGCAGGCAGGAAGCTCCAAACAGCTGCGCTGGGTTCTGGAGCCCCGGCATCAGCTTTGTACCAGCATGTGCACCTGCGCATTGGAGCAGGCGGTGGGGGAGGGGCCTGAGACAGCGCAGCCCCGGTCTCTGCCCTGCTCCCGGCACGGAGTTGGTGACTGGGCTTTGGAGCCTGGTGCAGCTGTTTGTAGCCAGCCTGGGCTCTGGGCAGCTGAAGCAAGCAGTGGGCAGGCTGCAAACAGCTCTGCTGGGCTCCACAACTCCGACATCAGCTCCGTGCTGGTGGCGACTACACGGGTACCTTGGAGCAGGCTGCGCTGCCCTGCTGTCTGCCCCAGGCAAGTGCATGCGTGGGTGCACGAACTGGTACGGAGCTGATGCTGGTGCTCCAGAGCCCGGCACAGCTGTTTGCAGCCTCCTGGCTGCAGCTGGCCCTGGCCCTGGCCCTGGCCCTGGCCCTGGCCCTGGCCCTGGCTCTGGGTAGCTGCTGCCAGCCAGGAGCCCGGGCTGCTCCCAGCAGGCAGCTGGGACACTGCAAGCCCTGCTGGAAGTATCCCAGGCTCCATCACTGGCAGCAGCTACCCAGAGCTGGGGCTGGCCATGTTGGGGGTTGCTGACCCCTGTTGTAGAAAGAATGAAAAAAAGAGATTTTTCCTTTTAACTAAACTGTTCACAATCATTTTCCTCAGTTAAGATACACATCCCAATTTTCAACTGCTAATTTTTGCATGAAAGATGAGCATTTTAGTAGGCAACTGTCGATCCTCTGGATCATGGTGTGCACATAAGAGGTCTAGTGTGATGCCTGATAAATCCATTTGTGGCTTACAAGACCAATTTAAAAGCAACACAGCTTGTTCCACAGTTTACAGATCCATGTGTTGCTTGAGTTGGAGTCCAAATTTACAGCTTGCTGCTTTCTTTTTTCTTGCTTTGCTTCCATCCTCTGGATCAATGCCGCTTTATATCGACCTGCACCCAGCGCCAAATGTTCCCTTCAGATTGGACGGGATTCTGAGTGCTCTTCCCCGCTTTCTACACTACTGCTGAATGACTTTGTATCATTTTTGCACACATCATGTTACCACCAAAGGGGGCAACCCTCTTTTATAGAGCTGTCTTGAATCTCATTATACAAAATATTCTTAAGGATATGGTCTGCCATTCTGTTGACATGGCCATTCCATTGCAACCTTTTCTTCTTGATAGTCATTTTAACTGTCAGTCCTACTATATGGTGAGTGAAGTATGTGACTAAATAAGTGGGGGTATGTATCACTTATATATATCTTTTATATATGTATTATACACACACACACACACACACACACACACACAAGCAGTGAAAAAAACTCCATATACGTTGTGTTGCGTTGTATTGCATTAAGTTATGTTATCACTGTTTCATCATCTCCTTTTAACCAGGTTAGTTTCTTAGATAATACTGCTTTTGTTTGGAAGGGTGTGGAATTGTCAGTATCCAACAGAATATTCTTGAACAATTCTCAGTTTGTTTTGACAAGAGAAGTGTCACATGAGGGCCTCACTCACACCAGCAGCTGGGTGTATCTGCTTGGATATGTTGGTTGGGCCTGCTCTATTCCTAGCTTGCCACAGAAGAAGTCTTTGACCATGCAATGGCTTCTTCAACCATGGGATGTTGTTCCAAGAGGAGGGATTGCTGGGAAGAGATGGCATCCACCTGACAAAGAAAGGAAAGAGTGTCTTCACAGACAGGCTTGCTAATCTAGTGAGGAGGGCTTTAAACTAGGTTTACTGGGGGATGGAGACCAAAACTCTGAGGTAAGTGGGGAAGCAGGAGACCTGAAGGAAGAGCAAGCAGGATGGGGAAAAAGAGCAGGTGTTCTCATACTTCCTGAGAAATCAAGGCAATTGACTAGTTACCTCAGGTGCCTGTACACAAATGCACGGAGCCTGGGAAACGAGCAGGAAGAATTGGAAGTCCTTGCACAGTCACAGATCTATTTTGTGATTGGAATAACAGAGACTTGGGATAGCTTGCATGACTGGAGCACTGTCATGGATGGGTACAAACTGTTTAGGAAGGACTGGTAGGGGAAAAGAGGAGGATTCAAAAGGAATCTCATGAGTTTCAACAAGGACAAGTACAAAGTCCTGCACTGAGGACAGAACAGTCCCATGCACCAGTACAGGCTGGGGGCTGACTGGCTTGGCAGCAGTTCTGTAGAAAAGGACCTGGGGGTTATAGTGGGCAATAAGCTGAATATGAGCTGGCAGTGTGCCAGAAGGCTAGCAGCATACTGGGCTTCATTGGTAGGTATGTTGCCAGTAAGTCCAAGGAAGTGATTCTTCTCCTCTATTCAACACTGGTGAGGTCACATCCAGATGCGTGTCCAGTTTTGGGCCCCCCACTACAGAAAGGATGTGGACAAATGGGAAAGAGTCCAGCAGAGGGCAACAAAAATGATGAGGGGGATGGGGCACATGACTTATGAGGACAGGCTGAGGGAACTGGGCTTATTTAGTCTAGAAAAGAGAAGACTGAGAAGGGATTTAATAGTAGCCTTCAATTACTTGAAGGGGGTTCAAATGAAGGTGGAGCTAAACTGCTCTTAGTGGTGGCAGATGACAGAAGAAGGAGCAATAGTCTCAAGTTGCAGCAAGAGACACTTAGGTTACAGTTCTCACTAGGAGGGTAGTAAAACATTGGAACCAGGTTACCCAGAGAGGCTGTGGAATCTCTGTCCTTGGAGGTTTTTAAGACCTGGCTAGACAAAGCTTTTGCTGGGATGATCTAGTTGGGAGTGGTCCTGCCTTGAGCAAGGGGTTGGACTAGATAAACTCCGGTCCCTTCCAACCCTAATTTTCTATGATTCTATGTTTCTAAGTCATTTGCTGGAGTTATGTTGCTAGGGTGTTCCAATACAGCGGATCCTGAGCCATCCCCAACATAGGGATGAAGAACTTTGTTAAAGAAAGCTTAGATCAGTGGTCTCCAACATTTTTAAGTAGGAGATCACCGTTGGCATTTAAAAGCAACCCAACATCTTCCCCACCCACCCAGCAAGTTAAGTCTGTGGGGAGGGAAGGGGTGAGACAGATCAAGGCAGAGGGAGACAAAATTATTTGGGAGTGTACCTCCCTAGCAGGTAAGTCCCACTTGACTGGGACCCCACTCAACTTACCCCTGCTCCTGCCTCTGTGGCATTGTCCCTCACCTCAGGGGCCTCAATCTAGTCCCTGTCCCTCCCCTCCCTCAGAGACTGACGTGCTGGGCTAGGGCGCACATGTGCATGCATGCGGGCACTCAGCCCCCCACCCCAGCCTTGGATCAACTCCAAGAGGCTCCAAGATCTACTGGTGGATTGAGATCCACTGGTTGGTGACCACTGGCTTAGATTATGTTATACAACTCCAGGATTCAAGGTCCTTAACTCAATCATGTGGCTTAGTCTGGTTCACCTTTCCTTGCCCCTTTGGTTGCTTCTTTAGTCCTTGTCCCTAGAACAGTTCTGTAAAGCAACTCCCAGATGTATCTTGATCACAGGTTTCTCCCCTCGTCTTTTAGCCAGAAGCCTTACTTAAACTTACCACCACAAAATATCTTACTGGGGTGCACAAAACAGGCCACATTCGATTCAGATTTGGCCCAAATCGGGGACAGTGATTTGATTACTTGATTCAGATTACTCTCCCTGATTCGATTCAGTTGAATCCGAATCTGAAGATTTGATACTGATTTGGAGAATCAGCGATTCAGCCATAGACACAGCTTTAAATGTTTTTTCTACATACCTTGAGGTACCAGGCACGGTTCATGAATGCTGTGATGCGGCAGCACGTGGAGCATCCCACAGGAGTGCAGGGGGCTCCCTGCATGCTTGGCAGTGAACCTGGAAGTGGACTGGAAGTACTTCTAGTCCACTTCTGGGTCAGAACCCCTGCACCCTCCAGGCTCAGTGATCGGCCACAGGGGAACCCCGGGTACACCCCCAGATCCAGGAGACACTAGTCTCTGAGCCAAGGAGGGCATGGGGACGGGGCTTGCACACTCCCCAGTGGATCCGGAAGTGGATCGGAAGTGCTTCTGGTCCACTTCTGGGTTTGCTGCCGGGGAGCTCCCTGCACTCCTGTGGGATGCTCCATCTGCCCCACCATTCAGCATTCACAAGCTGCCTGGTACCTTGAGGTATGTAGAAAAAACATTTAAAGCTGTGTCTATGTCTGAATTGTTGAATCTTTCCAAATCTCTCCGAATCGATTTGGAGGGTTCTGATTCAATTCAGAGAGATTAAAAGGTCTCCCGTTTGGGGAAAAATGGCTAGTAGATTTATGACAGTGGGGAACTTGTCTGAGCCTCTGATCCCCATGGTGCATAAAATTCACAAAGTTAGCTCTAAGATCCACAGGGGGGCACATATCTCCTGCATGATTTCACTATCTTCTTTTCCAATTCCTGCATCACAGAATCATACCATATTTTCTATCAGAGGGCATATATGGTTATGGAAGATTGGACAAGATTTACACAGAAGGAAGATGTAAATTGTTTTTCATCATTCCTATGGTTGTGTGTTCACGTTTCTTTTTGATTGGCTCAGGGCTAGCATACACACAAAAACTGCACTAGGATAATTAAAATCAACTTAGTTAAATGAGTACAAACCCCTCTGCAAGCATAGTCAAGTTGGTTTTAAAATGGTTTATAAAACTTTAGGCAACAGTTTGCACTTTTTTCCCAGTTAATTTAAAAAGTGATTTAAAAACCAATGCAAGTTTTGTGTGAAATCAAGACCTTGGTTTTTCTCCTCACCTCAAAATCACTATGGAGTTTTCTTTTTATCCATGTCCAGGGTTGCTTTTGAAAGGCTAAGTCTGGCTTTTGTAAAGTTAAGATATTATAAGTGGAATGCCAGAGAAGGACCTGACTGGGAGTTCATATTTGTATCTCAGAGTTCATTCTACAAAGCTGGAGTGGCTGTTGGCAGAGCCATTTTCCTTTGTAATAATATCCAGGATAGCTCCTCCCTAGTTAAAGCTACAAGAAAGTTTCTGTGCAAAGAATTCTGCATCTACCCTATACTTCACACACATAGTTAGATCAGCGTGAAAAGTGGTATTCATGGGAACAAATTTGAGATTTTTTAGTAAGGGGCTACCAAAATATACCTCTTGTTCCATTAGCTGTTGAAGTTTTAAAATATTTTTAAAATGTTTTGTACATAGGAAGACAGGAGGCACTTGATACTTATAAAACTGGAATGCCTCAAAAATCTGGAACTGAAAAGGACAGTGAACTTTTGATATGTAAATAGCTGTTAGACTTTCTTTCAGGAATTATTAAGTGGGAATCATGATAGTGGTTTCACTACAGCTTACTGCTACACTATGCAGACACTTAGGCTAGGGACAGAAATTACACATAAACTGGTATAAGTGATTGGAAACCAGTTCAAATTTGTAATGCAACAGAAGTTCAGTGCATATAAACTGCTTTCAAAATGGCTGAAATTGGTTTAAGATAAACCTGGATGAATGTGTCCGGGTAACCAAATGAATCGGGCCCCAAGGTCACGGTGGGCTGGGGTGGCGATCGTACTATGAACAGGTGGGATTAGCAGTGATGGAGTCTGAGTGGCACGGAAGTGTATGGTTTTAATAACAAATTGAATTTATTCAACTTACACTTTAGGCATAGGCAAAGCTGCTTCTTCAGTTACAGTAAAACACAAGTACAACAGAGGGGTCTGTTGGCCCACGGGGTTCTGGAGTGAGCCCTTGCGTTCTACCCCGTGAGGGATAGGGGCGGCTGCCCATTCCTTAAGTCCCAGGGCTGGTCAACAGCTCATGTAAAGAACGACAAACAAACAGAACTGTAACGCGTTGAAGCGAAGAACGGAGTCATGACGCCAGTCCAACAGGACAAACGGATGGTCGAAGATGGAAGCCAAGGTCGGAAGCCAGGTAAGTGGAAGATGAAGCCAGAGTTGAAGCAGTGAGGATGATCCAAGAACAAAGTCGAAGTCAAAGCCAGAAACAGTTCAGTAACCAAAGGAATCGGTACAAGAAAAGCGAACAAGGAGGTAAGTCGCTGTATGAGGTTGAGAAGAGAACTGGGGGATCGAATCCCAAACTCTCTTTCTGCCTCCCAGTCTCTGCTGAAAGCAGCCTCTGCTTGCAGATAGAGCACGGTCTCTCTAACTCTCACACCAACGACGCCCAAACAACCCACACCAAGGTGGGGGCTCACACACTATTTATAGCAGCCCCGTAGCCAATCAGGCTGCTTAGCTGTTAGAATTTTCTGGTTCAATGACATCATGCTCTCAGAAAACTGAGCATGCCTCCGATCAAGCTCTGTGTGGTAATTGAGCATGCGCAGGGCTGAAAAGTAGGTCAGTGCTGACTGACAGGCCAAGGGTCGCCCAGGGGGCACATGCTGGGCACACTGGAAATTTCCATTCAGAAGCTCTTCTGCACATGCCCGCTTCAATTCTCTCTGCATTGGCAGCATAAACTTAAGATTTTGTTCTTACAGTATGTAGTTTTAGATATAACTGACTTAGGTTAAATAGGTTTATTGAACTTCTGTCCCAAATCCCTTCCAGATTCAAGTTAGCCCACAGTCCCCCAGCACCCTAGGATGCCTTTACATCTCCTCTTCAAACTCCCCCTTGCAGAGTGGTTGGACTAGCCTTAGCCCAAGCTGTCTACTCCAGCTGAGCAGGGAGGCATGCTCTAGCACTGCCCGGCTTCTGGCCTGAGCCACTGCAGACATGTGGCTGCATTTCAAAATGTGAAATCAAAAGTGAATGTCTGTTCATCTACTGATCAATTCAATCTATGCAGCTTAGACTAACCTGTGAAGATTGAATCCATTCAGCCTCAGGCTTTTTGACTTTGTATTTAGCGCTAGAGATTAATGTTAATAACAGAGTTTATCTACAAATTACCCTGTAGGCCTGAGGAAATACTCAGCAACAAGCTAGGAGACTAGAATGTTATACCCTCCTCCTCTTCCCACTGCTTTTTATATTTCTGTTTTTCACAATCCTTATAATGGAGCAAAATCTCATTTTCCTGCTCTACAAACACGCAATTATTCCTCTCAGTTTATAGTTAAGCTAACTTGAAGTTATAGGTCATATCATGTGACTAATATGGCCCAGGCTCATCTCATCTATATAGATTCATGGAATCATAGATGCTAGGGTCAGAAGGGACCTCAACAGATCATTGAGGCTGACCCCCTGCCTAGGTAGGAAAGAGCGCTGGGGTCACATGACCCCAGCCAGATGCCTATCCAGCCTTCTCTTAAAGACCCCCAAGGAAGGACAGAGCACCATCTCCCTTGAAAGCCCATTCCAAATTTTGGCCACCCTTACCATGAATTTTTTCCTGATATCTAGCCTAAATCTGCTCTCTGTCAGTTTGTGACTATTGTTCCTTGTTACCCCAAGAGGTGCCCTGGTGAACAGAGCATCTCCGATCTCTTGCTGTGTCCCCCTAATGAATTTGTAGGCAGCCACAAGATCACCTCTCAGCCTTCTCTTGTGAAGGCTGAAGAGGTCCAGGTCCTTCAGTCTCTCCTCATAGGGCTTGTCCTGTAAGCCCCTAACCATACAAGCGGCCCTCCTCTGGACCCTCTCAAGTCTATCAATATCCTTCTTAAAGTACAGTGCCCAAAACTGGACTCAGTACTCCAACTGCGGTCTGACCAATGCCACATAGAGGGGAAGTATCACCTCTTTGGTTCTATTTGTCATGCATCTGCTGATGCATGATAAAGTGTGGTTAGCCTTGCTCATGATTTTGTCACACTGACGACTCATGGTCATCTAGGAGTCCGCTATGACTCCAAATATAGATATACTCTGTATATAGATACACTATATTTTGAAGTATAAAGTACCAAGCAAATGTGGCTGGCTGTCCTGGCTGTAATCCCTGCTTTAACCACAGTCCAGTCTAGCTGCTCCCTCCTAGTTCCAGAAATGGAATTCAGGAATCCTGATTCCCACATTCTTTTGCTGACTATCAAAGAGATGTATAGCATATTGGCAGCATTTCTTGCTCGAGTGGTTGAGGTCTCGGGTGTCTCTGAAGATGTGAAGTTCAAACCTTCCAATTGATCCACATGGGGCTCATTGTGGTTCCTTATGATGTCCTTTTTAGTTTAAGGAAGATTACATCTAAGGTCATGTTTAAAACCAACATTTTAAAAACTTTTGAATGCGACTAAAAATATTGATCAGCCTGAAAAACATTTTAAACACCGGATAGCTCAAAAATTCTATACACACATATACTGCTTGGTTGTTTGCTACTATAATGAGTGCCTGGATGTCAGTGGTGGGCATTTTGTATACTTATTTTAGTGAACATTGTATTTTATGCATCTTGCTTTCAGAGAAAAGAAGCTGGAGCACTGTAGATCAATGTCTCTGCATTCTTGTCAATTAAAATATGTATACATTTTTTAGATGCTGTATTGAACATTTCCTCTTTTTTCCCTCACTCCTTATAGTTTTAGCATCAGTTCCTTCATACCTGACACTGGCGACATGTAGGGGGTGCATATGGATGCAAGTGCACCCCCTGAGATTGGCTGTGCACCCCCTGCACATGCCAGCTGCAAAACCAGAAGTGCCAGCAGAAGTACACTTCTGGTTTCACCGGTTTCGCTGCTGGTGGGTCCAGGCTCAGTGACTGGCCACTGGGGAGCACTCCCCCCAACTCGGCAATCAGCCACTGGGGGACCCCTCCACCCCCTGGTTGGTGATCTGGTCCCGTCTTCCCCCCCCCCGATGCAGGAGGCACCAGTCACCCATGATATCTGACAAAGGGTTTTCTTGTTCCTTAAGGGTTTTTTTTAAAGATTGTAATGTCTTTAACTCCATTGGCTGTTGGTATTTCACTGATTCATTCAACTTTCTTATAACCACCTACATATTTCAAGTTTTAACATGCTGGCATTTGTTTCTCCTTTTTCCATTCTTAATATATTGATTTTTTTTTTATAACTGCTTCCACATCTTCTGTGCCTCAAGATTATTTTTCCCAGTATAATATTTTAATTTCTGTGGAACTGTGGCTTTTTGAGTTGGATAGTCCTTGAATAATAGTTCATTTTTATTAACAATTCTCTGACAAATTTATGTTCCAAAGCATTTATGCCAGACATTGCTTTGAATTTTAAGTTTTGCCCTTTTAAAATTTCATATAACCTTGGTGGTGATTGCTGTCATATTCTGTTTGTACAAAGTACATGTAACCAGATCATGCTCAGTGAAACCTAGGCTATCTGTAATTTTAGGTCAGCAGCTCTTCTTTATCCATCAGAATCAGGTCCACTATTGAAATCACTTTGTATTGGCTGCTGGGCTTTTTGTAGTAGAAAGCGGTCATCTCCTATTTTTAGCAACCCTAAGTTTCATTATTGATAATATGATGTCCAGCAAATACTCCCTAGATGGAAGTCACCCATGATAACAGAGGTCTTCCTACACATTATTTATTCCATTCTTTAGTAAAATTAGATGGTATGTAGTAGATGATCACCACTACTAGTTTTACAAATAAAAGTTTTAATCCATGAGCCTTTGATGCCTTTTAATTCTGAATTGTCTAGGACTCTTTAACAGATGACAGTGTCTTTGATACAAACTCCTATCCCCTTTTTCCATTCTTTTGTTACAGAAAAAGTTGTAATAAGTTATTTTAACATTCCGGTCATAACAGCCACTGCACTAAGTTTAAGTAATATTTTTCTTTTCAGATTTGAGCATCTCTATTATTCTTTATTACCTACATTCCTAGCATGAGCATGGAGATGGTTAAAAATACGTGTTCCTTAAATGCACCTTTCCCATTGGGTTTTCCATATGTATGTTGCCATGAAGCTGGTTGACATATTTATATTTTTGTACTAATTACCCTATTATCATCCCTGTCTCCTCGTGGTTAGTTTAAAGCCCTCCCAAGTAATCTAGCCAGTTTTTCTGGCAAAAGATTGATACCTTTGCTGATGAGAAAGTGATGGTTAGACCCACACAACCTCCTGTTGCTCTGCAGTGGATACTGCGGTGTTCCACAAAACCAAAAACCTCTCCCTTGGATTGCTTACTCAGCCAAATGATGACCTTCTGTATCTTATGCTTTCTTTCTGCTCTTTTGTTCCTCTCAGTCAGTTCTCATCCTGGTCCCTGAAGGCCACCAGAATATGTGGAACATACAGTGCCTAATGTTGTGTTGTTGGCACCCGTATGGATCATTATCAAAGGAACATTTCTTGCCAACCTCATGTAGTAATGTCCTCTGTCTTTCCTCTTGGGGAGCAACAAACTGTCTTACTATTCCCCTGTCTCCTGCAGAATACCCTGTCTACTCTTCTTAATACAAAGCCCCAGGTGAGGACAATAGGTATCTTTGGCCAGGTGTGGTTGATCTCTTCAGCTTGATGTGAGCTGGGCAGTAGATTTCAGTTATCTCCTCTAGCTGCCTCTTGTAGGCAGTTTTCCTGGGTGTCACCCCTAGTAAGTGGTTGTGGCAGGCCACTTGGGCCTAGGATCTATGGCCAGCTACTGCTGCTCCCATGCCTTTGTTGCTAATTTGGATGCAAGCCCTCAGTCTGGTTGCAGGGCAATAGCTTCAGGTGCTGCTCCTTGCTTACATCATACAGTCCCTTTCCCAAGGCCCTTGCAATGTGTCTTTGGGTCGGTCATATTAACACATGCTCCACCCAGCTCCTAGTCTCAAAGGCTCAGCAGCCCCAAAATGATCTACAAGTCAACATACCATCTGCCTGTTCACAGAGCATGCTAATTGCAGCCTCCTTGCTCCCCTCAGCTACCCCATGCCTCTTAACTCAGGCTCCTGTAACCAGGTTGCCCTATAGTCCATTCTGTACCAACTGAGTAGGCCTGTGTGAGTAGGCAGCTATTTGATCCGGCTTCAGATCCAGCCACTTCGGATGCCAGGGATCCGATCCAGAGCTCCAGATCAGTTTCCCGCTTCTATTTGGCCGAAGTAGCTCTGAAGCTTCGGAGCTGCCTCAAGGATCCAGCCATAGGGCATAATGGAGAATCAGTGAAATATCTATAACTTTGTGTCTTATTTGGATGAAACTTGTAGGAGTGGCAGACTCTGCTGAGAGCATGAATTCTGCTAAGTTTCATGGAGATTGGTGCAGGGGTTTGGGAGGAACTGTACCCCAAATTCCTGAAAGCAAAACTCATGTCACTTGTATGTGTTACACCACAGGGGGGGGTGAAAACTGCAGGGATGGAGGCCCCTGCTGAGGCCACAAAGCCTGCCAAGTTTCAAGAAGATCAGTGCAGGGGTTTGGGGAGAATGGCACCTCAAGGTGCTGACAGGCAAAACTTGTGACATAAATGACCCAGTGTGTGTTAAGGTGCAGCAGACTGAAAACTGCAGGGGTGGTGGCCCCTGCTTAGGCCACAAAGCCTGCCAAGTTTCAAGGAGGTAAGTGCAGGGGTTTGGGGGAAACTGCACCTCAAGCTGTGGACAAGCAAAACTCGTGACATGTGACACTGTGTGTGTTAAGGTGCAGCAGAGTGAAAGCTGCAGGGATGGCAGCCTGTGCTGTGGCCACAAAGCCTGCCCACTGTCAAGGAGATAGGTGCAGGGCTTCTGGGTTCTGGGGTCCTGCACCTCTAGCTGCTGACAGGGAAAACTCATGACATGGGTACTTGCACAACTGTGTCTGTCTTGGGGGACTGCTGGGGTGGGGGGACTACTGCAGGCCTGGCTGCTAAGCTACTGTGTTACCAGTTACCAATTAATCATGATTCACTCAGGGGCCACCTCAATACACAGTACTTAGCTACTACATAACAAGTTAACAAGCAAGGATTAACACGTACAAAACCACAGACTAAGTAGAGGAAATAATCAATACAGACAATCAATCAACTGCCCCAAGACAGACACAGTCAGTTGCACAAGCACCCATGTCACGAGTTTTGTTTGTCAGCAGCTAGGGGTGCAGGGCCCCAGAACCCCCCTGCACCTGTCTCCTTGACAGCTAGCAAGCTTCGTGGCCTAAGCAGGGACCACCACCCCTGCAGTTTTCACCCCCCTGTGCCTTAACACACACAGGGTCATCTGTCATGAGTTTTGCCTGTCAGCAGCTTGAGTTCCCCCCAAACCACTGCACCGATCTTCTTGAAACTTGGCAGGCTTTGTGGCCTCACTAGGGGCTACCACTCCAGCAGTTTTCACCCCCCTGTGGTGTAACACGTAGATGTGAAATGAGTTTTTCTTTCAAGAATTTGGGGTGCAGTTTCCCTCAAACCCCTGCACCGATCTTGAAACTTGGCAGGCTTCATGCTTTCAGCAGAGGCTACCAGTCCTGCAAGTTTCATCCAAATCTGACCAAAACCAAAGTTATAGATATTTCATTGATTCCCCATTATACCCTATGGCCGGATCGCCAAAGCGGCTCCAAAGCTTTTCCGAAGCACTTTGGAAGCTCTGAACTGCTTCTGAAAGCCTAACAAAGCCAGCGCTTCGATCTGGACATGCTGCTTCAGATGCCAAAGTGTCCGAAGCTTCTCTGGATCCAAATCATGGTCTGAAGCCTTGCACAACCCTACTACAGAGTCCCTTCACACATGGGCCTCCCCCAGGCCTTGACAAGTGCAGCTGGACTTCACTCAGCTCTGGTCCTTCCCCAGGTCTAGTCTCTGTTTCCATCTCTGTATCTGTCTCAGTCCCCATCCCACTGGACCCCTTCCCCTAATGCTGCCAAGGCCCTTCTGCTAGGCACTTCCTGGTGCTTGGCTTTATATCCCAGCGAGGTGCAAAGCTTCCATGCTGAGATGTCTGCCTTAACGGCACAGCTTCTTCTTTTTCTCTTTCTTTCCTTTCTCAGTAATGGGGCGTGGGTCTCCCATTACACTGCTGGCAAATATCCTTTGAGCTCAATGCTTTTTGTGGTGACGGATATAATCTCTCTCTTTTTTTTTTTTGGTCCTTTGCGTCCATTTGGTGTGCTTGCCTTAGGCATCTGCTTTGGGAACTTTGGGTGTATTGCTGGCCTTAGGGTTAACATTGTATTTGGTTGAACTGTTTTGATTTTTTTAGCTTGGTGATTGTGACTGCATTCCAGGTATTTCTGGAACCACAATCATACAAAAACTTGCAGAACTCACAACCCTGAATCAGTATGCTGGGAACGTGATTACTTCTACTTTATAATTGTGCCCCGGGGGGGATCAGGTAAAATACTGGGGGACTGTGCAGTAATCCAGTATTTTTACTGAATAGTCTCTTGTTCCTTTGAGAGCACAGTAACTCTTTTAAATGCCACTTCATGTAGAGATTGCCTTCAGCAATGGTTATTGCTGGAATATCATTATCCAGGGTAATTTGATATCCTTTCCCCAAAACTCATATCAGTTCCTTATATTGTCACCACAGACTTCATAAGTCACCCATGAGAGAACAAACCTATCTTTTGCTAGATCAGGGGTCAGCAACGTTTTTGGCCAGAGTGCCAAAACCACCACAACCTCGTCCCACACTTCAACTGGGTGTACCAGGGACAGATGGTGTGGCAGCAATGAAGGGCCCCATCCTCATTGCTGGTGGCAGGTGCATGCATGCCTCTGGGCCGACAGCAGGGGAAGGGCCATTGCTAGCCACAGAGCCCTAACTGCTCGGAGCTGGCAGCGAGCAGGTTGAAAACAGCTGCACCAGGATCTGGAGCCCTGGCTCAGCTTTATTGCTGGTGGCAGCTGCAGGCATAAAGGAAAAGGAATATAAGGATATTTCCTTTATATAAAGGAAAAACTCTGTTTACAAAAAGTTTGGGTTATATATTTATAGTGCGCAATCTCATCATGGGCTTAATTCAGTGATTTAAGGCTAAATCCTATGAAATGCAGGGTACTGAGCACTGCTTACCTACAACAAAGTGAGTGAAAGGTAAAAGTTGTCAGAAGTATGTGTGGAAGGTGCTTTATATACTATATCAACACATTATTACTACAGCTGTTATCTGAAAAAGAGAAGTGCTTATCAATGTACTAAGCAAAAAATGGTTGGCCTCAGTTTGAACTGGAGATGCATAGTAACTTGAAGTCCAATTTGGTTTTGAGTAATACATGTTTCAAATGACAGCCAAATACACATTTTTACAAAGGGGTTTTATTTTTATATATTTTGGTAGGGTTAGTGCCCATGAGTTTTGGTCAGCAGTTGATTATTAGCGTGTGTGAGAACAGCCTCTCTGGAACAGAACTGCTGTATTTTTCTGGAGTAGTTATTTTGGGAGAAAGAGGTTGGAAACATAGTTTGGCAAAAAGGAAAGCCTATTACAAACCATTTTTTTTTTTCGTTATGAAAAAGTCTTTTCTTAAGATAAATGTTAACATTATGTAAACAGGTATGAATGTTACACACAAAGAAGTCCATTAGAAGAACTGAAGACAAGCTCTCAAAATTTAAGAACTGAACAAAACAAGATTACCTTTGCAATCTTATTTTGCCAGCCTTGTGGATATACCTTATAACAAAGTCTTTGTTTACATGATCACATACTGGTTTGTTTTTTTTCCAGGGGACTCAACCAGGCACATGAGGCTTGGTGCTAATTGGATGATCAACTACTTGTTTTGGTTTCTTCTTGTTCCTAAGTGCATGGCTGCAGGCCTTGTATGCTGTGCCCTTTTCATTCTCTGTTCTAAAGAATGAATCATTAATTTCCTTGTGGGCTTTTCTATGCCACTTGTTATAGTATCTCATGATTACTGCAAGAACATTGAGTAACTTGTTTTAGTAATACCTCCTTGTTTTGTAATGCGTTGTTATTCCAGTTGGAGAGAGGGGGAACTGAGGCACAGAAAGATCAAGAACAAAAAAGCCTAGTTTTGGATGTCCAATTTGATATACAGAGGATCTTGTTCTTCGGACTAATTAGGAGTATACACACACTATGGACATTTACAATGCAGCTCACTGATTCTGGCTGTGGCTGCAGGCGCTTAGCACTCCTACAGATCAGAACCTAGGACAAGTGATTCTCAACTTCTTGGATTCAAGACACCTCTCATTGGATTTGAGGCTCCTCTCCATAACTTTTTATGACATAAGTGGCACCCAATTTCAAAATCTAATTTATATTTTACAGTGCTTATCTCTGCCATGAGGGACGGAGCAGTGGGGGTGGAGGACTGTCCATGCAGGGACAAATCTAAGTATGTGCTTATCTGCTTATTTCCTCACACCTTATTCACATATCTCATGGCACACTTCAAAAGATCTGGCAGTACCCCAGGATGTCCTAGCACTCTGATTAAGGATCCCTGCCTTTGATCTCACCCCCCAGAAAATGAGGACAATGCAATTAGGGGACAACTGTAAAAATTCTGTTTTTAAGTGAGTTGCCTAGCACACAGAATCAATCCAACTCAAATATCAAGAGGTGATGCTGGGCAAAGTGAAGTGGTCAATGTATGCACTATTTATGGCATAAAATCATATATTAAGGATGAAAAAACAATATTTGAATATTCTTGCCCATAGTACTTCAAACACAAATTATCGCCCCCCCCCCACTTGCATGAGACCATACCTTCCTGCTGCATCCCCTACGCCTGCACATGATTTTCCACATAATATGCTGCCTTACTTTCCATCACAACTGACATGCAGGTACTGGTACAGTGGCCTCAAAGATGCACAGGACAGCCATATTTGCCCTGGGGCTGCAGGCTGCTGCCTAGGAGATGTCCTTCTTTAATATTTCCTTGGAGAGTGTCTTCATCCTGTTAGTTTCCTGGCTGACCTGTGCAAGGGTTGGAGTATTATTGTAGCTGTGGTTGTCAGAGAAATGTCCGAGAGGCAGGGCTTTTTGTGATATCTGTTATTGCACTGATTGGGCATATCTACACATGTGCATTTACCGTGCGGTAACCGAAATTACTGTACAGTATGGGCATGCGTCTACACATGCACGCCTGTACTGTGCAGTAAATATGGTGACTTATGCCAACTTGAGCGTAAATTTGATACTGTATCATGCCCAATTAGTTACTGTGCAGTGGTGCACGTGTAGACACCTTACTGCGCAGTAACACTGTGTGTGAGGGCTGACTTGGGACTATAGTCCCAAGTCAGTCCACACACAGCGTTAATGCACGTTAATACCTGCATGTGTAGATGCCAGCCTATTCCCACTTACTGTGCAGTAACTTACTGCACAGTAAATTTAAGCTGGCATGAATGCATGTGTAGACATGCCCACTGTATAGTTTGGAGAGCTGTTGGATAAACTTTCAGGTATCAAGTGCCCTGGACCTCAGGAAGAGTGCCTGATGTCTGAAACCTCATTCAACAGCACTGCCAATGATGCAGCTGGTCGAATAAAAGATATCCCAAAAATGCTTTGCATCTGGATGATCTGAGCATGCAGGTCATTTTTACTCACATGCCAGCCTTCCTTTTCTTACTTCCTTTTGCTAGGCCTCAGGGCACACCTGGAGCTTCTGCTGTTTGTCCTGGAAAGGAAGAAGTTGAGTTGCCCTTGAGACATGGGACTACATAGTTCTGCCACAGATGTCCATCCTTGTTGCCCAAACCCCACCTCTTTCTGTCCCACCTGGGTGTCAGAGGTGGGCACTCCTTATCAATATACCAAGCCAAACAGAGATTCTGCTGCTGCTGGCATCACTGAGGAGAGTCCTCAGAGAGTGGGTGGACACCAAGTGACATGGGGGAGGATCTGTCTCAGAGAGAAACTGCTCCTCTAAATCTTTGGCCTGACCCTCCATCTTTTCACTTGCCAAATGAGCCCACCCTTTCCTGCTAGCTGTCTGTTACCACCACTAGTGACAACTGGGTGCTCATCCTGGGTAGAGAAATGTAGAAGGCACAAGTCAAAGGTTCACCACCACCCTCCTCTTGCAATTGGAAGATGCTTTCTGTACAACATGTATGTAGGCTGCTGCTTTCATGTCCCTCAAGAAGTTCCAGAGGGGTGGTATCGACCAAGATTAGCACTGGCCATTGAGGCAGAATGCCACCAATGTCCACCCTCTTCCTGAGTCCCATGGAGAGGAGGCCTTGAAGGGCAGTTCTCTCCACCACCATCTCTAAACCCTTTTGTCATTGTTTTCCTGACTGGAGACTTTCGCTTTACCATCAACATTGCTGATATTCCTGGGTGGTCTTGCAGCCAACTTTGAGGAACTTAAGGTCTATGGGCTGGACTCTTGAGCCCAAGGCATGGGCATTCCTTTGCCAACTGACCTCAGCCTGAGTGCTGAGTCCTTCACAGTGTTCCCTTTTCCTCTTCCTTCCCATCTTTCTTTCAACTTGCTGCCTGTTCTTGTCTGGGAGATGTCCCTTGGCTTCCACCTGCCCAAATGCCTGCATCATCACACTAGAAGTGGTTGAGCTGATGGATACAATGGCTGGAAGTAAACAGTCAAAACTTGAATCTTCTGGGGGAACCCTCATTGTGCAGTGGTTGTTCACAGAGTGATTTTGGGGCCACATCCCAGGTAATGCCTATCATCTGATGTCAAAATTAACTGAATTAATCACGAGGCCCATGATTGCTCCACAAGTCTTTTAACCTCTGCCATGCTACAGGACCAGCTGTACCAATTCTTAGAAGAGATACAAGGCTCCACAAAGAAGGCATCATTTGTGTCCAGTCAATGAGGACTTTTATCTTGTCCCCAGTTTGCAAAAGATGATTTGGAAGAATACAAAAGGCTGAAGAGGCAGCACTTTGCTGTATACTAGTGCTCATGCTCCCAAAGTCGTCTACACAGCTACAGGTCAAGTTTGAGTTGTTGTGTGGCTTCAGAGGTGTGGCTGATATTACAGATATACTTGATATGATAAGAGTCATCATCAGCAAGCGGAAGCCAAAGGTCAAAGGCTGGCCACAAATACAGGGAGTGTAGGAACAGGGAGGAAAAGACAGAACCAGAGTCAAGGCAAATGGCTGGTATTAGAGCAGTGTGTAAACTTATGGCTGTCTGCTTTGCTGGTATAAAGGCTGTTTGGGGTGGGGTCAGTTTGCTGCCAGCACAGCTACCAGAGAGATGAGTCATTCTTTGGACAGAGTGCTAGCTCATTGCAGATCAACCCTTTGTGGTCTACAATCTGGTGTAAATGACAGTTGCAGTAAGGCCTCAGTGGCTGGGGTTGGGTGACTAGAGCTTTAATTATATCCTTTTGGAGGACATGGATTTTGTAGGACTACTTGTAGGAGTTCTACCACCTTGGTAGGAGTAAAGGTACATATCCCATTTCTTCTGCTACAGTTACACCAGGGAGTTCTGTCATGATAGGATTGCTGGAATGGGACATTTTGGAGCTGGAGCAGCATCCATCTGCCTTCCCTTGAGATCCAGACTTCTTCAGGGGCAGCTAGGAGAAGTGGGGCAAGCTCCTGGCCCTTGTTCATCTCAGCTATCTGGGTACTTTCATCTGGTCACACCCAGTTTTTCTGGAATATGAATTGGAGCTTCTATTTCTTCTATGCCCTGAAAATGAGGGTGTCTGCATCATTTACATCCTGATGAATGATGACAGCCATTTTACAGATCCAGAGCACATTAAAAGATTTTTTTGCCATGTTTCCCCCTATAAACCCAAATGAGACAAATCTCAGAGACAGCCTGCTAATGCCTGCATTGTCCTGTGAGACAAACATCTTACAGTCAGTGTGGGCAACAGAGATGTGCTGAAGCTTCCTCTTACTCTGGCTGAATTCTTAGAAACTCTCTGTCTGATACCCACTAATGCAGAGCTGTCAAACTTGCCCTGTGCCCTAAGTGGATCCAGATTGTGAGGGTTCTTACTACATGGGGTTCTCCTGGATGCTGTACACCCCTGTTAGGTGTCTGTCCAAAATGAACAGGGTCCTGACTGAGCTCATCATTTTTTTATTGATTCAGGACTGCCCTCTATCTGGCCAGTTTTTCACTATTGCTAATGAGTCCTTTCTCCATTTCGTCTACTGGAGGATGGTGGGTTTGGTGCTCAGAGGGTGGGATTTGCCTGTGGTCCTGCCACCCACTCCTCATGGATGTTTTCCTTATGTTTGGGGACCAGGCAAAGGTGGAGGCTTGTTGAGCCATATGTTCAATGGTCTCATCTTCCTGTGTTGACTGGGTTAGGAACTGTAACCCAATTGTTATGTTTAATCTTATGTTCAATCAGCAGGTGAGTCCTCTCTCACCAACATGCTTATATCATCCAGTGGGGCATGGGTCTGGGTCTCTGCTTCTCAGCCACTGATACATCATTGCTGGTGAACTGAACCAATCAGGAGGTCAAGGTGCCTGACCATCTATAAACATTGGTGGAGCTTCTCTAGTGCCTTTTCCTTCTAGCAGGAAGGGGCTGATCCTCAACCATCTGGTCCTATCCATGCTCTGACACAAGTTAACCACCCGTTGTCTGTCCTTACCAGCCCTTGGTCTCTTAGCTGGGGAGGCATTAGTTTGGTGTACATGATCTGAGCTACTCTCCTGTCTGGCTTGGAGCTGCAGCCAAGTCCACACATTGCACCTCCAGACTCTGCAGAGACTCCTTCATACTACTTGTCATCTGCCACAAAGTAACTGTCCCTTACCACCTTCATGGCACTGATATGACCAGCAGCTTTCTTATCTCCACCCTAGGAGCCTCCTTCAAGACTTCTCCAAGCTGCCAGTCTCCTTGTAGGACCTCCTCAGAACCTGGAAATTTGTCTGCCAGTGATGGAGAAAACACTGTGGTTTAACCCCTACTAGACAGCTCAGTTCTGGGTGCAGAGGTTGAGAAGCTTCCTGGTAGACCAGACCTTAGTTCTTCCTGGTATCTTAAGAATTAGATACCAACTGGACTACAGTCAGAGGAACTGGATGGACCCAGTGGAGCTAGCCGATGAACCGAGTGGCTGACTCAGCAGTAGCCCCCATCCTATGTCCCAGGAGGGGAAGGTCATCTTGCCTTCTGTGCATCTCCCATCTTGACAGGATCTGGCAAGATGATGCCTCCTATCTATCCCTTTGTAGCAGCCCTCTACTACTGGAGTTTCTCATCAGGCCTTTACCCTAGGAATCTCCT
This sequence comes from Crocodylus siamensis, assembly GCF_052110815.1. Lineage (NCBI taxonomy): Eukaryota > Metazoa > Chordata > Crocodylia > Crocodylidae > Crocodylus > Crocodylus siamensis. The sequence continues at coordinate 135,796,943 of NC_143397.1, forward strand.
CTAGCAGCTTCCTGTGCTTCACCTGAAATGGCTATATGACATCCAATTGGTCTGCCTCAAAATCACACCATACAAACTCATTTTTAGTGCCTTTTCCTGTAACCCCAAGGGTTGGAAACATTTTCTGAATTGAAGGCCCAGATTCTGATGTGACTGCATGATTCCGGAAGCCCAAGCCCTAGGCATGAGGCTATACTGCCTATATCTTATCCAACATTGGCATCTACATGTTACTTTTGTTGTGTAGTCATGTGACATAAATTACATTTCAGATATTTTCATGTTGGTGGTACAAATTAAATTATTTTAAAAGGGTATATTTTTAAATTCCTCATGGTGTCACTACAGAGCAAAATTAAGGCTCTCAGTGTGCTAACTATATAGCTATACCTTTCCCCACTTCAATTTTTGTGACTCCTACTTGTGATTTTCCTGGGTTTGTAATGCTTATTTCATGAAAAAATTACACTATTTGTCTGATATTAGTTACTGTTTAAGTCATAGCCTCTATTCAAATTTAACTTTTTTTTCTTTTTCCTGGGAAGGTATTATATTTTCCAAGTAGAAATAAAAAGGACTGGTGGTGATGTTTATTGAACTTTGGGAGAGAATACTGCATGTACTTTCATGTGAATTTTGCATAATGGAAAATGGGAATGAAAGTACTGCTATTATCTTAATCATAGTTGTAGAGCAGCCTGAAACTTGTAATTTGGCACTTCAGTTTTAGAACAGCTGCTAATGTGCAGTTAACAGAATCTTAATTTATAATCTGTTTATATGAGAATGGATACTTCTACTTTTCTAGTCTAAATATTTTGGTTACATATGTGTATAGAATAGACTTTGTCAAAAAGAAAATCTCAGTATGAATCTATGTACAAAGTCATGGAGTATTGTACAAGCCAACAAAACAAAGAATGTTTCTTGAAGCATGTGTTGTTAAAGATTAGCTATAGGTGAAGATATGGGAAACTTCTCAGAATTTAAACAGTTATTAAAAAAAGAAACTAGCTGGTATGGTTGTGAAGAAAATTTAAACAAGTGCAACTAATATTGAGATCTCTGCCTTTTTTGCAGAGAGCATGAAATAAGAGCTCTGAGGGGTGAACCCTTTTTTTATTTCAGTGCTAAAACATACATTAGTATCATTATTTAAAAAGTGATAATATTTCAATTTGGAACTCATTGCCAATCTTGCTGCTTATTAAAGGATGAAAGAGGGGGAAGTGTCATTTTGTTGCCCATATGTGTCCAAAGTGATTAGTCAATGCTCAAGGCCTTTCCGGCCTTTTTCTATCAGGCAGAGAAGCAGACAACATGAAACAGATAAATGGTACAGGTTTCCCTTGCTTTATGCTATCCCTGTGTTTCTGGAAAACAGTGCATAACTTGAATTCATGTACAGGGAACCCACTTTACAGTGTAACAAATAGGAATACGTTCCAAGACCTCAACTGTACTGACCCCCAGACCCATTTCTACCACTTTTACAAGACAATTTTGGTATTCACCAACAGCAGACAGTACACACAAGGACAGGGTGGTGGTAAATATTACCATAATTGGGATGGCAACTACAGAAACACGTGTTGCAAACAAAGAGCATGGAGCACAGATCCACACAGGAGACTATTTTGGTGTGCGTCACTCCCACAATGCATCGCACAAAGCAGCTGACGGTGGGTTTCCACCACACCGTTCGCATAAGAGTGAATTTACCTTGCATATAACAAATTTTTGGTATAAAAAGGGTCATCACATAAGAGTGAATTAGCACATACAGACCTTGAATAAAATGAGGGAAACCTGTACAATGTTATTTACGTATCCAGGATGTACACAAAGTTTTGTTTCTCTGCAAGCTATAGAAATGAACACCAGATAGTTTTTTTTGTTCAGCAATCTCCAAGTCAGCCTCTCCAGAGTTCTGTGTTTCTGCTCTGGACCAAGCTTACTAGAGGTATCAAGAGCTCCTTCAGCGCCTAGTGTAAGTCAGGGCCGGGGGGACGTGGTATGTTGACCACTGTAGATGTTGAGGGGGAAAGGAGAATGGAAATCTTACCTGCTGAACAGCGAAGGCAGATGCTACTTCTGCTGTAGCAGCATAGGCTCGGGCAGCAGCAGTCCCATGATGATGCTAGGGCCCCGTTCACTCTGCCCCCCCCCAAATATGCTACTAGGCACAGAGCTGTGTCTGCCATGGCGGAGACTCCCAGGGAAGAGAACACCATTGCACTTGCCCCCCTGGGTGAGGGGCAGGGCGATTCTGGTGCACCCTCCTAGTCAGCACCTGGAGCTAGTGCCCCACTTGCCCTCCCCACAGTTACACTAGTCAAATTCACCATTTTTCTCCTGCTTTCTTTTGGCTGCCTTTTCCCAACATAGACAGACATGGATGGCTTGGCAACATAGATACATCTGATAAATGTGCATTTTAATGCAGTAAAATGCAAGTTCAGGCATCAAAGAACAAGGAATGTAAAGCCAGGTCTACATCAAAGTTGTGCGAGTTAGGGTACAAAAAAAATTCATGCCACCTACCTGACAGCTCCTCTGGCAAAAAAAACCCTCACGTTGATGTGAGCACAGCTATGTTGGCAAATGAGTGCTTTTGGTTTTGTGCATTCCATTGGAGGAAGTGGTGTTACTACTTGAAGAAAAAAATTATGACTTACAATGCATGTATGCTAGAGACTGCTATAGCTTTGCTTAGATACTACAGCCATAGCAGAGGCTTTGTAGAGAAAACAAGCCCTGAGTCACATGTATAGGATGTGGGATTATGTACTGAAGAACAGTGACTTCACAAAGAATGTTGGGCTCATGGCAGGTAACTAATTGGCTGTGGTTTCCCAGTGCAGTATTATAGTGAAGATGAATGAGATCCACAAGTAGGAGGATATCCAACGGGAGTAGACTGGTAGCATAACCTGGACATATAGTATTAGTGAGCCTATTACTAAAACATTGTGGCTAGCTTTAGGGCCCATGCTTTGCAAAGGATGTCAAAAGTTGTAACAGACTCACAAGTGAGCCAGAGAGGCCTGGAGAATGGATTTTGTGAGAGAGTAAAAATGATTTAATAGTTTTACATGATTTTAAATGATTTAATATATCCAAGATTGTAGTATGGAGGTCTACAACTGTGGTTCTCAACTCAAAGGGCCCTGGACTCAAGTCACCGCTCACTGTACTAGAGGTACCCCACCATAACTATTAAATAATTTTTATTTAATTTATATATTACAGTGCTTACCCCCCGGTAGGGGCAGGGAAGGAACTGAGTGGGAAATTGATCCATTTTGCTCATCTTATACCTCGCATTACCCTTCAAAGCATCTGGTGGCACTGGTTGAGAATCTCTCCTCTACAAGCACCTGCATATAATTTTGATGGGGACTGGGAAGAGGTTTTTACTCCAGCAGAGTAGCAAAATTCAGCAGTTACATGCTGAAAACAAGGCAGGAGGTTTTAAAATACTCTATACAAATGCTCGTAGTATGGGCAATAAGCAGGAGGAACTCACCCTCCTGCTGGTTGACACCAGCCCGGACATAGTGGGGATTACGGAAACGTGGTGGGATGAAACGCATGATTGGGCAGTCAATGTCAAGGGCTATAGGCTGTACAGGAGGGACAGGATAGGAAAGAGGGGTGGGGGCGTGGCGCTCTATATTAAGGAGGAATACACATCCTCGTTAATAAGCAAGGAGCCAGGGGAGGGGCACTCTGAAGTGCTTTGGGTTAGAGTACAAGGCAGTCAAGGTGAAAGGGACTTAATGGTGGGAGTCTACTACAGACCTCCCAACCAGGGAGAAGAGCTTGACCAGGAATTCTTGGGTCAGCTCACAGAGGTGGTAAAGGCTAGGGATGTAGTAGTCATGGGGGACCTGAACTTCCCAGACATCTGCTGGGAAGAGCAGTCAGCCAGGTCTGAACGCTCACGTAGGTTCTTGGCCAGAGTGCAGGACCTCCATCTAACCCAGGAGGTGCACAGCCCCACCAGGGGGGATGCCTTGTTGGACCTAGTGCTGGCCACGGGTGACAACCTGGTGAGGGGGCTGCGAGTGCTCGACCACCTGGGCGACAGCGATCATCGCCTGCTGGAATTCACCATCCAGCGCAAGGTGGCAAAGGCATGCAGTAAGACAGCAGCCCTGGATTTTAGGAGGGCAGACTTCAACGAGCTAAGGAGGATAGTTGGAGAAGCGCTGAGGTCCTGGGGGGTTGGGAAGCCAGGTGTCCAAGGAGAGTGGTCGCTCCTTAAGGAGACGATCCTGCAAGCCCAAAGGAAGGTAATCCCAACGAGGATCAAAGGGAGCAGGAGAGCACACAAGCCTCTGTGGCTCACCAAAAGAATCCCAGAAGGTCTCCTTTCTAAAAAGGAGGCTTATACCCAGTGGAAAGAAGGGGTCATCACCAGGGAGGGCTATTCTGTAGTTGCTCGGCGATGTAGGGGGGCAGTTAGGAAGGCCAAGGCAGAGATGGAACTAGGACTGGCTTCCCAGATTAAGGACAATAAGAAGTCTTTTTTTAAATACGTAGGGGGTAAAAAGAAGGTCCCGGGTAATGTGGGGCCCTTGCAGGATGATATGGGTAATGTGGTCATCACACCAGACGGCAAAGCTAACATGTTTAACGATTTCTTTGCCTCCGTCTTCCTAAGTAGGGACCAAGACAGCCACCTCCCTGCTGGGCCCCCCTCGGGCCCTGGGGGAGGCACACCTGGGCCACGGGTTAGCGAGGATTTAGTTAGGGAGCTTCTGGAGGGGTTGGATGTATTCAAGTCAGCTGGCCCGGATGATCTCCACCCTAGAGTTCTAAAGGAACTGGCCGAGGTCATTGCAAGTCCCCTGGCACAACTTTACGAGCACTCGTGGTGCTCTGGTGAGGTACCGGAGGACTGGAAGAGGGCCAACGTGGTCCCCATCTTCAAAAAAGGCAGGAAGGAAGACCGGGAAACTATAGGTCGGTTAGTCTCACCTCGATCCTAGGCAAGCTGTTCGAAAAAATTATGCTGGCACACATCCAGGAGGGGCCAGCAGGAGACTGCATGCTTAGGGGCAACCAACATGGGTTCATCAGTGGCAGGTCCTGTCAGACCAACCTGGTGGCCTTTTACGATCAGATCACCAGATCATTAGATGCAGGGGTAGCAGTGGATATAGTCTTCCTGGACTTCCGGAAGGCTTTTGATACTGTCTCTCACCCCGTTCTCATTAAGAAACTGGGGGGCTGTGGTGTAGACACCCACACAGTCAAATGGGTCGCCAACTGGCTGGAGGGCCACACCCAGAGGGTGGTAGTAGATGGGTCCTTCTCAACCTGGAGGGATGTGGGCAGTGGGGTCCCCCAGGGCTCGGTCCTCGGGCCCGCACTGTTCAACATCTTCATCAGTGATTTGGACAAGGGGGTAAAAAGCACCCTGATCCAATTTGCTGATGACACTAAGATGTGGGGGGACGTGGGCACGCTAGAAGGGAGGAATAGGCTACAATTGGACCTAGACAGGTTACAAGGGTGGGCGGACGAGAATAGGATGGGTTTCAACACAGACAAGTGCAAGGTGATGCACCTGGGGAGGAACAACCAGCACCATACCTACAGATTGGGGAACTCCCCTCTTGTCAGCATGGAGGCGGAAGGGGATCTGGGAGTGATCATTGACTCCAAGATGAACATGGGCCGGCAGTGTGGAGAGGCAGTAAGGAAGGCCAACCGCACCTTGGCATGCATCCACAGATGCATCTCGAGCAGGTCCAAGGAGGTGATCCTCCCCCTCTATGCAGCATTGGTCAGGCCACAGCTGGAGTATTGCGTCCAGTTCTGGGTGCCACACTTCAAGAGGGATGTTGACGGCATGGAGAGGGTCCAGAGAAGGGCCTCTTGTATGATCAGGGGACAACAGGGCAGGCCCTATGAGGACAGGCTGCGGGACCTGAACCTGTTCAGCCTCCAAAAGAGAAGGCTTAGGGGGGATCTTGTGGCCTGTTATAAACTAGTCAGGGGGGATCAGCAGGCATTGGGGAAGTCACTGTTTCCCCGAGTACCGCCAGGAGTGACTAGGAATAACAGTCACAAGCTGGCAGAGGGTAGGTTTAGGTTAGATATCAGAAGGTGCTACTTCACGGTCAGGGCGGCTAGGGTCTGGAACCAGCTTCTAAGAGAAGTGGTGCAGGCTCCTACCCTGGGGGTGTTTAAGAGGAGGTTAGATGAACATCTAGCTGGGGTCATTTGACCCCAGTACTCTTTCCTGCCATGGCAGGGGGTCGGACTAGATGATCTGCTCAGGTTCCTTCCGACCCTACCAACTATGAAACTATGAAAGGGGTAGGTAACTAGCAGCCAGGAACGAGAGGAACCATTTAGGAAGGGGACAGAGGGCTCCTCCCTGGAGGTCTTTAGTGTTGGCAAGGACAGGGTTGTTACTTGCCCACATGGCATAGGTGCTGACTCTGTGGTAGGATTGCTAACCCTCCAGGATTGTCCTGAAGTCTCCAGGAATTAGATATAAATCTGCAGGAGACTGCTGAGAGTCACCTGGGAGAGAAATGAAAGGGCATTCATTAAAATACATATTGAATGGTGAATCCTATTTATACAGTAGTCCAGTGGGTTTTTAAAATGTAATAGTAATGTATGTTTGCCTTCTTGATGTAAAGTCTACACACTGTAATCTGTAACTGATATATGCAAGCAGGCAGCCAGGTTTGTGTTGTGTCGAGGGCATGCTGGCGTTCCAGAAACCTCCTGGAATAGATTCAGAGTTGGCAGCCTGACTCTCCAGGTGCTGTGATCTTCAAGTACCCACCGAAAAAAATTACTGGGTGCTCAGCACCCACAAGTCATGGCTATTTCCTGCTTGGAGACATTAAGAAAACACCCCAAAACACACATTACTAGAAGAAGCAGTGCATTACTTCAGCACAGCTCTGCAGCATCTGTAAAGACCGGGTGCTTCAGCAGGGCCTTTTGGTGCTTCTAGGTCAAGTTGATTCAATCAGCTACTATATAAAAACAGCAGAAAAGCCACACTAAAGCGCCCAACCTTTACAGATGGTGAAGAACCAGGTTCAGGCAATGCACTGCCTCTTCCAGGCATGCCAAGTGCCGAGTGTAAAGTGCCTTTTTTTGGCTTTGGGGTTTGTTTTGGCTGCCGACAAGCACCTACCAGCAGAAACCAAAGCCTGTGCTTGTGCCACAGGGTAAGGGCAGCAACTCTCAACCTTTTTGGCATGGGGCTCTCTCTCCCTTGGACTCTAAGCACTATTCACTGGACTTGACCCCCCTCATCGGACTCGAGGCTCCCTTCACTGGACTTCAATCGCCTTCATTGGACTCAACGCACTGTTCACTGGCCTGGAAACCCTCCTCGCTGGACTCCAGGCAGCTTTCACTGGCCCAGAGGCCCCTCCTTGGACTCCGGAACTGCGGTGAATACAGCAGCGCCAGCTTCAGAACCCCCTTCATGCACGAGGCCGGGCCGGGGTCGTGGGGGATCCCGGGGGCCGCCTCCCTGGCGCACCTGGCGGCCGGGCGGGACAGCGAGGCGGGGCGCGGGCGGGAAACGGCGGGGCGGGGCGGGGCGGGGGGCGTGGTCCCGGGGCCGGGATTGGCGCGGGCGGCCCTGCCCCCGCCCCCGCCCCCGCCCCCGCCCGCAAAGTCAAGTGGAGCTAGAAGGCGAGAGGGGGAAAGGCTGGCGCCGGGGAGAGGCTGTGGCGGCGGCAGCGCGGGACCATGCCCACCAACTTCACTGTGGTGCCGGTGGAGGCGCAGGGCGAGCAGCGGGCGGAGGAGGCGGCGGAGGCGGAGGCGGAGGCGGGGCGGGAGCTGCAGCCGGGTGAGCGGGGCGGGTGGTGCACCGAGGACCCCCCCGCCTGCACGCCGCGTGGGGCTGGGGCGGCCCTTGCACGTGGGCGCGGGGCTGGGGGTGCTCGCCCCTTCCCGGGGGCTGCTGCTGCCCAGGGAGGCGCGGCCCCGGCACCGCAGCGCTGGGCACGGGGCAGGCCTTCACCCTGTCCTTCCAGCTGGTGCGTGGGGTTGTGCAGTTTGGTGTGGGTCATGATCGTGGGGGCCTGAAGGAAGGAAAAAGGAGTATCTGGTAATACAAGTCACGGCCGTCGATTTTTATTTATTTTTTGGCTGTGTTGAGAGACTGCTTAGCAGGCTGATGGACTTGGGAACCAGGGCGGTCTTGACTCATTTGTGAGCAGATGAAGTGAGCTCAGGCCCACGAGAGCTTGATTTAGTTAGTCTGTAAGGTTTGTGTGCTCTGCCTTCTGCCTTTTAGTAATTTTAACAGTGCTTAACACTATGGTAAGTGTTGTTATTTTCTCTGGCATCATCAGGGACCTGTCCTCCACAATTACCTCCTGCTGGGTGTATTGTTCCTCTTCACTGCTGTGATTTCCCTTGTTCCAGGGGAGTGAGAGACAAAGCAGGTAGCTAGGGGGAAAGCCATGGTAAGCAAACCATGAAAGCATTTAGCTCCTCAAGTTCGAGTCTTGTGAGGAGATTGGGACTTCTTCCTGCCCGTGTTGGTTTTCCTTAGAGAACTGGAAGTGCACATGCGTGCATACGTGGGGCGCTTGAATTGCGAGTTTTATCTTGAACCTACATCCGTGATCCTAAGGAAGTTTGTTGTTCTTTTCTTTTGCTTGGATTAGGTGGAAGTATGGACTGTAATAAGCATTCTGATGTTTTCCTAACTGTCTTCCAGATGGATTGTGTTAAATACAGGTTGGTTATTCTTCAGGAAGAGCTTGAAAGCCCACATCTCTTATCACTTTTTTAAGATTCCTTAGATGCCCTTTCTAGACGCTCCTTGCATAGATTCCTTCCTTTCTTCCTTTCTTCTGCATTCAGTGTATTAGATGAGATGGATCAACAAGGAGTGGTTGATAGAGCAACACTGGAGTTATATCAAGAAAGGCACGCACAAAGTATGCTACACCAAGAACATGCTACTACAGACTTATTTTCTTTGTGGAAATATGCTCTTTTATTCCAGTGGTAGGACTTTAACCATCAAAATGATAATGATTCATAGTGATAGTGTCCTTGGAGCCCATGGTATAGTTCTAAAAGGATTTAATCCAATCTCTTCATTAATTTTGTGGTATAATTGTAGTAATAGTTTTCTTTATCACCAGTGATTGTCTCATACTTACTTTTTTTGCTTTTACATGAAGCTGGTACAGGACGATTCAGAGTTTGTTTCACTTTCTTATTACTAAAGTTTTGCATTATGGTACAGTGGCAAATGCAGTACAGTCACGGGTGCTTCTCATGTTTCAGATTATTTAGTTTTAACTGTGATTTTGCAAAAATCTCATTGAAATGGAAAACCAAATAAAACAAACTTTAGTACTGTGAGGCTGTTACGCTGGCACCTGGGAAAATGTACACTACTATTGTTACTATCAGTTCAACACAGGGGTGGGTGGCCAACTGGTGGCTCTGGAGCCACATGTGGCTCTTCAGAAGTTTAATATGCGTCTCCTTGAATCTTTGCACAAGCACACACCAGCTTCCATAGCCATTGCGTCACATTACATGTTACTGTGGCTCTTTGGCAGCATACATTGCTAAGTTCTGGCTCCTTCTCAGGCTCAGGTTGGCTACTCCTGGTACAAAGCATATCCCTCTTGCAATTTTTTTTAAAACTGGATTGCTTACTTTTCTTGCAGAAACGTAACACCCAAATGTAAAACACTTTGGTATTGCCCTTTTGTCCAGAGAAAGTGTGTGGAGCACTTCTGAACACTTCTCCACTGAGCCTCACTGTGCCCCACAAATAAATGCAAGTGTAGGCCCACAGACCACATCAACAAATCCTAGTCTGAGTCACTCCACCATGCTGTCTTCCAGAGATGACTAAAACCAATTATTGCTAACCTATGTAAATTTCACTCCTTTCCTTTAAACGAGGTATGGAAGTCAGGATTCTGGCTCATGAGTTTTCTGGTTCTGCTTGATTATTGAACAATTAATTATACAGTTTCCCCAACAGGTTCCATGTTGAGGCTTCCTCCAGTGGCTAGTGTAGCGAGTGGTTAGCAATTACTCCTGTTTCTTTAAGGAATAAGGGTTTAGATCATGAAATTTAAACATTAAGGGGTTCAAATCCATGCTGCTTGTCTTCGTGGCAAGAATGGCAGAATTGCATGGCATTCACACAGTAAGCTGGCATGTTTTATACTGAAAAACTAGTAGTTTGTAGATTAGTGGGACTTGCTAAATGCAGGCGTGTTACCAGTTATCTGTTGCACACTTTGGTTGTGTAGCCTTTTGTTCGGCGTGCCTCTTGTACACTTTTCTCTGTCTAATTTGCAGAGTATGCGAGTCTGTGAAAGCTTTTGGCTTGCTATCATTATTTTCTTACAAGTTGTGGAGATGTAGGTTTTTCCTCTGAGGCAGCTGGTTCAACACCAGCAGTGTCTGCCATGTGTGCAAGTGTGATGTCTGAAGGTTCAGAAGTATGTGTTGTATTGGCAAGGGTAGCCCATCTGGCAAGGAAGGAGCAGGCAGGCTGGTGTGGATATCGTACAGCCCACTGCTACAAATGCTTCTGACTGTATTTGGTTTCTAGAATTTCACAAGGGAAGAGTTCCAGGAAGTGACTGATGGCACATGCCTTCCTGATGGCTCCCTCCAGCTGATGCAGTTTATCATTCCTAAACATGGAAAGGGAGAGATGCTCTTAGTTGTACTTACCCATGGGCTGACCTAGGATTTTGAACAGGGGAGTGCAGGTAGCATGGTGCATCATATTTTTCTCCAGTCAAAAAGAAACCAGCAGCTTTACTAACATGCCAGGGGCTCTTAGGGCTATATTACTCTGTTTAAGATTGAAGCAAAACAAATACAACTTTATGGGAATGCATACTAATTTGCTATATAATATTACAGATGAAAAAAGTTAGCAAACTAGACAAGGTGTTTTGTTATTCCTGTAGTCCATTAGTATTAAATATATATTTCTTATTCAGATTCATAAAACAATCTAGCCTTCTTGAGCATCTTAGCAGCAGCAGCATGCTGACAAGTATTTTACCTGCATTAACTTTTTCTGTACCTGAGTTATTGTTTTTAACTAGAGTTAAAAAACAGTCTGTGGGGCTGTGAAATAGGAGAGGTTAACAAGACAAAATTGCAGAGGAAAAGATAATTTGGTAACTGGAATATCAAGAGCATCAAAAAGTAGAGAGGGTCATTAACACTTGTGGAGTGGAGAGAGACTAGCAGGAAGCTGGTGAATTTGTCTTCCTCAGCCCTGTCTGACCAGAAATGCTGTGATCAGGCAGTTGGTTTTAAATTTTGGATAGAGCAGGGAATCAAAGGAGAGTGTGACCACATCCACCCCCCACTTGCTTACTTTCATTAACTTTTAAACGGGAATAAAATGTGATGTGCGTAGTGGATATATAATTTTCTGGTATCAGTAAGTTCTCTGCATAAGTGAAAAGAGAGGGCTAAGTTGAAGGGATAATGAGGATTGTGGATTTAAGTGATGGGGAAGATGATGCTATTACATGTAATAATGTGTGCAGATGCTCACATGCACATGGAGGTTTTTGCACTTGGAGGGAGAAAGGTAGAGGAGTGACAGGTTAATGAAATGCTGATAGACCTGTCTGAAAGAGGAGAATCTAGAGAAGATGGGACTTTTTTTTCCCCCCCTTAGCTGGCATACCTTGTTACCACCCCTAAACATGGAGGAGGGTGGCACTAGCTCTTGATGTGCTTTTTTAGCAACTGTTAAATGGGAGTACAGTGTTACAGACAAAGGGGCATGTTACAGATGACAGTGAGCAGTCACCACCCTGAAGAATGTCAGGAAAAGTTTCAGCAGCATGGCTCTTCTCTTGTTTTCTGGTTGGTGTAATATTCCCTCTTTCTATTATAGCTTGAATGTAAAAAAACAAATAAAACCAAAACACAACAACCCTAGGAAATTAGCAAATATCATTTATCACCTGAACATTCCATTAATTTCAGTTTCCAATAGATACCAAAAGCTATGCACACCGCAACTTGTACTTTAGTCCAAAACACAAGCGATGCTCTCCAGTAGTCTTTCCCAAAAATGTGGAGCATCTGAAAATCAGTGTGCTTATTTTTAATGCAATTGATTAAAAAGAAAATAAGCAAAAACACTTTATGATATCACCATTTAGATTTCCCACTAGAATGCAGGTTTGATGAAGCTGCAGCATGTATTGCATTTGCCTTCTGTTGGAGATTTAGATTTGAAAGCTTTATGGTATATTGGAGTTTGAGTTTGGTGTGAAGCAAAGGTGGAAAGGAATGCACACGCTTTCCATCTTTAAATTGTTGTGATCTTATGTCTTAGGATTTGGATGATGTCTGTGGTGATGGTAAACAGTTTTTGTTTGCTTAAATGAGTCCTTAATGTTGGTTGACATCTGCTTTTATATATACTTCTTTTTTCCTTGGCTTGTTGTTAATTTTATAAGGCATTCAGTTTACATTCTGGTACTTAACACAGACCATCCATTTTTACCCATAGCTTGTGTTACACAAAGCATATCTTCTTTTAAAAAAAAAAAAAAAGGCACCTAGTATTTGAAAGACAATAAATGAAGTTAGACGTAGGCTAGGCAGACTTCGTCCAATGTGGAAAGAATCTGAATGACACAGATGGGTAGGCAGCTTGCTTACTAACATTAGGAAGACAAAGTTATCAAAAGCACTGATATGTCCCACAGCAACATACAACTGTGAAAGTTGGATGCTTACAAAGGCATTACAGATAAAATTACATGCTTTTGAGATGAAGTGCTGCAGAAGGATATTGTGTTTCCTGGACCTAAAAAAGATCCAACAAATGGGAGGTCAGTAGGACTGGATGCAAGCCTCAATTGTTGCAAATGGTGAAAAGCAAGTAACAAATACTATGAGCACACTTTAAGAGCAGAAGGAGAGGACCTAGAAAAGTATATAATATAGAAGCCTGGGAACCAGGGCAGAAAAAGAGGGGTCAACCATCTCAAGTTGCAGCAAGGGAGGTTAAGATTAGATATTCGGAACAACTTTCTCACTAGGCGGGTAGTAAAGCACCCTTGAAGGCATTCAAGACCTGGCTAGACAAAGCCTTGGCTGGGATGATCTAGTTGGGGCTGGTCCTCCTTTGCTCATGGATGATCTCCTGAGGTCTCTTCCAACCCAGACTTCCTATAATTCTCTGATTCAACAAGAGAAGGGATGGTACAAAGACATTACACATAAATTTAATATAAATATAGTGGCAAGGCTGACAACAGCTAAGCGATGAGCATTTGTCCATTGTGCTCCTAACGCTCTTAATGAGTATGGGACTCGATTGATTGCTCAAAAGTTTAAATCGCTTTTACTGGGAGAAATCGGTGCTTTGTTGTTCACTTGTAATTTTCTCAAGGCATTATATAGCATTGGCTTGCACATTCTGATTATGCCTTGTTTGTGGGGGTGGGGTGGGAATAATCTCTTTAGTATGTTTTGTTATTCCAATTTTATTTAATATTACCGTATTTTGATATTATGGGAAAAGAGCAAATACACATTCCTTCTCTGCCATTTCGAGACAATACTTAATTATTTATATTTCTATCAAATCCCCTGCTAATCTTTTGAAGAGGAGGGGCCCTAGTATTTTCCGTCTCTTTGGTACATTTTTTTCTGTGCCTCTTTTTGTCCTTATTTTGTGCATCTGAGCTCTTTCCTCCTGCTATAATGCAATGCAGTACTCCAGGTGAGTCCTGTGGCATTGTAATATTCTTATATAATTTCCAAGTCCATTACCTGTATAAGGGAACACTTAGTTCTTGTTTTTTGTTTTGACCTGCTGCTACTCTGCAGTGAAAAGTTTTTTCTTTTGCGCTGTCTGAACGTTGTTAACTTTTTTTTCCTCAGTGAAGATTTACAGTTAAGTTAGAACCCAGAATGCTATATGAATTGTTTAAAATGTTTCCAATACACGTTTCATTTCCATGATGAGTATCTGAACTTAATCATCTTTTGTGTGGGCCTTTATGCTGAAATTCTTCTCAGACTTCTCCACTCTTTACTAAGTCAAATAACTGTAGCATTTATAGAGTTTGCCACTTATTCATTCTTCCCAGTTTATTAATAAAGCTTTTCAAGGGACAACAGCATGGAAATTTGTGGCATGTCACTTTACTGCAATGAAGAAAACAAACTTTTGTTCCTGTATCTTGTTTTCTATCTTTTCAGCTACTTTGTGATCTGTGATAATACTTTGCCTCTCTGTCCTCTTGGTACAGTCTTTGTTTTTTGCTTCTTGAAAGGATCGTTATGGGAGGCTTTTTAAAAGCCCAAATCAGTTGTCACCTGGTCCTGCTCTGTTCACTTTTGATAAATATAGAGATATGTAATTGCTACTGATTTTAATCCAAAACACAAATTGCCAATGAGCGGCAGTTAGCTGTGTTTAGTCTGTAGCCACGCATAATGTAAGGTGGGGTGGAACTTTTTATATTAGCTAACTGAATTAGGGATGCATAAACTTTTGTCAGCCACAGCTCCTTTCAGCAGAGATAACGTATGATTCCCCTAATCTCTCCCCCCTTTATCTTTTTTTAACTTTGTTTTTGAGAGTAACAGTTTCACTTTATAATTGAGCTTGAGAATCCCTTATCGTTTAGAGATTGACTAGACTATCTTTTAAGAATCATCTGTAATCCACATGTTTAATCAAATTATTGAGAAGCTTGATGCCCTTGTTGAGGGTGTTGGGTAAGGTTAGTGGTTCAGTTTGGGGGTCATCTGAGTAAGGTTTTCCTGAAATACAGCTCCTTGAAAGCACTGGGCTTTTTTTAATAGAAATTGTCAATTTAACTTTGTTCACTCCTAAATTCAAATGATAATTCTGATTATGCCCAAACTGGTCTTAGTATTTTGACATTTTATCCTAGCCAGTGCATGCTACACCCATCAGTCACTCTGTGGAAACAAAATTGAAAGTAACTTTTAGGAAATAATTAGGTTTGCACTGTATGTAGAACACTAACATCTCTAGCAATACTGGTTTTGGTTACTGAACATTATTGAAGAAAAAGTAACCTGGGGTTTCTTGGTCAATTAGATTTCAAAGAACTTTGGATATGGGACAGTGGAAAGCCTTCATCCCAAACACTTCCCCAATAAACTTAATTTCATTAATCCCAATATTCCTTAGATACAAGACTTATGCTCATAACACTAGTACAAGACCTTTCAGAGTTTTAAAAACAGCCACCATATCTAAAAGAACGTGGTCATACAGGGCACCTCTTATTTCAGAGATGTTTAAAACAGTGCTATTTTTAATCAGGGTATCTTTTTAACGTGTACTGGGGGTGGTGAAAAACTACCAGTTTGCTAACTCCTACAATTTAACAGGACTAACCCAGTTAACATATATAAGCATTCAGTTAAATTATTTTTCTTGCTCTAAGCATGAGAGATGTTTAGGTATAAAGAAATTTCAACAAATGGAATAGTAGTAAAGGAGAAAGGACCCCGAGCTTTTGATATCAGCTGTCCAATAACCTGAATTGACAAAAAAAATTGCTCAAGTTGGGGATATCTGACCATATAAGAATTTGGGAGGGAGTTGTATGTGGGAGCTGCTTGTGAATAATGTAACGCACTTTTAAGAGACCATCCTGCATTTGATTTTGCAGTCTTTAAAACACACTGATGAAATAGATAGAGTGATGTTATAGTCAGGATGGTCCAGAAAAAAGAGGCAAGGATTTTTGTTGGTAATATCTTTCACAGGTTGTTGTTCTATATATAGCCCAAGCTATGTCTGCCTTTTTTTTTTTTTGTGTGTGTGGTTTTTTTTTTTCCCCCTTGGAGACCTGAGGAAGGGTACTTCATACCTGAAACCTAGTCTTTCTCTCAACTGTACATTTGGTCCAATAAAAGATAATGTCCACAGAAATCCTTGAATCGCTGATGAGATTTGTTTGAATAACTGACCTTTTCATTTTTTTATAGCTGAAGTGAGTGTTACTTTTTTTTAAAAAATACATTTATTTTCCTAGCAATTTGAGAGATGATGAGAACAAAGTGATAAGCAGAACTCAGTTTTAAAAGACTGTTTCTTGCCAATTTAAATTCCCTTGGGCTATAGAAACAAATAAGTTGCCATAACTATGTTCTTTCTTTTGCATGGCTTCTGAATCATAGGAAATGAGGAACTTAAGTGCAGTGAACTTTTGAGAGAATATATATATGTTTTGGTTTACAATGTTACATAACCTTTCATGAAAACAAAACTCCCTTAGTGAAATTAATCATCTTTATTACACATAGCCTGTTGTAAATTGTTGTGCTCTGTAACTGAATGTTTTTTTGCTTATACACATTCTTACTAGTAAGAACTGACTGGTAGTGTTACAGTACTGAAAAATAAGCAGCAAAATTTAAGTTGAATGTAACAATAAGAAAACAACTTTCCTCTTCCTCTATTTCTCTCACCACTCTCTTCACATAACAAATTGGCCTATTTGAACTCTATATCAAGTTAGAAAGGGTTGCTTTCAGTTACCTTGTAGGAGCTAAGCATAATGGGTTTTGTGTTTTTGACAAATTCAGACACAGGACTACTATTTTTGTACAGCTTTTAGAGACCAGGTTATAGAAAATCCAACCAAGTCTTGTTTTTTGGCCCCAGGGATTTTTGTATGAGTGTAGTTTAGCCTAGTGCAGACTTCCATGTAGATACGTTTGAAACTGTTTCCTGCTGGTACACTATGTGTGTGCTGAGGCTTTGCTCCAGTGTGCAAAGTATTTATCTTGTGCTGAAGCAGATCATGCTTGACAAACAGCTCTTCTGTTGAAGGTGAGGATGTTCGTTAGGGCAAGGGCTGAGCTTGCTCAGGAGCAGAGGTCCTGACTCATCTGGACAGGCTTATGGAGGACAGGATCCAGCAAAGTATCCTGCTTCTTCCTGAAAGCTCCTGTTCTTTGAAGTTTTTATTTTTATATATATATATAGTAGAAATGGTTGAGAAATGGAGCTGGGGTTGCTTGGTACCCCTGGCCACTTTTATAGAAAACATACAGCTGTAAAATACTGCCATCTGTTCTTTTAGCCAGAGAAGCCAGATCCTATTGTGCCATTCAGAATTCCTGGGAAAAACACTAATGCATTTTGTTTGAAACATGCTATCTTCTTACTCACTGATTCTGTCTGAAAGGTATAGGGAGGACCTACCCACCTCTTTAAAATTAATTTTCCCTCCACTTCACCCCTGGCACTCAAGCAGAGTGAAATAATAGGATCATATTTTGGCACATGGATCCATGTAAGTACTTAATAGGAGGAGTAGGATCCATCCCATAGTACCGCTTCTGGAAACTGTGCAGAAGGTTAGTTGAGGAGAGATTGGTAGGGAATTCTAATCTCATGTTGATAATGTGTAGTGTGGAAGAAGTATGGAGCTGAAAGACTGGGGCACAGTTGAGATTATGGCGCCCTTGGTGCAGCAGCTTGCAGCCTGTCTGCTGTGAGCAATCTGGGCTCTGTGGCGGGCAGCAGAGGCCTGTCTAGAGCCCAGGCTGGTTGTGGCAGGCGGCTAGGAGTCTGCGAGCTGCTGCAGTGAGGTCTGCAGAGCCTCGACCTGGCTTGTTGCTAGTGGAGGCTTCACATGCACCTCTAGGCAGATGGTGGGGGCGCTGCGAGGGGTCTGATCCTTCTTGTGGCAGTACTGCCCTGGCCCTTTGCGCACCTCGGGATGGATAGCAGAGGTGCCAATTACAATGCCTTTGTGTGCCATTCTCTAGCGCACATGTTGGATGTCACCAACCCCTGATCAAGGATAAGCCTAATCAATGTCTGATTGAGTGGCACTATCAACTTCCATATTTTACAACTAACTATTCTCGGCTTCTTCAACAAGAGCATACTTGAATTTACTTTTTACATTTGCATCACTCTGACTTATGTGAAGTCTGTGATCTGCTGAAATCCTATGATATTTCTTGTCAATGCTGTCACCCAGCTAGTTTGCTGGTTGCTTCAAACTCTATAGTTGCAGGTATCACTTGGTGAAATTCTGCGGTCTGTTGTGTAGAGGGTTTGGACTCCAATACCATGATTGCTAAAGGTGCACCAATATATTGGTTGGCTCTCAGATAAGCACTGATCAAAGGAGTAATGAAATTATTGGTTGTCAGCTTTTTTTGGTGGCTGTAGCTGATAAATTATGGCCATGTGCACCCTGGTGAGCATAGTCCCGCACCCTGCCACTGGCCCAAGCCTGCAGCAGACTATAGGTCCTGGTGAGCTGCAGAAGCGGGAGGGGGTGCCAGGGAGTGGTCACAGAGCACTGTGCTCAGCAACGAAGAGACCATTGCCAGCTCCTGCTGCTGCCACCATGGCAATCCCATGCATGCAGCAGGGACCTGAGCAGCAAGGCTGCCACAGAGACATTGACCTGGATGCAGGCAAGATAAGGTACCACGCGAGGAAAATTCTGCTCCACTGGGCACTTTTTTGCAAAGGCAGTTTCTCCCCAGCAGCCATGGAGCTCTGCTGTGTAGGGTCTACTGGCACTGTGGTAGTGGCCTGCTCTGGGGCTCCAAACATGCCTGGTGCCACTGTCTACATGAGGGCCCGCCCCATCCACCTGGGATGGCTGCATGGGGAGCGGGGCTGCAGGTAGCAGCTGTGAGGTGAGGGGACAGCGTGTATGGGAATAAGGTAGTTGCCACCTTCCTCATCAAGGGCGGGAGCAGGAAGGAGATGTGTGTGTTAAATGAAAAACAAACAAACAAACAAAGGCTTATATATGTCAGCAGTTTAAAATGCCTTGCACTGTTACTAAATATCGGTTATCAGATCGGCATTGACCAATATGGTTGGTTAATCATCGGCTGTCCGATCTGTAAAGAAAATCTATATCAGTGCACCCCTAAGTCCCTTTTGGTTTTGTGTTTAGTTTCAGTATAACACATCTAAATTACTTGACAAACAATGGTCTCTTGCTGTGTATTGATATTTAAATGAGCTAACTTTTTGTTTATTTTTCTGACTTCAGTTACTGTGTGGATTTAACACAGTGGTCATATAAATATCCATCCAAGTTATTAAAAAAAAAAGAAAAAAAAAAGCTACTTGGGTTAGTAGTTATTCTTGAAGATACTGTTTTTTTTGGTTATTTGTTTTTTACTATTTATATAATTCACATGAGATCATATGAAACAAAAATAAAATAGAATTACCAAGGCTGTGAGGGCAACTTTCTTTCCCATGCTTGGAGTTTTAGTGAACCTTGCTTCAGAAGGGTTTTTAGAAGTGCTATGTGTATATATAGCACTCCTAAATAAACACATATGGCAAAAACATTTTGAAGCATGCAAACTTTTGTAGGTAGAATATGCTCCTGACTCGTGTTTAAAATCAGAATTTGCTGGTTCATAGTAAGCTTCTATGTTCTCAAGTAAGCACTTTACCCCTTCCCCAATAGTGATGTTGGGTATTAGGTGCGTCTTAAATAGCTTGGACTTTGTTAGACTTTTTTTCTTTTTTTCTCTTTCTTTTCTGTAGTTATTTTGAAAAACAGTGCCATGCTGACATATAGGGAAAGTAGAAAAACACATGCAGTTTATGGGCCTCAAGACCAGAAGAGATTGATTATGTTAATATCCCCTAAACCTCTTCCGTAATCTGAAGCATAGAAACACATCCAGCAATCTCTGTAGCATTACTCTAATAACTCTTTAAGAGGACCAGTTTTGATTTAAAGTCGTAAACCAATGGAAAAATCCAGTATAATGGAGATTTATTTGTTCCAGTAGTTGTCTAAGTCCAACCTGCTGTTTATTTAATTGTGCTGTGTTTGTACCCTGAGCTGGGCTAGCTTCATCTTCCAACAATTGGATCCTATTATGCTTTCTTTCCAGATCCTTCTATTCAAACTTTCTTCTAATCTAGGAACATGTATACTTTGGTCAACTTGCTTCTACATCTTTTTTTGGGTAAGCTAAATAAGTTCAGGCTCATTTGGTATTGTTTTGTTTTAACCTTATTTCTTACTAACTTTGATATCAGTAAATAATGGAAGTATTGGACTATAATACCCATTTGGAGGCTTGCTGCATGAAAACTGAAAAAATCAAGTAGGCTGAAAGTGATGGCTTCCTTATCAGCCTTGCTGCCCTCTTAAATATTGGAGCTTTCTCCTCATACATATCTCTATTTTAAGTGTAGTTCTATTTTCTTTTATAAGAAAGCAGAACACTTCTTAACCAACCTGTATCCCTAGCCAGCCCATGACAAACACTAGAACTTTGCTCTGTATATGCCATATAATTAGGGAAAGGAAAGACATTCATCATCTCATCTTAAAACCATCTGGTATTTTCTTGACTTCAAGCTCTAGAGCTTCTCCTGATCACTAGACTTGACTTGGCTGTGATATCCCAGCTTGAACTCTACCGGTGATCCCCTTGCTGGAGACGAGGCTTGCCAGGATTTGGAAGCGTTTTTGGACAGAGAACTGAAAACCCACAGCCTGAACTTGTACAATGTATGTGTGCCAGGGGCAGATGGCAGGGGAGCCACAAGAGACCCAGTCCTTGCTGTGGCAGCACAGCCCTGGCCCCTCCCCCTCTGCCCACCCGCAGGCATGCATGCTGAGCAAAATTCCTTCCCGTGCCATGCTTTGGCACCTGTGCCAGGGATTGCCTACCCCTGTAGTAGGTGCTTCGACTTAGACAAATAAGTCATATGACTTTGTAAAGTTTCAGATATCCTTAAGATAGTGTCTAATAGTATCAGTAAGTAGATAGGTGTCTTTGCTCTTTATAGTATTGGTAGGATGGATCTTGGAACAATACTGCACCTAGTTCTGGTGTCAAGATTTTAAAGGGTATTAAATTTTAGAAAGGGTGTAGGAAAGATGGAAGGGTGGCTTGATAAGCTTAATTTTAAACTTCATGGGGAAAATAAAATGGGTATTATAGAAGAGAAGGACATGACAATAGTGGTTGGAAGTTGCAGCCACACTCATTTTAAATTAGAAATACTGTACTTGAATCCAAGATGAGCCTGAATTTTATCTGACTCCCCCAATAATTAGATTATATACATGTAAAACTTATAAATGTCTTATTTTCCATGTATAGAATCTAATTGTTGGAGGGTCATTTTCTAAATTAATTCCTCCAACTACTGTAGGGGGACAAAGTATGGGGAGGTCAAACAGGCTGCTATTGTGGGTGAGGATGGCGGGGGGAGGAAGCTTCAGGGGGGAGATGGGCAGGTGCAGAGGTGGTGTGTGTGTGGGGGGGGCACGGGGGATGGTAGAGGCAACAGCTTTGGCTATGGCCCTCACTATGGGTAGGGGCTGGAATCTGATCCATAGCAGTTGTCTACCTCCCTTCCCCCACCCTTGTACTTGATTTCTAAGATGTTGTGTGTGGGAGGGGGAGAAATCATGTTAAATTGAATAAATGTGGTAGGATGGGTTACAGTGGCTTTTTCATAACTAAAGACTGAGCTTTCTTTAATGCATTTTTATTGCTCATTTCCTACATGTTATAAATATACACTTTTCAGTTGATGAGGCTACTGGGAAATGGGCTAGCAAATGCCAACAAATTGGGCCAGATGGTTCTTCACTGACATCCAGGGTTGGCAATGCTTCAGGAGTGGCAGGTCAAAATTGCTCAGCTGGGTCCAAGGCATGCCTTTGACCTGGCTACTGCTTCTCCTTGTTGCCTGGTAGTAGCTGTTTTTTTTCTCAGTACTGCAAGGGTAAAGTGTCCTGCTGCCAAAACGCCGGCTTTGTTGGCTGCATAGAATAGTTCTTCCAGTCACATCTAGTCCATGGGCCAGGGGCTTCCAACTTGTGCTGCAGAGAGAGGCAGATATGTCAAACACGGCTCATGGTCATCAAAACTCATTTGGACCTGACTGATCTATTGACTTGATGCACCTGGGTCAGTCTATGCAGGCAAGGCTGTTGATTGTCTCATGTGGATCAAATAGCTGCAGGGCGCACAGACCAAGCACCTTCTTTATGCCTGTGCATATTATGCACATTCACCTGTGCAAAGGTTAGTAGTTGTTAGGGGTTGCCACTTTTTTGTAATGCTTCAGTATCATTTGTTTCTTCATAGTCAAAGGGATTTTCATGCTGGTGATTATGTTTCCACAGCTCCAGGACTAGCTCAGTACAGGTTTTTAGGATGAGGAAGATCACTTTCCTTAAGTTATCCCGACCCTGCAGCAAAACCCTCTCTTACCAGCTCACTTTTCCCCCTGCCCCTGGAAGCAGCACTGGTCAACAGTATGCAGCTGGTCATAAAGCTTAGCTCTCTTGTGTTCTGGCCAAGATTTCCTCCTCTTCTGATAGTTTCAGGCATCGGGCCATGACTGCACAAAATTGTGATAATATAATACTAAGCACTCATTTTGTTACTGCCTTTTACCAATTCTGTGTCGGTTCCAATTTACAGCACAGTATTGCTCTGTACCACTTTGCCTGCAAGTTTGTGGCATTGTTGAGGACTTTTAAATAACGTGCGTAGTGAGACAACATAGACTTGGCGGTAGGACTGTGTTTGGATGTTAAGGATTATTTTGTGTGCTCTTTTGGGAAGAAAGAGTGCCCCGGCCATGACATGTCTAATGCCATAAAAGATTAAGGTGAGCCCCTGAGGGACTGATGCTGGAAAAATGGAGGCATTGCCTCTTTATGAGGCCAGTTGTGAAGGATATAGTGGGCAGGATTGTGCTGCTTACAGCAGAGAAGTGGAAATGTATAGTTTCATGTGGATACTTGCCAGTATTATGGAGTAATTTACTCTGTCATGAATTTACTCTGTAGTGATCATGCATTTGCTCTTTACATTTCCCAAACACTGCCTGCAACAGATGCTTGGCTATTGGATGCTGGGGGGAGACAGCTGGCACTGAATCGGCTACCTTGGGATTAGATTGATATGTGACGGGTGCAGTGGCATGTACTTACTTTGTGGAGTAACTTTCCCAGGAGAGGGGTAACTTGTATTGGCATATGTCTGAGTCAAGCATCTGCTCCATTTTTACTATTCCATAGAAAGTGTATCATGTATTTGTACTCTCAGCTTATACTGAATGCTGATTTTAAGTTGGTGCATGCATTCTCAAGGACAATGGGAAATAAGAAGCAATGTTCTTGCATGCAAATTATTGAACTTAATTCTCTTTTTTTAACCTGACAAAATGGTTCCTTGGACTTTTCTATCTATCACAATCCACCTGTACTTAAGTCAGGACATTATGCTGCCTTCATTTCTATCCTAATTTGCTTCCTTCTTTAGCAGTAAGGTGGTACTTATTACTTGGGCACCTGTAAAACCTTCTAAGTATGAGTGTGCGAAATGAGCAGCATTGGATTTGGATTCAGCCCAAATTGGGGACAATAATTTGATTTGGATCACTGTCCTAATTTTGATTTGGCTGAATCCAGATCTTCAGATTTGCCGATTTCAGAGAATCAGTGATTTGGCCATAGATATAGCTTGCTTTTTTTTTTTTTTTTCCCCTACATACCTCAAGGTACTAGGCACAGCTCGTGAACGCTGCGATGCTGGGGTGGATGGAGTGTTCCACAGGAACATGGGGGGGGGGGGACCCTTATGCCCCATTGGCTTGGCGATTGGCCACAGGGGGACTCCAGGTGCCCCCCAGACCCAGGAGGTACCAGTCACTGAGCTGGGAGGGTGCAGGGCGGAGGTGGCTTCTGGTCTACTTCCAGGTCTGCTGCCAAGTGCCCTGTGGACACCCCTCCCTGCCCTGCTTCTGTGAGACGCTCCATCCTCCCCACCATTGCAGTGTTCAAGAGCCACCTGGTACCTTGAGGGATGTAGAAAAAAAATGATAAAGCTGTGTCTATGTCCAAATCATTGAATCTTTCCAAATAGAGTTGGAGGCTTCCAGTTCAATTTAGAGAGAGTAAAAGGTCTTCTGATTTGATGTGGCCACTGAAGCAGGTTGAATCAAATGGGCAACCAAAGCTTCATGCAGCCTTACTTCTAAATCTAAGTCGATGAGTAAAGGCACAAGTCTTTGCCATTTCCTATGTTGCTAACATTTTGACATTATGCCAGCTAGGTTAAGGCCCATTTTGTTAGGCATTGTATAAATATATAGGAAAAAGGTGGTCATTGCTTTCCCCTGCTCCCTGGCTAGGTTTAAGAATTTCAAGGTTACTACTTCCTTGTGGTATGAATAGCTCTTCTTCTTCGATCATGGAAGAAGGCTGATTTAACTTCTTTTCACAGTCTTGGACCATTCCATGAGCCCTGCTTACCCATTATGGACAGTGAGAGATGACTACAGAACAGCCACCTAGAAACTTTATATACCTTAAGAAATATCTTTTTGTATTTTTTTTTTTTTTCCCCCCGCCCCCCCCAAAGCTTCTTGTGATCCTGCTGCTTTTGTTGGATCCTGCCTGTTTTACTCTTATTTCACTTTTCTGTGTTGCCTTTCCTTTACATTTTATGGTTCCTCTACTTCCTTATTTCCAGATTCATGAACTGATTGCATGAGAGAAGACTTTTTTTTTCTTTTTGTTGACTGCACAAGACAAAATCCATTAGTATGGATTTTTTTTCCATCTTTCCAAATATATTCACACATTCCTCATGAAAGCTGTTACGCAGAAGACGAGCTTGTACAGGGGACGCTGTTTCTGAGCCAGTAATCCTCACCAGAGAGGTGCTGCTATAAACCCATATGGGTGTGGTTAAATGCACTTCTATTAATGAATGTCCAGTGATGAGATAATGCATTTAGAAATAAGTATATGTGCATGCATGTAATGTACAGAATTATCTGTTGGGGCAGTGGTTTGAAATCTTTCCCAATGTTCACCACTGCATAATTTTTAGTCCTGTGCAAAGCAGCTAGTCTTTGCTGCCATTTTTTTTTTTTTTTCTCCCAGGGGACAGTGATTCAATTTGGTGATTCAAATCACTGTCCCAAATTGATTTCGGCTGCTGCCAAATCAGCCAGGCCCATCCTCCGCCTGTTCTCCCAGCCCGGCAATAGCTATCCTGCCCACTCTAGCTCCCGGCATTTTTGAAGGAGGGGGAAAAAAAAGCTCCCACTCACTGGCTCCTGCCTGGCAGGAGGGTGATCCCTGCTGCCCCGTGCTGTGTTGGGGGGGGGGGGGGGGGCCTCTGCATGAGCCCCCTCCCCGCTGCCTCAGTTTCCCCCCGCCCCTTTGAATCGATTTGGACCTTTTAATTGGTCTCTGATTCGATGCGGATTCAGAGATTTGGCCACCAAATCAGGCGAATCTCCTCTGAATTGTATCACCACGCAAAGCTTTGCACAACCCTAATAATTTTTAGTATGAGTATACAGGTTGGCTGAAAAAATAATGTAACTAACCATACATAATGTAACTAATCGTACTTTTGTTTTAAGTTCTGAGATGCACTGCCTCATGTGGATGTCTGGTTATATGCTCTGTGTAGCTTGGTCTTGAAAATTAAATGCCCAATTCCCATTTGTATACAGAGTTGAACTGTATATCAGCTGTTTGCTTTTAATGTTTTATAGATCATAAAATACAAAAAATTATATATTTTTCACTATACATATGCATATACCTTTCACTGCATGTATAATGACCTCCTCTATGACCTTTGGTTGGAGATATTTAAGATGCCCAAGGCTTTTGGTTTTCTTTCTTGTACCAAAACAATTTAAGGAATTAATTGCTTGGTTTAAATAGACCTATTTTCTGGTTTCTCCAGTTCTAGTTACTTTCTTTCTTTTAGCCCTGTCGTATTTAAGCTACTGTTTTTACCTGATCCACTAATACATTTCTTCCTGTTGAGGTTCTTAAGCACTTCTGGTAGAAATAACGGAGACAACCAAAACTTAACACTATTGATGTTTGAAGTGTGGTTTGGATGCTAGCTGTTTTTAATTTCGCTTATGTAAATATACAAGATTACAAGTCACTTCACTGAAGACTTACAGTAGTGTCTAAGCACTAACAAGACACAGTTAAATTTATGAATCTGTATTTTGTTGGCCATGGAATTACTTCTCTATTGCTTTTGACCTTTTCTCTGATAAGGGATATTTCTAGCAGCATTTAACTACAAAGATAGTTGGACCATGACCTCAGTTACTGTGGCTTTGACAGTATCAGCTGAGTCGCATTACTTGGCAGAACTACTTTTAGAGGTGCTAAATGCTAATGAGTGCTTGACATTAGGTCTTCTATTAAAGATACCATCATGTTGGGGGGGGGGGTCCTTTTACAATAAGAGTGTCACTTTAAACATTTTTTCTGCTTCTCTGTTTTGTGAGAATGAAAACAAGTGTAGGGTTTATTCTTGATCTGATTATCCTTTCAAAAGGGGTGTTGGGGGGGAAAGGGGGGTAGAATTGCCCTTTACACTTGAATGGCATTTTTACTTGAATTATCCCAATTGGCCCAGGGAAACAGTGTTATCTTGGTACTTTACAGGTAGGTAAAGTGAGACTGCAGGCTTGTATGTCTGTGGAGTCCCAGAATAAAAGGCATTGTCCTGTAAAAATCAGATGTCTCTTTTAACCTAAAGTAAGAAGGAGCTACCATTCCTGCAGTACAGGACTCCACATGCTCAATTTCCCTTTTAACAAAAAAAAAAAAAGAGGGTATTGAGCAAGCTTGGAGACAAATTAGTAGTAACTGGAGAAAAAGATTAAAAGGGAGAATGACGTGTGAGTGTCTAAAATATGAAATATATGCCCTACTTGGTAAAGAGCTTGTTATTTATCTTTTCAATAAGCTAGTATTTCAGCTATGCCTCAATTCCTCTTTTATTCCTGCACAAATACTTCTTTTACATTTACTTCCTGTTTTTGCTTGGCATGCTTTTTTCTTTTTCTTTTTCTTTCCCCTTTTGCTTCCTTTTGGCACTTATCCCTCCCTTTCTTCCACGTGCTTCTGTTGATCACCGGGAAACATTGTGTAATAAGCTTTCAGAAGCAGTAATTCCCATGGTTGCTGCTGTTAGCATGACAGCCATTTAAAAAAAAGATGGTTCATATGTGATTCAATCATGCAAGCTTCCTTAGCATGCCACATCTGGCAAGATAAAATTGCCATTTTCATCATTAAATCCATATATTCCTCCCATAAATTCCTTCATCTAGTCCAAAAATATGTAGCTGAGCTTGAATGCTATATTTTTAAAGAGTGAGTTGTTAATAGAAAAGTTGATACAACCTTTGATAAGATCTGTTCCCAGGTCTTTAATTGCCTATCTATTTAAAAAAAAAAAAAAAGGAAAGGAAAGAAAAGAAATGTACCATTATTCCCACCATACACATCAATACACTAAATAAATCCTGCTACTTCAGTGTGTTAGGTTTCTTTGCAACTCACACGTCATGTCGTCCCTCCCCCAGGGTGGGTAGAAGTAGGGGGAGGGGGGAGGAAGACCTGCTCCCCCTGCCCTGCTTTGCATTTGTAGCCAGTGTCCTGCTGAGGGATTCTTTCAGTGCTTGTGTCCCTGCTGTGCTTGTACCCCTGGAAATCCCTGGGATTCATCTGGATAACTGGAAAAAGTGAGGCAGGCACTCTCTTGGCTTGAGGAGCCCAGTCCTGCCTGTGGGTTCTCAGAGTGCCCAGGCCCTAGACCCTCAGGCCTGTAGAGCCCCTGCCTGGGGTGGTTGGATTGCACAGGCAGCTTCAGGATGCCTGTGCTCTCCTGCCATAAGCAATACAGCAGCACAATTTATTGCTATCTTCTGGCATGGCTACAAGTCTGAGCATTTGTGGTGTTATGGAAGTTGGGCACATCTGTTTGCTTTCACTTTTATGGCTGCACGAGGGCAATGTCTGTCTCCACCCTCATTGTAATGCTCACTTTCTGGATCATTGAACTTTCCTGTAACTCTCTCCACTTTTTTTTTCCCCTTCCTTTTTCTCTTCTGAAGTATGGAAATTGGAAGCAGATACATTGTTGCAGTAATGTCTTTCCCGTGGTGTAAACGGTATAATATTGTCTCTTTAGTCCCATAACTAATGGTGTTATCCCTTTTTTCCCCCTCCGTTGTGTGTCACACTGGGAACTGTTATACAAGAAGCTGCCTCCTACAACCGTAAAGTCCTTTCTAGAATTAGGATGTAGTTCTCAGATGATCTGGCTGGGTTAAGGAGGTTTTTTGTCTCACTTTTTAGAAACCTTAAAGCAGCATTTTTATTTTCCCCCAGAGGGTGACTGCTTGGTGTTCTCTAAGAATTCTCTTGGTTTGGCCACTCAAAAATCAGTATCAATTAAAAATCTTAGGAAGAATCTATCAAATTTCATGGATTGTGCTGCAACTTGTCTGAGACCTCAGGAAAGATTATTTAGACTGTGAGGTACTTTATATCTGTTAGTTCTTAAATACACATGTAGGCTACCAACAACATGAGTTGGTTGAGGGCAAGATCGAAGCCTTTCTCTTAACTTCCATGGATCTTTGGTTCAGGTGATCCTAGTCTTTAGATGGCTTTAAAAGATGTATTTAGGACCTGAGAATACTTTAAGAGAATGTATTTCTCTAACTTTGTGGATATTTTAAATGATTATATTTTTAAAACAAAAGAGTGGGGGAATTAAGTGTCTTTAACAAACACTGTTTTGTTTGTTTTAGTAACAACAGATCCAGAAATGTGAAGACAGTATTAAATACAGGCCTACTGTGTGACATAACATCAGTCCTCTAACACCCCAGCAACAGTAGGGCAGAAGTGACATAGCAAGAGAGGCCAGGGCTGGATTAAGGGGGCCTCTGCTACCTGTACTAAGAAGCAAGGACCTCAGTAAAAGGGGTCACTTTTTTTTTCTAGATATGGCAACAGCAATCTCCCCCTGTTTCAAATCCTTGAAACAGCAACTGGAGTGCTGCTGAAAGGCATTTAAAATGGATGAGGCCAGAGGGAGAGCAAGCAGAAGACAGCACCCCCCTGCGAAGAAGAGCTATGGGTTCTGGCCCCTGCTTCCAACACTACCTATGTATTTTATC
This sequence comes from Crocodylus siamensis, assembly GCF_052110815.1. NCBI lineage: Eukaryota > Metazoa > Chordata > Crocodylia > Crocodylidae > Crocodylus > Crocodylus siamensis. The sequence continues at coordinate 135,825,972 of NC_143397.1, forward strand.
CAATTATTTTAATGCAAAATGCATTGGCAGTTTCAACTGAAGCTAGCTGCTATTTATTTATATGTGCATGTATGATGTTAAAAGTCAGAAGGAACAATATTATCTTGTTTGACCTCTGTCTGCATTACAGACCACTAAATTTCATCCAGTTACCTGCTATTCAGACTAGTTAAAAAAAAAAAAAAAAAAAAAAAAAACAAACCAAAACCTTGTTTAAATCAGTTTTATGGTTTAAGCCAGCCACCTTACTGGAATGGCTTTGAGACTTCAAGGTTAAATTTGAAATGGCTGTTAGACTGAATTAACAAAACATGGCAGAGTATTTCCAAGTAGGCCAGAAAGCGTGTTTATACTAAATGCAGCAGAGTGGTAAGGACTGCTTCCAAATAAGTTAACATTTATAGCCAGCAAACTTAATCATTGTCTTTAACCTGAAGTTTATATTTGATTAAAATCAGGAGGAATAGATGATGCGCATCTTTTAAAGGAGCAGAGTGGGAGACTTTGTGCTGGGAGAAAGAAGCTCGTTACTTTCCAGAGAAAATTCTCTTGACAACAGTTGTTTGTTTGCCTGCTGAGAGAGATGAGTAAAGGATTGTTTTATTTCCCTTGAGGGATAAGAATAAATTAAACCAGTTTTTTTTACCTCCTTGAGGAAGAGGGGAGCCAAAGATTTGGTGTTAAAAATCCCAAATAACTTTTTCACAGCTAACCATTTCTTTCTTCTAGTTTCCAGGAAGAATAATAGAATGGCTGTTTTGTGTCTGCTTAAAGGAAAGGGAGACCCAAATGCTTTGTTTAAAGCCTTGATAGGTTTTTTTTTTTTCACTGAATATCATGGTACCCATGACTGAAGGACAGTTGGCTCATATACCCTCGTTGTTTGGACCTCTCTAGGATTCCTCTCTAGCAGATAAACTGCAGAAGAACTAATTGTTCAAGGCTACCTTGACAAGATGAGGATGAAGCATCTGAGAACCCTTCTTAATATCAGTAGAGTTGCTTCAAAAAATAGCCCTTTTCCTGACCTGCTGACCTCTTCGTTTCAAAGGTGTCACCCTACCCTGCCTTCTGCTGACCCCTGCTGGTCACCAGCTTTTTCTGTAGAGCAGAGATCATTTCTGCTCAACACATGATGTAAAATGAATAGTTCTCTTTGGTCTTACGATGTTTTAAAAGAAATCAGCATAACTTACCTATGTAAGTAATTTTTTCAGTCCCAATGGGAGCAGAATCGCAAGATTAGTAAATGTCCTGATAGCTAGAAGACCAAATCGACAGGGCAGTATGGGTCTTCCTGGTCTGGTCTCTCTGCAAAGGTGGTACTAGAGACGATGATGGCTTCAAAAAGAAGCACTGATATTAGACCCTTCTCCTTTTTAAGTTCAGTTGTGAATATCCAAATTTGTTATCTATGGAGAAATTCAAATTTCAAGTTTATTTTTGTCTTTCCCTTGATTTAAACTATGCAAACTGCCACTTATTTAAGCAAAATATTTTGGGATATGCTTTTAAGGTATATCCCTACATGAGTTTGCAATGCATCGACAAAGCCCCGTCAAGGTGGAAGAAATTATAATGTCATCTTTGAGTTTTGATGCTACGGTAGTTGCCATAACTTTTTTTTTTTTTTTTCATGCCTGTTGTTAATCACCCCTAGTAAAAGTGAGTTTCTGATTATGGAGATGAAATGCCAATTTTGACCTGAAAATTAAGCTAGACAGCATCTAATTTGTTGGGGGTTTTTTGGGTTTTTTTTTTCTTTATTTTGTGTTTTCCCCCTGCTGATGTGGACTCTTCAAAAACACCATTTGTCCATCAGTGTGATTACACGGCATAGATAGAATCCTGGATAAAGAACCTAAACAATGTTGGGGTGGTATTTTGGGTTAAAAGAGTTTTGAACACTAAATAAATTAATGAGACCTGTGGTCATCTTTGTACTGACTTTTCAAGATCTGTGGATATTTTGCAAGAAGTCTCCAGCATTTATTATTATGTGGCTCAGGTTGTATTGTTTGTTTTTTATTTTTTTTTGTGCATCAGAAGATGTCTATGCCCAGTAAAATGAAGTTACCAATAGTCTTGAGAAAAGCAGTTGCCTGATTGGCATTAGCCAATCTTTCTCAAGTTATTCCATATTTAATTATAATTATTGTCCTTTCAGTGGCTTGCCTGCCAAAAATTACAGCATATTAGTTTTTAAGTGTAAGTGTTGGTCTTGCATGATAAATCTACTTTTTTTCCTAAATTCCCTGAAAAAAGGACCATAATATTGTTGCATTTGACAGATGTGAAGGGTTCTGATCTTGATTCCTGCCTCAAAGGAGGATGCTCACTCTGGAAAAGATGAAATATGGACAGTTACAGTTAAAATGCAATGTAGTTGGACATCACAAAACAAGATGCTTTGATGTTTTTGAAGTCCCACCCACCCCTGCCCCCAAATCTGACAGATTAAAAAAAATAATTAAGAGCCTCTTTTTTGACCTAGCTTCATCCTTTACCAGGGAAACTGTCATCAAGTGGCTGTTCTGTGAAGAAAAGGGATTGCAATCATTCTTTATTGAGATAATTAGCACGTCTGGGCATTAGGACTACCAGTAACAGTCCGTAACATAACAGATTAGTTCTGTGTCACGTGAAAAGGCGTTCATGACCATAACAAGCTAAGATCAGTGGACAGTGGACTGTCTGGCCTCACTTTTTTTTTTTTTTTTTTTAAAGGTAGTTTTGAGGAGGATCCTTCTGGATAGTCCCACAAGGGTCTGTGTGTGACTTTTTTTCCTCTGCTTCCTCCCCTCCCCCCAATCCTATTCAACATCTCCATTACTACTGGTAATATAAGTGGCAGTATCACCTTCTTCATTTACATCTGTTACATGTTAGAGTGGAGGGCACTAGCATTAAGGATTGACCTCAGGTTGACTGACTAAACATATGCTTTCCAGTATTCCCCTACGTGTTACATCATAACTCACATCTTTAAAATAGCTGCTTTATTGAGACAGATGACCCCTGGACATTGAAACAGCCTTAGTCTCCAGTTTTTGGACTTTGGTACACATAATCAAATGCACAAAACAACTGAAAATAATTCCTTGCTACTGCTGCTAGCCACAATACTGCTTGTATTTTTGTCAATGTCTGGTCTTTGTAATCCTATACCTTTTGACTTTCAGACATGACTCCTGGAACTTGGCTGTATTTTGGAATGAGTGCAGTGATTTCAGTTCAAATTGCGGTGAGAGTGTAGTAATATTCACTTCCTAGTGCACTATGCACTGTTGTCACTTATGAATACCGCTACATAGTCTCATGTAGCTTAGCCAATGCCTTGGAAGCCCTTAAAGAAAGGCATAAAATGAGACCATCTCATGATTGTCAGAATAGACTCTTGCCTCAGTCCCACTTGTGATGCGCATATACCTGAATCTTTCTCTGTATGCCCTGCTTCAAGAAGTAACATGAATCTTCATCTTATTTTCTGCCAGTTCCTTTTTCTCTTCACTTTTCTTTAAAACATATTCTTGCTAGGTTTTTTTCACCTTTTGTTTGGGTTTTCTCTTTTGCCTCTTTGGGAAGCCCATAGATCTCTGCCTTTCTAACTGCTTCTCTTCCCATATTTTGCTACATGCTGTGTTTCCTGACTTGTTTCTTTCCTTTTTTGTCTGTCTGTTCTTTTTAGTTTACTCTTACACCTTTTAATTTTCTCTTTCCTCTTTCCCCTTTTTCTTAGTGCGGAACTCATCATAGATATATACTCTGAAGCTCATTAGAATTTTGTGTGTGTGTGGTGTGTATAGTGTGTGTATACACACATGAAATTCTAATGAGCTTCAGTAGCTTCTTGGTAACCAACTGTTTTTTCTACAATCTAAAATTAATTGGAAAGCCCAGTGGTTTTTTTTCCTGTGAAAGCAGCAAGAAGGTCATAGTCATTGCATCATCTCAACCTGTTTGTTCCAATGAGATAGAATATTAACTTTTTATGTAGTACAGTGGTTTTGGAGCAGCAGAAAACCATGCTGAACTATGTGATGCATAATAATACAGGAAACTGCAATGGGAAGAAATCAAAACCAGTGAGGCACATCTGCATTATATGCAGAAATCCTTCTAGTAGGCCCACATGCTGCACAGTGTCCCTTCCACTCATTTCTCCCACTGTCTCCCCTTGCATGTTGATAATACCAGCTGCTAATGAGGTACCTGGCTAGAGAACAAAAATCTAGTCTAAAGAAGTGGCGGGAGGAGGAGGTTACTTGCTTGCCAGTTTACAAATGAAGGTCACAAAGTACCAAGTGGTGCTGTTGAAGAATGATTTTGTTGATAAGTATCCATTACAAAGTTTATGGACAAATTGTGCAGTGAGCTCATGGGTGTTCTTGTCTTTTTGCTGCTGTCAGTCACCTTCACCAGCTCACTTGAGGCATTGAGATTTGATGTCAATTGGTCTCATGATGGCAAGTTTCCCTTATTGTTATCCCTGAAGAAATATAATTGAGCATTGAAGACGTTGCCCTTTGAAGGCTGTAATTCCCATCAAGGATAACTTGCAATCAAGAACTCAAGAGCAGCTTTGATGTCATTTGGAGTTATACCTCTGTTTATAGAAGGAGGCAATATTAGCTTACTGATGGAGATAGAGCTGGGAAGTATTTTCCATTAGGGTAGCCTGACTAAACAAAGTCGAAACAAATTTCTTCCACAACAGCATCCACTTCCCAGCTGATAAATATCCACCCAGCAGATGTGACTTGTGACTGCTTTCTTGGGAGCAGGGTTCCACTTGTACCAGATCTTCCTCACTTATCTTCTCTCTGGCAACTAGTTGTACCACTTCTGCTGTGCCTGGAGTGCTGTAAACTCAGCTTGTTGGGTTCTACAGGCATTTATGCACACGCTTTTTGTCGTGCGACACACTGGAGATCCACTGCTTCAGACCAGACTTGATTAATTGAGTCTGTTCCACATGTGAGCTGATGTGAACTGTGCTGTGTAGTTGTATAAGCAGTGAAATGCACATCAGCACACAGAATGGTGGCAATGTGCTTTTGAACTAAAGCACCTTTATAGATTCATAGGTGTTGGGGTCAGAAGGGACCTCAATAGATTGAGTCCGACCCCCTGCATAGACAGGAAAGAGTGCTGTGTTCAGATGACTGCAGCCAGATGCCCATCCAACCTCCTTTTGAAGACCCCTAGGGTAGGGGAGAGCACCACCTCCCTTGGGAGCCTATTCCAGACCTTGGCCACTAACTGTGAAGTTCCTCCTAATGTCCAGTCAGTCTGCTCTCTGCTAGCTTATGGCCATTATTTCTTGTGACCCCCAGGGGCACCTTGGTGAGTAGAGCCTCACCAATTCCCTTCTGTGCCCCCATGATGAATTTATAGGCAGTCACAAGGTCGCCTCTCAATCTTCTCTTGCAGAGGCTGAAGAGGTCCAGGTCCCCTAGTCTCTCCTCCTAGGGCTTGGCCTGCAAGCCCTTAACCATACAAGTGGCCCTTCTCTGGACCCTCTCCAGGTTATCCACATGCCTCTTGGAATACTGCGGCCAGTTTTGGGCACCGCACTTCAACTGCGGTCTGACCAGTGCCTGATAGAGGGGAAGTATCACCTCCTTGGTTCTGTTTGTCATGCATCTGCTGATGCATGATAAAGTACAGCTAGCTTTTCTGATGTCTTTGTCATGCTGATGACTCATGTTCATCTTGGAGTCCACTAGGACTCCAAGATCCCTTTCTGCTTCTGTGCTACTGAGCAGGTCGTTACCTAGGCAGTAGGTGTGCTGGACATTTTTCTTCCCTAGATGCAGCACATTGCATTTCTCCTTGTTAAATCGCATTCTATTGTTTTCTGCCCATTTGTCCAACCTGTCCAGGTCTGCCTGTAGTTGTTCCCTGCCCTCCGGTGTGTCCACTTCTCCCCACAGTTTTGTATCATCCGCAAACTTGGACAGAGTACACTTCACTCCCTCGTCCAAGTCACTGATGAAGACATTGAAGAGTATCGGTTCAGGGATCGAGCCCTGCAGGACTCCACTGCCCACATCCTTCCAGGTCAATACCCATCCACCACCACTCTCTGGGTATGACCCTCTAGCCAATTTTGCCACCCACTGGACTGTGTAATCATCCAAGTCACAGCCTCTTAATTTATTCAGTATGGGGTGGAATACTGTATTGAAGGCCTTCCTGAAGTCTAAGTAAACAATATCTACCCCTACTCCTGTATCGGTGTTTTGTAACCTGGTCATAAAAAGAGACTAAATTAGTCAGGCATGATCTACCTGCTACGAACCCATGCTGGTTTCCCCTCAGCATAATTTTTCCTGCTGGGCTGTCACATATATGAGCTTTAATAATCTTTTCAAAGACTTTACCAAGGATGGAGGTGAGACTGACTGGCCTGTAGTTGCTTGGATCCTCCTTCCTCCCCTTCTTGAAAATAGGGACTACATTGGCCCTTTTCCAGTCCTCTGGGACCTGGCCCATGCACCACGAGTGCTCAAATATTCTTGCCAGTGACTGCAATGACATCAGCCAGTGCCTTTAGTACCCTTGGATGGAGCTCATCTGGGCCTGCCAACTTAAACACATCCAGTCCTTCCAAGTGACTCTGCAACATCTCAGGGTCAACGCTTGGTAGTCTGGCACCCAGCTGTTGCCTCTCTACAATCCCATTGTGAGACTTGTCTTGGCCCTCGTTTAGGAAGACTGAGGCAAAGAACTCATTGAGGAGTTCAGCCTTGTCCTCCCTGTCTGTCACCAATTGCTTTTGCCCATTCACTAGTGGTCCTATTTCACCCTGGGCCTTCCTTTTTACTCCCTATATATCTGAAAAATAATTTTTTTGCTATCCTTAACTTGGGATGCCATCCTCAGCTTCATGGTAGCTTTGGCCTTTCTAGCTGCCTCCCTACAACTGCTAGCTGAGGAGGTATTCTCCTCTTCAGTAATCTCTCCCTGTTTCCATTGCTTATATGCCCCCCTTTTTGCCCTTAGGCTGCTCTGGATTTCTCTGGTCAGCCAAGGAAGCCTCTTGGCCCCTTTCCCCCTTTTTCCCTGCATCAGGATCGTCTCCCTGTGTGCCCAAAGGATCACTTCCTTAAGGCACCTTATGTGTGTTTAGTTCAAAAGTGCACTGCTGCCACTTTCTCAGCGTTGATGCACATTTTAGCACTTATACAATTGCGGGCATCACAGCGCTGGGTGCTTCCATGTGTAAAAATGTCCTAGATGTTTTAGACAATCCTAGTTTGTCTTTTCCCTATCCCTACTCACCTTTCTCAACTATATTCATGGGCTGTCTTACAAGACTGTACTACTGCAAAAGGTACAGTCTCTCTTTGATCTCAGAGCTATAGAAGAGGTTCCCTCCAAAGTACAAGGGTAGAGGGGGTTAAAGAGACCTATGAGGTTTGAAAACCCTCATGAAAAGATAAATTTAGGATGCGTGTCCCTTGCCTCCATTATTTCCCTCCCTCTATTCCTCTTGAGTTCTTCCCTTAACTAGCATGCTGTTCACATAAATATGGCTGTATTGATATCATCTGTCACTCAGAGGATAGCCTCTTAGGCTGCAAGCAGACATCAACATTGTGTTGCCATAAATTTTTTTTATGGTGGCACAAAACCCAAAAAATGGATATCTCTAGTACTTTGTTGCACCACAAATGCCTACATTTTGTGATGGTGATGAACCTAGTTATAATTTGTGCTGTCTTTTTTGCAGCTGACATCTGTTTGCTTCTGGCAGGAGACTGTAGGCAGCCTGTGGCTCCCAGCCTTCAGGAGGTCCAGTCCTGTGAGATGATGGCCCCAGGTGCTTTACCCTAACATGGGGAACACGTGTAAGTGGGGGGCTTTCTACTTGTGGATGCATGCCCTAAGCTGAGGCATGGCAGCATGATACATGTGTCATGCCCCAATATAGTGGCCGGGGGTTGGGGGATGGCTGCATCTATAAATGTGCATGCAGATCTGCACCTCCTAAATTGGAGCATAGTACTGGGGTCCATTTTTCTGCAGGATCAAGCCCCTGAAGCCCTAGGAGTAGCAGGGGCCCAATCCTGTGGGACAACTGTCCCAGCGTCCTCTACAGACCTCGGTGAAGCAGATCAGTTGTGCCACAGTGCACTGTAGTACAGCTGCCTGTTCTCCAAAATGGTAATATTAATGACCCTGCCTGCAGTAGTTTGTCAGGAAAGGTTCTGCTCTAGCCTATGTATCAGCTTGCAAAATTAAGATCTCCTTTTGTGTTGATGGGACAAATAACAGCCTATGTATTTTATTTGCTGTTGCATGCAGTAAGGCTTGCAAATTTGGTTCAAGTTTGTGTATCAATCTGTCAGACATCTTGATTCATGTGACTGTGAGTTACATCATCATTTGGGGGATGACAGCAGGTTGTCTGCAAGGAGGTACACTGTTTTTCTCTTCTTGCAGAAATGTGGGTAGTAGAGTCAGCCATTCTAGGTTGGGAGAGCTCATCTTGGCAGTCTGCCAATCCAAAAGGAAACCTTGCTTTTTTTAGGGGAGGGGAGGGGAGGGTTGGATCAGAACCTTTACCAACAGACTACTGGAGTCAGGTCACAAATGGCCATAACAGGGCTGGAAACAGATGTCACCTTTGGAGCACAATGAGCTGTGTATGGAGAGAGTGTTTTCTACATACATAAGTTTTGATATGAAGGTTTTTGTTGCAAACAATACAAAACTAGTGTTTAATATTTTCTGATAAATCCTTTGGTATTAACTTCCATAAGTTAAATCATTGTGGAATGCTCAGCTTGCTGGGCTACAGCCAGACTGTTTGCTTGTTCTGCTTCTGGTCCCATAATTCCTGTGTTACTTTCTGTCCAATAGGTCTGTTTTGAGCAATAGTTGGCGATGTCAGCCCTGGCTTAGATCTCAAATATTTAAGACTTGGCAAAATATATTTTTCTAACCTGATATTTTACTGAATTCATTAATTTCGATCAGAATATTCTATTCTGTGTCAGATGACCAGTTCTATCGGTGTCATCTGCTTAACTCAGTTTCCTGTTTGTTAGTTGCACTGATTTGTATCTCCGTGGTATAGTTGATGTAGTCTGTTTCAGGTGTTCAATAAATGGAGGAAATAACAATGAAGGAAAGATAACAACCTTATAGTTGTAGCTCCTCTTAGTTTAGTTTCAATAAAGAACTCCCAATTTTAGTATGGTACACTCCATTACAGTGTAAGGAGCCAAAAAATATATTTATCCAAGCCCTCATACTGTTGCCTCCAAAATCCATCTTTTGTGGGGGTGTTTTCCACAAGAGCTTTTTTGGTATCTGAGCATAGCAGCAGCTGTTTATTTGGCATAATATGATCTATTCTATGGGTTGCCTGGGATGATTACCCAGTTGCCTGGCACTTGGAAAGTGTTTGATCAGCAAAAGGAAACTTTCAGCTCTTCTGACCAGTATCTTTTGAACATGGTTTTTATTTCAGAATTAAAAAGTGAGATTGGCTTGTGTGAGTCCTGTAACACCTTGATGTGGTGTTTTGTTGTTTTAGTATTACTACTGCCTCTTTCATTGTACAGGTAGTACTTGGACTTGGACACAGTTGATTCCTGAAAGCTGGTCTTAAGTTGAAACATGGTAACTTGGAACTATTTTTTCCCCATAGGAAACAATGTTATAAATAGAGGATTGGTTCATGAACCAAGGCTTGATACCCTGTTTTCACAAAAAATAATCCAGAATTTTGTACTTGATCAATTATAGATGACTAATATAGTTACATTAATGTATTTATATTGTAAATAGCAATCATATTATAGTTTCATAGTAGCTAGAGTCGGAAGGGACCTAGGTAGATCATCTAGTCCGACCCCCTGCCTTGGCAGGAAAGAGCACCGGGGTCAGATGACCCCGGCAATGTGCTCATCTAACTTCCTTTTAAAAATCCCCAGGCTAGGAGCCTGCACCACTTCCCCTGGAAGCCGGTTCCAGGCCCTAGCCGCCCTGACTGTGAAGTAGCGCCTCCTAATATCTAATCTAAACTTACCCTCCGCCAGCTTGTGACCGTTATTCCTGGTCACTCCTGGCAGCGCATGGGGGAACAGGGACTCCCCCAATACCTGCTGATCCCCCCTGACCAGTTTGTAGCAGGCCACAAGGTCCCCCCTTAACCTTCTCTTGGGGAGGCTAAACAGGTTCAGGTCCCGTAGCCTCTCCTCATAAGGCCTGCCCTGCTGACCCCTGATCATACGAGTGGCCCTCCTCTGGACTCTTTCCATATCGTCCACGTCCCTCTTGAAGTGTGGCGCCCAGAACTGGACGCAGTACTCCAGCTGCGGCCTGACCAGTGCCGCGTAGAGGGGGAGGATCACCTCCCTGGACCTGCTTGAGATGCATCTGTGGATGCATGACAGGGTACGGTTGGCCTTCTTGACTGCCTCCCCACACTGCCGGCCCATGTTCATCGTGGAGTCAATGACGACTCCAAGATCCTTTTCCGTCTCCGTGCTGGCAAGAGGGGAGTTCCCCAACCTGTAAGTGTGGTGCCGGTTCTTCCTCCCCATGTGCAACACCTTGCACTTATCAGTGTTAAACCCCATCCTATTCTCATCCGCCCACCGTTGCAACCTGTCAAGGTCAGCGTGTAGCCTATTGCACCCTTCTAGTGCACCCACATCCCCCCACATCTTAGTGTCATCAGCAAACTTGAACAGGGTGCTTTCTACCCCGTCATCCAAGTCACTGATGAAGATGTTGAACAGTGCGGGCCCGAGGACCGAGCCCTGCGGAACCCCACTGCCCACGTCCTTCCAGGTCGAGAAGAACCCATCCACTACCACCCTCTGGGTGCGGCCCTCCAACCAGTTGGCGACCCATTTGACCGTGTGGGCATCGACACCACAGTCTCCCAGCTTTTTGATGAGGACAGGGTGAGAGACAGTGTCGAAAGCCTTCCGGAAGTCCAGAAAGACTACATCCACAGCAACCCCTGCGTCTAATGATTTGGTGACCTGATCGTAAAAGGCCACCAGGTTGGTCTGACAAGACCTGCCACTGATGAACCCATGTTGGTTGCCCCTGAGCATGCATTCCCCCGCAAGGCCCTCCTGGATGTGTGCCAGGATAATTTTTTCAAAGAGCTTACCCGGGATTGAGGTAAGACTAACTGGCCTGTAATTTCCCGGGTCCTCTTTTTTTCCCTTTTTGAAGATAGGGACCACATTGGCCCTCTTCCAGTCCTCCGGCACCTCGCCAGAGCACCACGAGTGCTCATAGAGCCGCGCCAGGGGTCCCGCAATGACCTCGGCCAGTTCCTGTAGAACCCTAGGGTGAAGATCGTCCGGACCAGCGGACTTGAACACGTCCAGCCTCTCCAGAAGTACCCTAACTAACTCCTCGCTAACCCCTGGCCCAGGCGTGTCTCTCCCGGGGCCCGAGGGGGGCCCAGCAGGGAGGTGGCTGAACTGGTCCCTACTTAGGAAGACAGAGGCAAAGAAATCGTTAAATATGTTAGCTTTGTCATCTGGCGTGATGACTAAGTTGCCCATCGTGTCCTGCAGGGGCCCCACATTACCCGGGACCCTCTTTTTACCCCCTATGTATTTGAAGAAGGACTTCTTATTGTCCTTAATCCGGGAAGCTAGTCCTATCTCCATCTCTGCCTTGGCCCTCCTGACTGCCCCCCTACATCCTCGGGCGACTGTAACATAGTCCTTCTTGGTGATGACTCCATCTCTGCATTGGGTATATGCCTCCCTTTTAGCAAGGAGACATTCCCGGATGCTCTTAGTGAGCCATGGGGGTTTATGTGCCCTCCTGCTCCCTTTGACCCTTGTTGGGATTACCTCCCTTTGGGCATGGAGAATCGTCTCCTTAAGGAGCAACCACTCCCCTTCGACATCTGATTCCCTTCCCCTCTGGGTCCTCAGCGCTTCCCCAACGATCCTCCTTAGCTTGTTGAAGTCAGCCCTCCTAAAGTCTAGGGCTGTTGCCTTGCTGCAGCCCTTTGCCACCTTACGCTGGATGGTGAATTCCAGCAAGCGATGATCACTGTCTCCCAGGTGGCCCATCACCCGCAGCCCCCTCACCAGGTCATCACCCGTGGCCAGCACCAGGTCCAACAAGGCGTCTCCCCTGGTGGGACTGTGCACCTCCTGGGTTAGATGGAGGTCCTGCACTCTGGCTAAGAACCGACGTGAGCGATCAGACTTGGCTGACTGCTCCTCCCAGCAGATGTCTGGGAAGTTCAGGTCCCCCATGATGACCACATCCTTAGCCCTCACTGCCTCTGTGAGCTGACCTAAGAATTCCTGGTCGAGCTCTTCTCCCTGGTTGGGAGGTCTATAGTAGACTCCCACCGTTAAGTCTCTCTCCCCTGGACTGCCTTTTACTCTAACCCAGAGCACCTCAGAGTGCCCCCCCTCTGCCCCCTTGCTAATTAACGAGGAAGTATATTCCTCCTTGATGTAGAGTGCTACTCCTCCACCTTTCCTTCCTATCCTGTCCCTCCTGTACAGCCTATAGCCCTTGACACTCACCGCCCAGTCATGCGATGAGTCCCACCACGTTTCTGTGATCCCTACTATGTCAGGGCTGGTGACAGCTAGGAGGAGGGCGAGTTCCTCCTGCTTCTTCCCCATACTTCGAGCATTCGTGTAGAGGCATTTGAGGCCTCCAACGGTTGTGCCCACTGACCCCCTAGTCTCAGCAATGCCCCGTCCCCCATCGCTTACCTGTTTCTCCCTTTTGACCATTGGTCTGGGCTCGCTGGCTGTTGCTGGGCCTGGTAGTTCATCATCTCCTCCGCCCTCATCTTCCCCCTCCTCCGACGAGCCTAGTTTAAAGCCTGCCGAAGGAGGTTCACCAACCTGGAAGAGAACACACGCTTACCTTTAGGGGAAAGGTGGAGCCCATCCCATCCCAGCATGTCTCTCATCACGATGTGCCGGTCATGGCTGAGGAAGCCAAAGCCCGCCTCGAAGCACCATTCCTGTAGCCTCCAGTTGGTCTCCGCTATGCACATCTCGTGACGTCTGCCTCGACCGCTCACTGGCAGGATGGAAGAGAAGACCGCCTGTGCGCCCATCTCCCTCAGCACGCCTCCCAGAGCATGGTAGTCCTCCATCAGGTGATCGGGGGCTCTCCTGGCCGCATCGTTAGTACCCACATGGACGAGGACCATGGGGTAATAATCGGTGGGCTGGATGATGGGCTGGAGCATCCCCTTCACATCCTGAATCTTCGCTCCGGGCAGGCAGTAGACCTCACGTGCTGAGGGATCCTGGCGACAGATGGGGCCCTCCGTACCTCTCAGGATGGAGTCACCAATCACGATGACGCGACGCTTCCTCCTCTTAGGCCTCTTGACTCCCGCCGCCCGCACAGGACATTGTGTGCGCAGAGTCTCCTCCCTGGAATCTTCCACTGTTCCCTCCTCCTCCAGGGCTGCCAGGGCCTCATATCTGTTCTCCAGATGGACAGGAGGAACTGGTGCCGCAACATGGTTAATAGCCCTGGCGCGGGAGACCGTCTGCCACTCAGCAGTGGAGGGCTCATCCCGGGCTGCCCTCTCCTCTGTCGTACCACCCTGCAGAGAAAGAAAATACCTATCAATTTCCTCCTCTGCCTCACGGATTCCCCTCAGCCTGCTAACCTCCTCCAGGAGCTCCTGCACCTGCTCCTCCAGGGTCCTAAGGCGGATACCTACAGGACAGGTGCAGGAGTCCCCAGTCCCTGCCCCCCCAGACCTTGCCGGGCAGTTCCTGCAGGCCAGGGGGTTGGAGGACGGCAGCCCCCCCGAGGGCTCCGTCTGGGTGGAGGCCTCGGACAAGCCCCGGGAAGGCCGCGCCCCCCGGGCAGGGGCCCTGGCAGAACTCCGTGTCGACACCATCGCAGGAGTTGCTGCCCTTACTAGCAGAGCAGGGGTCAGCCTCTGGGCCCCGCCCGCTCGCCCGCCAGCGCGCTCTGTTTGCGCGCTCTGTTTGCGCGCTCTGTTTGCGCGCTCTGTTTGCGCGCTCTGTTTGCGCGCTCTGTTTGCGCGCTCTGCGCGCTCTGTTTGCGCGCTCTGTTTGCGCGCTCTGTTTGCGCGCTCTGTTTGCGCGCTCTGTTTGCGCGCTCTGTTTGCGCGCTCTGTTTGCGCGCTCTGTTTGCGCGGCTTGGGAGCGCGGCTCCCTACCGGCTCGGCTAAGAGGGACCCGGGGGGCTTCCCCTCCGGATCCGGCTCAGCTGCGCCGGCCCCTCGGTCCCTCAGCCCCACTTACCTTAGGGGGATCAGCTGCTGCTGCCCCCTCAGCTGCTCCGCTCGCCGCCGCCGCTGCTACTGCTGCACTCTCCTCCGCTCCGGGTCCAGAAAGGAGGCACACGTGTGGGAAGGACACACGTGCGCCTGTGTCCCTCTTCTCCCCACTGCTCCTGACCTCCAAGTTTTGGAAGGACTTCTTTGAGGTGACTTTGCTGGACTTTTTGAAGGGCTCTTGGCTGGAGTCTTCTCAGGAGCCTTGGCTGCAGGTTTTTCTGGAGTCTTGTCTGCTTTCTTAACGAAAGTGTCCAAGGAAGTTTGGAGAGATGTTCTCTAGGGAGATGGGCAATGCAGTGAACTTGTTCAGTGGCATGGCATCAAATCAAGTGGTGTAAAGTTGAAACTGATTTCAGAAGGTTACCTGGTGCTGAACAATGCCCCACTTCCCTTCAGATATCATCCCCAGTGAAGAATGGCTGTCATCAATGTAACCAAATTTAGCACTACACACAAGCAATTCATGATTTGGGAAGGCTATGTGGTTTGATATCAGTAATATTTTTTTTTTTGGTGATTTTTTTTTTTTTCTGTCAGTTTCAGGTAAAAATCCTGATTTTTGAAAATCTCGCTCATGTAGAATAAGATGCAACTTTGGCTCTGAAAATGTTGGCTTTAAAGACTGAATATAAACTAGCTACAGAACTCAAGGATGATAAGAGGTTCCTCTTTAGATATATGTAGGGAAAAGGAGGAAAACAAATGGAAGTGTGGGGCCATTGCATAACTCAGGACAGTTGGTTACTAATACGCAGGAGAAAACTGAACTCCTGAATGACTACTTTTTTGCTTCAGTATTTCACCAGACTAAGAGGGAAATCATAGTAGATAAGGTTCAGAATGGGCATGGTGGGAATGACTACCTTCCTACTGTTGATGTTGAGCTAGCGCATGATCACTTAGGAAAGTTAGACATGTAGAAGTCAGCAGAACTGGATAAAGTTCATCCACGAGTGCTGAAGAAGCTGGCTGAAGTCATTGTGAGACCTCTGGAGAAACTCTTTCAAAACTCGTGGCGCTTGGGGGAGGTTCCTGAAGACTGGAAAAGGGCCAATGTGCCCATCTTCAAGAAGGGGAGGAGAGAGGACCCGGGCAACTATAGAAGTTAGGCCAATTAGCCTATGCCAGGGAAAATCATGGAAAAATTCATCAAGGAGACTATGTGCAATATGCTTGCAGAAGGTAGGATTCTGAACGACAGCCAGTGCACAGGTCTTGTCTTGCCAATCTCATCTCCTTCTTCTATGATCAGGTAACTTGATACTTAAATACGACAGAGGAGGTCAACGTTGTATACCTAGATGTCCAAAAGGCCTTTAATCTGGTATCCCATGATGTTTTCACGGGGTTGGAGGATTGCAGGCTTAACTATTCAATAGTCAGGTGGGTAGGAAGTTGGCTGTGGGGTAGGACCCTGAGAGTTCTAATGAATGGATCTGTGTTGTCCTGGCAAAGTGGCCAGTGCGATCAGTGCTTGGTTTAGTGCTTTTCAACATCTTTATCAATGATTTGGATGTGGGGGTGAAGAGCTCACTGACCAAGTTTATGGATGATGTCAAGTTATGGGGGAGCGTGGTCATGCTTGAAGATAGGCTGCAGATACAGGCTGACAAGTTGGGCAGATCAGAAGCAGATTAAGTTCAACATTGAGAAGTGTGACATGCTCTTATCATACTGCTTGGGGTTGGAAGGGACCTAAACAGATCATCGGGTCTGACCTCCTGCCCTGGGCAGGAACGAGTGCTGGGGTCATAACATCCAGCCAAATATCTGTCTAGCCTCCTCTTGAAGACCCCCCCCCCCCCCCCCAAAGTAGGTGAGAGCAGCACCTCCCTTGGGAGTCCATTCCAGAGCCTGGCAGCCCTAACCGTGAAGTAATGCTTCCTGATGTCCAGCCTGAACCTTCTTTCTAACAATCTGTGGCCATTATTCCTAGTAACCCCGGATGGTGCCCAGGGGAACACTGTCTCACCTGACTTCTGCTTGCCCCCCCCCCCCCGGTGAGTTTGTAAACGGATACTAGATTCCCTCTCGGCCCTCTCTTGTGGAGGCTGAATAGGTTCAGTCTCTTTAGCCTCTCTTTGTAGGGCCTGACCAGCTGCCCCTTAGCTATGCAAGTGGCCCTCCTCTGGACCCTCTCAATGCTAGCCACATCTCCTCTTGAAGTGCAGTGCCCAGAACTGGATGGAGTACTCCAACTGTGGCCTGAACAACGCTGCATAGATGGGAAGGATCACCTCCCTGGACCAGCTTGTGATGTATCTGTAGATGCATGGCAAGGTGCAGTTAGCCTTACTGACCGCTTCCTCACATTGGCAGCTCATGTTCATCCTGGAGTCAACAATGACTCCAAGATCATTTTCTGCCACCGTGTTGACAAGAAGGGTGTTCCCTGGCCAATAGGTGTGTTGCTGGTTCCTGCTCCCTACATGCAGCACCCTGCATTTTTCTGTGTTGAATACCATCCTATTCTCATCTGCTCACCTCTGTAATTTGTCTAGATCTAGCTCGATTCTGTTCCTCCCCTCCAGCGTGCCTACCTTTCCCCACATCTTAGTGTCATCAGTGAATTTGGACAGTATGCTTACCACACCCATGTCCAGATTGGTGATAAAGATGTTGAATAGTACAGGGCCCAGGACCAAGCCCTGTGGGGGCTCCACTGCTCTCATCCATCCAGGTCAAAAACGAACCATCCACTGCCACTTTCTGGATGTGACCGTCTAGCCAATTTGCCACCCATCTGACTGTGTAGGCATTGATGCCGCAATTGCCTAGTTTTTTTTTGAGAGAATGTGGTGAGAAACCATGTCAAAGGCCTTCTTAAAGTCCAGGAAGACGCCATCTACCTCGATGCCCTCGTCCAGGGACTTTGTGACCTGATCATAAAAGGAAACTGGGTTAGTCAGGCAGGATCTGCCCTCAGTGAACCCATGTTGGTTGGCCCTGAGCATTACCTCTCCTTCTGGGCCCTTGCAGATGTGCTCCTTGATAATTTTCTCAAAGGTCTTTTGAAGGACTGAGGTAAGACTGACTGGCCTATAATTGCTAGGGTCCTCCTTCCTCCCCTTCTTGTAAATGGGGCCCACATTGGCCCTTTTCCAATCCTCTGGTACCTGGCCAGAGCCCCCCATGAGTGCTCATACAGCCATGTCAGGGGCCCCACTATGACCCCTGCCAATTCTTACTGATTTAAACATGTCCAGCCCCTCCAAAAGTTCCTTAACTAGGTCATCCCTGACCCTAGGCATGGCAGTGCCTCCCCGGGTCCATCTGTAATCCTAGTGGGGAAGATGTCCTGGTCCCTGTTCAGAAATATGGAGGGAAAGAACTTGTTAAGGAGGTCAGCTTTTTCATTTGCTGCAGTCACCAGATTGCCAAGCCTGTAGAGGCTGCACGTTACCTGGTGCCACCTTATTCCCTGTGCATTTGAAAAAGGACTTTTTGTTATCCCTAACTCTGGTCCCTAGCCTTAGCTCCATCTCTGCCTTGACCTTCCTAACAGCCTCCCTGCAGTCATGAGCAACGGAGGTGTAATCCTCCTTGGTGATGGCCCCTTGCTTCCACTATTTGTATGTCTCCTTTTTTGCCCTCAAGGCATTCTTGGATGCCTTTGAGCCATGGTAAGGTGGCCTGTAGTAGCTGCTTACTATCAAGTCCCTTTCCCCATGCCCCCTTGCATTCTTACCCAGAGTGCCTCATTTTGCCCCTCCTCTGACTCCATCCTGACCTGTCCCCCAACAAACGTAGTTTTAAAGCTCGCTGTAGGAGATCAGCCAGTCTGGAAGAAAAAACACGTTTACCTTTTGGGGAGAAGCCCATCCCGCCTGAGCATGTCCTCTGTGTGTAAATGTGGTTCTTGGTCCAAGAACCCAAGATCCGCCTGGTAACGCCGCTCTGAAGCCACCAGTTGACCTCACTAATGCACGCCTTGTGGCACCATCTGCTTACTGGAGGAATAGAGGAGTAAACCACCTGTGCCCCCGTCTCCTTGACCTTGGCCTCCAGACCCTTGTAGTAATTCGTGATGTGGTCTGGATTGCCCCTGGCCGCGTCATTCGTTCCCACGCGGATGAGGACCATGGGGTATTGATCAGAGGGTCAGATGAGGTCCGGGATCATCTCCATGATGTCTTGAATCCGAGCTCCAGGCAGGCAACAAATCTCATGTGCCATGGGGTCAGGGTGACAGATGGGCCCTCCATTCCTCTCGGGATGGAGTTGCCGATGACAAGGACCTGGTGTCTCTTCCTCTTGTTGTTCCAGCATTGCTCAGTCTGCACCGTGCCTCTGGAGGCATCCTCTCCTACCGTCTCCTCCATGGCTGCCAGGGCCTTGTACCTGTTCCCCAACTGTACCTGGGGAGCTGACACAGGTAGCATGAGTAGCCCTGGCTCTTCAGTCAACCGTCTGCCATACCGCTGTGGCAGGTCTCTCCCGGGGGACTTCTCCATTAGGCTCCTGACCCTGCAGAAAATGAAAGTATCCATCAGTTTCATCTTCGGCAGCCCTGATTTTTCTCTCCCCCCCCCCCCCCCCCCAGCCTGCTGACCTTGGATTGGAGCTCCCTTACCTGCTTCTCCAAGGCCTGAAGGTGGGCACATGTGGGATAGGCGAGGGAACTCCCACTCCGCCACCCCTGCCAGGCAGTCCCCACAGACAGGGGGGAGGTTGGCTCTAGCCCCCCTGCGGGCTCCCTCTGGGCAGGGCCCTGGCACTCTGCTGTGTACTCACCATTACTGTAGAGTGAAATGTCTTCCTCTCTCCCCTGTCAGTGCCTCTGACTTGGCTCCTCCTGCTTGCCCACTTTTTGCATGAACGCCAGTGCAAATGCCGGCACACCCTTACAGAGCGTGCCTGTTTGTGCCCTCAGTTTGTGCATGGCTTGGGAGTGCAGCTCCCTGCTGCTTGCTAATTGGGATCCGGGGGCTTTCCCTCTGGATCCGCTGCAGCTGCGCCCACTCCCTTGCCCTGCTTACCTTTCAGCTGCTGTCGCCTCTGCCGCTAGTGCTGGTCTTGGGTGAGTGTGTTGAGGGCACATGTGCACTTTCAGCATGCGTGCGCTCACTCCAGTTCCTGGTCCCAATCTCTGGTGCTCTATCTGGGGGCAGACAATCCCTAACATACCTACCAGCTCAGAGGTGCCAAACTGACTAGCACCATAACTGAAAGAGACCTAGGGGTGATGATAGACCATGGTATGAGCATGAGCCGTCAGTGAATGCCGCAGCCAGTAGGGCAAATAATATTCTGGCATGTATCAACCGATGCATCTCAAGCAAAACCAAGGAAGTGATTCTTCTGCTCTGCTCAGGATTGATGAACCTGCAGCTGGAGTACTGCATCCTGATATAGGCACTGCGGGTCAGCAAGGACATAGAAAGCTTGAGAGAGTCCAGAGAAGAGCCACTCATAGGATCAAAGACTTGCAAGGCAAGCCATACAACGAAAGGCTCAGGGACTTGGGCCTCTTCAGCCTAAAAAAGAGATGGCTGAGAAGGGGACTTGTAGTGGTAAGCTCCTACAATGAGGGAATACATTAAGGGCTCAGTGAACAACTGTTCACCAGGGCACCCTTGGGGGGGAAATGGGGAGTAATGGCTACAAACTCCTGTAAGACCATTTCAGGGTTAATGCTAGGAAAAACTTCCTAACAGTTAGGGTGTCCAGACTGTGAAAAACTCCCTCCAGAGGTGGTGCAGTCACCTACCCTGGAAATCTTCAAGAAGAGACTGGATGGTCACCTTGCTTGGGTTACCTGACACCAGTTGTCTTTCCTTACTAGTTCAGGGGGCTGGAGCTGATGATTTTGCAAGGTTCCTTCAAGCCCCTTACAATCTATGAATTACAAAATGCTTTTGGAGCAGTAATATTTGCTCTATAAAAATTTACAAAAACATATTTTTATTCACACAAATGTACTGGCAACTAATTTTAAAAAGTTTGTGAATACGATGAACTATCATCCCGTTTTAGAAGTGGTGTTTTTTATGAATATATCTGCTGCCATTTAACTGAGCTCTTGTACTAAACTACAGCATTATCCATATAAGTCCTGTGGAAAGACTTTTTTTGTTTTGTTTTTGTGTGTTGTAATATTCTGTTACTTGGAAGGACACCTGTTTCTGATGATTCATTGACAGCAAAGGAGTCCACGTAATTCCATTGTAAATAGATAAGAGAATGGCTTGTCTTAAATCCATGTGGAAATTCTTAGTGCATTTGAGAGACTATGAAAACAAGCCCATATTAAACTGCTGCTTTTAATTATTTTAATGAAGGAACCTTTTTTATTAATATTGATGCAGCTAATTGGCTGCCTCTTTATAATGAATGTCCTCTTTTTAATGAACTTTTTCTCTTGGCCCAATGGGGGCTTGCTATAATAAGGTTGCATGGCAATTTGGCTTGTTGAGTGCTGTTTTAGGCAGGGGGAAGTCAAGTGTGAAATGATGAATCTGTGTAGAGTTCTTCTCTTGGACTTAGTAAATATATTTTTCTTTCTTTGTGAAGTGCTGACACTGTACACTGAATTTTTGAAGCAAAATTCTATGGTACCTCTCTGGCTGAGGAACTTTTTTTTTTTTTCTCTCCTTCCAGATTAGGCATGGCTGAAGTTTCCCATAAGCTTCTCATCAGAAATCATGAAAGGAAGTTATTAGATTTTAGAAAATGGCTGTGAGCAGATTGATTGATTATAATCATGCAAATTTTTTTTAAAATGATGGATGTGGTCCACTAGCTTCTGTTGGAGAGCGTGGCACTGCTTGTTTTGTGTTTTGCAGGTTTATTCCACCTGCTTTTTGAGCCATTGAAATTGTTGCACTAGATTCAGGAATTGTAGCCTGTTTTCAAAAGTTTGTTCCCCTGGAGACTGGTATCTGCATAGCTTTCAGTGGAATAATTGCAAGAGAAACAGTTTTTGCTAGTTCACCCCCCCCCCACACACACACCCTTTATCAATTTCCCGAGACCAATGGTGGTGGTGTTTTTCCTTTCCTCCCCTCCCCCCCCCCCTTGAGTTCAGAAGGAGCGATTATAGTAGTCTAAGGTAAAATTTTAACAAATGCCTGCCCCTTATTCCACAGGGATTCTTCATAGTTTCATAGTTTCTAGGGTCAGAAGGGACCTGAGCAGATCATCAAGTCCGACCCCCTGCCATGGCAGGAAAGAGTACTGGGTCAGACGACCCCAGCAAGGTGTTCGTCTAGCCTTGTCTTAAAGACCCCCAGGGTAGGAGCCAGCACCACTTCTCTTGGAAGTTGGTTCCAGATCCTAGCCGCCCTGACAGTGAAGTAGCGTCTCCTGATGTCTAATGTGAATTTACCCTCTGCCAGCTTGTGACTGTGTGTTATTTCTAGTCACTCCTAGTAGTGCTCGGGGGAACAGGGACTCCCTCAATGCTTGCTGGTCCCCTCTGACTAGTTTGTAACAGGCCACTAGATCCCCCCTCAGCCTTCTCTTGTGGAGGCTGAACAGGTTCAGGTCCTGTAGCCTGTCCTTGTAGGGCCTGCCCTGCTGCCCCCGATCATGCGAGTGGCCCTCCTCTGGACCCTCTCCATGTTGTCCACATCCCTCTTGAAGTGTGGCGCCCAGAGCTGGACGCAGTACTCCAGCTGCGGCCTGACCAGTGCTGCATAGAGGGGGAGGATCACCTCCCTGGACCTGCTTGGCCCCCAGCATTTAAGGTATGCTCAGAGACATGATGTAAAGGTGGACCTTGGCATAGCTTCTTGTGAAGGTGAGCCCATGGCTTCTTGGATTCTGGGACTAGGAGCATGACAGCAAGCACCCTTTTGGTGTCTCTTGCCATTTTTTTGTAATGTTGTTTATCTCCACTGAATCTGTTTGATCCTTGCTTCAGGGTGCACTCACTAGTAGAGAGATTCAGTGATGGTTTATAGATATTGCAGTTTTATGATCTTATGTAACTTAACCATGGGATGGTTTAGTCAGGGATGATCCTGCCTTGAGCAGGGGGCTAGACTACATGATCTTTTAAATTCCCTTCCAGTCCTACTCTCCTATGATCCTATTAATAGATACCTATTTACCGGGGATCAGTTTACCTCTTAGCTTCCACCTTCTGCAGGAACTAAGGAGCATGAGCTCCTTCTTCAATATCTAATTTTTAAAGAATGATTTTCAGACTTCATATTGTTCTTGTACCTTCCTTTATAAACCTTGTCCAGGCTGTCAACATTCTTCTTGAATTGAGAGCGGTTATTCCTTCAGCAATCCTCTCCTTTCCCTACTTGAGCTTGAGTTCTTCTGTCCATACTTGAGCTTGATGTCAAGGATTGCATTACCTTCCTGTAGCCATAGCTTTGCACTTGGAGCTCCCAAGGTTATCACAGGAATTTTCTATCCTATAAAGTAAAGATTCTGAAAAGATATAGTCTCCTAGCCTGTTGATATGACCTATTCTTAGACTTTTGTTTAATGTGTGACCTTGTATTTGACTATATTTAAACACGAGGTGCTTGACTCTGCGCTTTAAGTTTTACAAAATGATATATTTCACTGCTGGTTTCTCCACTTGGCGTCTGGCAGCTTTAAAGAACCTTATTTGTGGGGGGAAAAAATAAAATTGTTTTTAACTTTGTTTTTTTTAAATCCAGTTTCTTTGTGAAACTGATCAATCTGTGTTCACTGTCCAAACAGAAGGAAATGGAAGAAGTAAAAAATAAATGGATTATAAAGTCAACTTGAGCTTGAACTTTTTGTTTTTTCCCCTCCCTATTTTGTCCATTTTAAATGGCGTTTGTCTGATAAACAAGGAGCCTTTCTATGATTTTTGAGATCATAATATATGAAATAAGAATCTGACAGGGTGTCGTTGGTCTTGTATACAAATATAAAAAGACAGGAATGATGCAACTTTTGGAGAGGTCTGCTTTACTGTTTTGTGAACTGGGAGACGAGAAAAGTGGTTCGGAACTTTTGTTCTGTATGCAGTTGTAGTGCCTTGAACCCTAGTCGAAATTGAGGTCCATAGAATATTTGTCAGACAATCAAGAGACCTTCTCTTTCCCTCAAACATGAAGGTTTCTGCATATGCTTTGCATATGCTGAAACCAACTGCTTGATTGTACATAGGAATAAAATAAAAAGTAGGGGTCCTATGAGAACCATAGTCCTCAGTCATAATATCTGGAGTAAATAAAATGTTTGTTCAGCTGCAATTGACATTTATCCCTTAAATTCCTGAGCTGTAAATATTTGGTGTATAAGAAGCATAATCACATTGTTTTCCAGGATCTTGTATGACACACGTCATTATGGTGTCAGAGTACCTTCTGGTAGAGTGTGTGGTGACATGACTGGCATATGTAATGTGGCTTTCTTGTTAGTCTCCTTCTTTCTGTCTTTTCTGTGGCATGAGCTTCTTGAATTATGGGGGGGGGGTTGTTTTGATAAGATTCCTTTTTGTGTATATTGCTATCTTTCTAATACTGAAGAAAGACAAAATCATAGACGTGGACTTCATACTTGGTGAGGTTTGTGAGGATCTTTGTTCCCAAGAAAGTTTTATTCCACGTTCTTAGCCCAGCTCCCAAGAAAGTTTAGTCTCCCACACCAGATGTACCTCAGCCCTAAAGTACAAAGCTCCAGTGTACCTGAGGAGGCAGGTTGTCACTTCTAATCTTTACCAGGGAGCTTTTAGGTCATACATTAGATTTCTTGGTCTAGGTACCAGTCACTGTTGTAGAGCAGGACAAGCTCTGAATTTTGATGATACTTTGTGGGGAAAATGAGGAAAGGAGCTCAAGTTAGTGCTTTGTGATACCCACATTAGTAAAAGAGTTAACGCTTTTTTTTCCTGCCATCTCACAAACATTTTCTCTGGCAGCTCCTGTGAAAAAGCTTTTTGCACTGTAACTGCATGCAATCTAATCCAGTAGACTTCCAAAGACAATTTGGACAATGAAACCTGGAAATGTTTTCATGTAGGTATTAGGAAGAGTGTGATTATTTGTCAGACTAACTGGGTTCAGCCTCCATCCTCCCCTCCCTCTGGAGTATAACACTTGAATGCATTTCAGTCCAATATATGCCCTACTATAGGTATGCACATGCCATGGCAACGCCAGAAAGATTTGAAATGCTGCTGTAATGTAACACTTACATTGTATTTTACAGCGTACTTTGTAGTGTGAAATGGAGGCATGCAGGTATGCTGTGACCTAAGTTCCTCCTTCATATTTGTATGACTCAGAAGGGTAGACATTTGAGATGTGTGGGGCTTTTTTTCCTCACTTTTCTTTAACCACGTGTCAAGTTAGAGTTGTTCAGAAAGTGGGAAATGACGAAGTGGATATATTTTCTAATTGATGCAAAAGTTCCCAGGCAAAGGCAAAAAACAGATCAGTTAAATTGCTGACTTCCTTTTTTTTCTTTTCCTTTTGGCTTACAAACAAAGTTCTCCATGTGTAAGTGTGGCATATGACCTGCCTGGTTCAGTTTTCCTGCTTTCAAAGGCATCATTTAGCATCTATATTGTAGTTAGTGACTTCTTGTTTTACCCTGTGGAGTCTCTTTGGCTGTACTCTTATGTATTCTTATCAGCTGTCTTAGATTTCAACTTTGTCAAACTTCAGATGTACCATATTTTCATGGTGTTTCATATTCAAGGTGATTGTAAGTGAATCTGAAGTTTCATTTAAAAGCTTTTGAAGTAAATTTTATTATCGGTGGAACTGTTGTACTGTATATGGGGTTCATGGTGATTTTGTCTTATAAAAAGAGCTGGATTTAGTATTTCAGTCTAACTTGACCGTAGGAATTAACCTGTGCAAAGTAATAACATCACAACAGGCTGTCCTAAGCTGCTTAATGTTATTGAGTATTTAATACATGCAAAATGACTTCACAGGGAAAATTACAAAACCTGCAAATAGACAAATAGCAATCACAAAGGAGAATTAATATTTAATAATTAAACAACGTTAAATTCAGTGAAAAATGCAGCTGCAGGTTTTTTTTAATTTTATTATTTTTATGCTAGTACACTGGCATTGTTAAAGAACATTTTTGAGGCTAATACTGTTACATTTTTAGTGCATAATGTCCATATAAAAGTTGGTTACAGAAAACAAATTTAATGCGTCTGTCTATATTGTATATCTATAATTTTTAGCTACTGTGGCTCTTAAACCTAATATTTATGATGATAACTGTTCCATAACATTAGCTCCTGGATTAACTTTGCTCATTGCGCATAAACAGAAAGATAGACATTTGCTCAGTAGAAATGTCCTAAAATTGAATTTTTGGGGGTGAAAACAGAGTTGGAGACAGATTGTCTTCCTACTTGGAGAAACTGGGTGTTTAGGCTCTGCCCTTTCCACTGAGCGTAGTATTTGTCACTGAAGATCCTACAGCTTAACTGTGTTTGGAGAGAGCTGCAGCTGCAGTGCAGCTTGGCTTTGTGACATAGGCATACTTTAAACTGCATGAAGCCTGGATGCCTTGCCTGGGATTAATCCACTACTACTGAGAGACAGGATTTGAGGTCTCGCATAAAACGGAGAGGGGGCAACTATCAGCTTCCTGTTGTTTTGTTGCTTCATACCTGAAGAGCCAACAGCTTTTTCTTTATTATGAATGAACAAGATTATGAGGAAGGTGGGGCAAGCTCGGGTGAGTCTGTTCTTTAAATACAAATGTTTTATATTTGACAGCTATTCTGACTTTTGTTGGAAGTCTAATTGAAGCTTCTTCAGAGTAGAGGTGACTTCTTAATTTTTTTAGCATCAGGGGTATGTTCTACAGGAGTTCAGTAACAATACTAACAACACTATACTTGAGTTTAATAACAATATTTCTTACATTACTAAATTTTTAATTGTAGTTAGCGTACTGACGAGATAGGGTGATGCAGGATCAGAATCCTCTGTTACATAAAAGGCTTAGAGAGAGGCAGCTTAAGATGCCTCATTCTGCTTTTCCATATAATTTAAGTAAACAGCACTCGTCAGTGACATAAATAGTGCAAGATAAATTAATTTGTTTTGCAGTGGCTGCTATTTTTAAATATTTGTTTACCTGGAATTATTTTTGTAAAATAATGTAACTTGATTAATTTTCATGGGTTTATTAAAACCTCTTAACTGTAGTATACCTAAACTAACACATTTTTGCATGTGCTACTTGTAAAATTACTATACATTTTTTCTGGAACAAACCTGTGAGTTTTCTTAAAATCTAGGCATGATGAGGAAGATACTATTGCAGTGTTGCTGTGAGTTTAAACTGACTCTTAATGTCACCTTATTTTGCTTTAAACTACATTTTTAGCTTTTATTTTTTGTTTTTAATGGCTTTTAAAACAGAAGATACATGGGGAATATGATGAAGAAGAAACACATCTATTTCAGGAATAGATAGGTTCCTGTAAATTTGTTATAGAACAAGCCCTAATCCTCTTTTCTTTTTGCATAAAGATATACAGTGTATAATGTCAGGGTGAGAAAGTTAATGCAGCCAATTGCTAATGAAGAAATTGGAGTGAGATATGGGTGTATAACAACTTCATAAGTTTTGCTTAAAGCAGTTATTAAGTGAACAAAATAGTGTTTCCTTATGAGTAATTAGAATCTGAACAAAAATCAAAAGTCTCTCTCTTGTATATATTGCATGTAGGAAGTGAAGTTGTCCCAATGGAAAGGTGCTATGAAAGGTCATATTCAAGGACTCTTTGAAAACTATTTTGAGGGTCAGAATAGAGTGATATTTAAAAACAAAAGGTAGAAAAATCTCTTGGACTGCTTGTGAAACTGTATCCTCAGCTAAACTGCCTTAAATTACAAATCTGAGTCATGCTGATGAGTTTATACCTCATCCAAACAATGCCTGTCAGTGCTCTTAAATAGAAGTTTCTAGCTTTTGTCAAGGTAATGCTGCTGGCAGGGTTGGGGGGCCCCACTGTACTAGGGGCTGTAATTAAAGACAAAGACAGTCCTTGTCTGGGAAGGCTCATGATCTAAAAAGCACAAAAAGGTGTAATGATAGTGGATGAGGCTACAACATATAAACAAATGACACTGCTGAAGAGCTGACACAGCTCTTCTGAAATTGTTTTATTTTATCGTCTAATAACTGAAGCTTGAGGAAAGGAGCTGGTAAAAGAAAGATGAGGAGGGGAATGCTTACAGCTTGCTACTTGCATAGGCATGTCATCAGGTTGGATTTTATGGGTTAGAGGCAAGCCTAGAGAAGGGTAGGTTGGTAGCCATATGGAATTTGTTTTTGTCATAAAGCTTTTTTCTCTGCAAAGGGAGAACTTGTATATTACTTTGTTCAGCTAGGTAAGGTGGAGTTAGTTTTGAAGGAACTTGAGTTATGGACAAGAAGCATTTTATTTATTGTGGAAATAAAGGTTGAGTCAGTGTCAAATGGGGAATAGTGTGGTCAGCATGTGAGCAGACTTGAGTGGAGCAAGACCAGAAAAGTGAAGGCAAGATTAGTTAAGACATGAAATGAGGAGGATATGGATAAGAAGTTTGCCCTGCACAATAAGGAAAGCTCTGATTTAAAAAAAAAAAAAAAAAGAGATGTGAGAGAGGGGGAGAGAGGCAAAACTTTAAGACAAGCTCAATATGTGCAAATAATGGAGAACCAAATCAAAGATGTTACCTAGAATCAACCTTGAGTAACTGAGGTGACAGTGGTGCTGTTCAGTACGATGGAGAGAGTGGTGAGAGGAGGGCTTTCGGGAGAACACCAAGAACTCAGGTTTAGGTGTGTTCAGGTTAAGACGGGGGCGGGCAATTATTTTGGGCAGAGGGCCGCTTGCTGAGTTTTTTGGCAGGCCATTGAGGGCTGCATAACAGGCAGCCCAAGGCAGATTAATATTAATTTTATAATTTTTTTTTTTTAGGGGCCCTGTGGGCTGGATAGAATGGCCTGGCGGGCTGCATCTGGTCCTCAGGCTGCATTTTGCCCACCCCTGGGTTAAGGCGACAGCTGGGGGTCTTCTGGGGAAAAAAAAGATGTTAGAATGACAGACTGGCACATGAGATGGAAAGCAGAAAGGTGTCAGCTAAAGCATGTGTGTAGGTGAGAACTCTCAGAGGTAGGCTATAGAAGAGGAAGGACCAAGAGTTTCAAGTTCAAAAGACTTAGTTTTTCTGTTTTCAGACTGACAGAAATACAGACTATTCTTTATCTAAGGTAGAAAGTCTAGCAAGAACCAGTATCCTTGCAGTGGCAGATGGTGCCAAGTCACTTAATTTTAAGTGACTACTGACTTCACTTTCATATAGAGCCTGGGGTTTTTTGAGTGATTGCTTCCCCCCCCCAGCAGTTTACTGACCCTCTCCAGGAGAATAATTACAGCAGCACAAGCTGGGGCAGGGAGGGGTCTGGAAATAAAGGGGTAGAGAAGAGTTATTATGTTGGTGCACTTTTCTCTCAAGTAAGGAATGAGTCCCATGCAGTGGATATGACTACATAACAATTTAGTACAACACCACTGCTTTGAATGGTACTAACTAGGAAAACCCAGTTAATAAGGTGTTTTGGGGGGCTTTTTTGTTAAATGCCTAGAATTTCAGAGCCTTGAGTTAATGAAAAGTCTGGGCAAAGAAAGACATGAGCAGGCTCTGGCATTAGATCTGTTTTCAGTGGGAGCAAATTCCAGGAGCAAAAGTCTGTTACTAAAAATACCATGCTTCTGATTTCTTTTGTGATTCATTTATAAGGCTAGATAACTTCATTCAACTGGAATGATGTAACTGACATGGCAGGTTTGGTGTGAGAGGTACCTGGGTCAGTAAGGGCTTTTATAGATGGTAATGAGAGAGCTGATTTTTTTTCATAAGAAGTGGACTGACGGCTAAGGCTGAGTGTTGAACAAATGGCCGTGCAGCTCTGCTGTGCCTTAGTGAAGGCTCGCAAGTGACATTCAGGTTAAGCTCTGTTAGTTGGTAGTGTTGATTCTAGAACAGTGATTCTCAATCATGTTGGACACGGGGCACCCTTTGCTTTCACTTGTCTCTTGTCTAAGGGGAAAAAAAAAAAGTAATTCTTTTGCTGTAAAAAAACTGGGAGGGACCCCAAGAGGTCAGAATGTTTTCTGACACTATAGACTTCTATTTGAAATCTTTGGGTTTACCTTGTGAACTGTGTGTAGGTATTGACACCTCAGGTGCTGTAGCTCTCTTGATTGAGAATCGCTGCTTTAAGTAAGTACAGGTTATTTATGAATAACTAAATAAGATTTTCTCATAACAAGTGGAAAGTCTACTCTGTTGAACAGTTGAAGATGGTGCAAAATGGCATTTTTTGTTACTGTTGCTATTCTGAAATGCAGTTGCAATGATGAATCTAGTAAAATCTTGAGAAATGTAAAATACTTTCACAAGTGAAAGGCAGGTATCCAGGAATTGTAATGGTGAAAGACTTAATTAGGCTTCCTCTCCCAATAATCACCAGCACTACTGTGACCAGGGATGATCTTAAATTAACTGATTTATTTATTTATTTATTTTCCAGCTAGGAAATTGATTAATTGTTTTACTTCCAAAAATACTATCCATTGATAGCTGTTGAGAAGTTGCCATAAAAGTTGCAATTAAAGATTAACGTTAAAGTAAATGATCACAAATTTGACTCAGTTTTAATTAGAAAGTTGAAAGTAGGTCTATAAGTAGACAAGATTTCATAGTTTTAAAGTCGTTAGGGGTTGGAAGGGACCTGAATAGATCATTTAGTCTAACCCCACGCCACTGGCTGGAGCACATGCTGGTATCACATGACCCCAGACAGGTGTTCATCCAACCTCTTTTTGAATTTACTCAAGGTAGGAGCAAGGACCACTTCCCTAGGCTCTTTGGGTAAATGTGATATCTTTTATTAAACCAACTAAACCATTGGAAAATGTTCTTTGTAAGCTTTTGGGCACAAACACCCTTCTTTAGGCATGGGGAGAGTCTGTAATTGAAAAAGGCAAACTGAAAACAAGAGCAGGCAGTGAAATCTTTTTGATGTTTGAGGGGTTCAGGTACATGACTGCATCCTCAAATTGGAGAGGCATTATACCTGTGATTTATAGAAATCCCTTTTTTGGATTTGTATGCCAAGCAAGGATTAGGAACTTGTAGGGAAGGGCTCTAGAGTAGGGGTAGGCAACCCCTAGCACGGGTACCAGGGCGTGGCACATGAAAGCATTTTGCTCGGCACGTATGCTTCAGGATGGATGGCAGAGAAGGAGGCTGTGCTCCCACGACAAGGATCAGGCCCCTTGTGGCTTCCCCACTGTCTGCCTCCAACTTACCCGCAACCTCAACTTGCAAGATGTTGGCATGTTTGGTGTTTCTGACCCCTGCTCTAGTCTAGACCTTACTGAATAAATAAAAGAATATTAGGAGAAAGCAAAGTGCCTACAAAGAAAGAGGGGGGGCAGGAAGGGCTGTTCAGCAAAGATTGCTGTATCTCGGAGATAAATATATATAGCAAGAATTGCCAAAGTACAACTAATGATTTTTTTTTTTTAAGTTTAATGAGAATAAATACTTTTGTTGCATATACAACAGCTCAAGCTGTGGTTCTGAGCTGGTCCCAAGCTGATACCATCCACTTATGATCAATTGCAGTGTCCAGTACTTACTGCCCCTTTGGGGAATCAGTATTTTAAGTTAATTATTTAGGGTGAGTGTTGGATCTGTAATCTGGCTCAATCCATGGCAACGCAGCAATGGTAGTCATTTGTATATGTACCATAGGGCTGAGACTGCAAGCCAGTGTTTGCAGGCAACCTGCTATTAGAGTAATAGTGTGGCCTAAAGCAGTGGTTCTCGGCCCTTTTTGTGTATCAGGACCCATTTGTAAACATCCATGGTGAGTTCCAACCCAATGTCCCTGGCGCTCAACCTGCTCTCCCCACCCCCAGCCCTCCAGTGTGTGGTGCAGGGAGGTGGTTGTATGGGGACCCCCAAACAGCTCTTTGCAGGCTGGAACTCTGCCAGCCTGTGAGAAAAAAGCCACCATTTCCCACGTGTTTTTCTCCTTTAAATGAGAATCCATTTTTAAAGTTTATTGATCCATTTCTAAAGCTTGTTTGCAACCCTTTCAAATATTCTTGCAACCCACTTTTGGGTCACAACCCATGGGTTGAGGAACACTGGCCTAAAGTGAAATGCTGTTACCATTGAACCTGAGCCACATCTGTGTACTGTGAATTCAAGTTCTATTCTTGCTTTTCATCAGTAGTCTGTCCTAAGCAGGTCACTGGAAAGTGGTTCCTTCTGGAAGTTGCACCATAGAGCACTGCACTAGTGCTTTTTGAGAGATACTTCAATATGTTCCAAAAGTCCAAAATCTACATGTGCAGAAGCTTTGAAAACAGTACTGGTCAGAGCTATAACTACTGTACAGAGAAAAGGGCAACTGTGTAGCCACTGGGCACAAAGGGAATTCCCTCTTCCTTCCCCAAGTGAGAAACTTCTTGTCATATTCTGATTGTTCTGAAATTAAATGGTTAGTGAGACTGACTTGAAAATTTGCGTGCCACCACAGGAACCTAACTAGAGTTTGGCAGGGAATTTCTAAGCTCATTCTGCTTGAACACTATGAGGTTTAATGCGGTACAGGTGCAGGACTGCACCTCTGAGGAAAGAATGGAGGACGTACCTAACTAAAACCAGGACTATCTCAGGAAAACAGAATCTGGGGAAGGAGTTAGGGTCAAACTGGACAAGAATTTCAGCCTGATAATCCCAGTGTAGTGATGTGGCAAACATGTGATCCTTGGATGTGAGGGCATAATAGACAACTATACCACTTCATGCAATGTTGGTGAGGCTACTCCTTGAATACTGCATTCAGTTTTAATGCACATGCTTTAAAAAGATGTTGGAAAGATAGAGATGACACAGAAAAGGTTGATTTAAAAATAGTTTGAGCCTTAAAGAAAATACAGTGTGAAACTTTATTCTTCTTTAGTTTATCAAGAGAGACAGAGGCGGGACTTAATTAGTGGATTAAAACCTTCAGAGAGAAAATACCAGGTACTAAAAAGCTCTAAGGTGGCACAGAGACTCATCAATGGCTGGGAGTTTTTGGGGTTTTTTTTCTTCTTTTTTTTAACTCAAACTAGAGGTTTATCTTAGAGGTAAGATTAATCATTGTTCTTTAGCAATCCCTCTCAGTCAAAGAAAATAGTCTTCTACAATTGTCTTATTTGCAGGTCTGAAGAATGCTGATGAGGCGGATCTGAGATCAACAAACTCTGCTGTAACTTGGGTATGCGTTTCCGTGTGGGGTGGGTGGCTCCAGAATCTTGATTCAGTCCATGGCATGCTGTTTCTACTTCTCCTGACTTTTTTTTTTCCCCACCTCCTGTTGTCATTGTGAGGTTTCAATCATTGTAACAAGCTTGTGAATTCTGTTTATTGATGACTTCAAGAACAGCTGTCTTTCTGGCAGATATGCTTTGATTCAGCCCCAAATATGAGGCCTAGTGCAGTGGATTTTGGGTAATGTCCCCTGGCTTGAAGTAAAAGGGAGGTCAGATTAGGTGATCTAATGTCTCTGGTCTTAAAATGTACAGAAGAGTTCTGTGGCTTTAATTTAGGGGAATTTGGTTGGGGGATTCCAAAGTTACTGCCACTACCAAAATGAGCTGCTTACAAAAATTTCAGATTCTCCAAACAGTTTTGATACAGAAACAGAGCCTTAGTTTTAACTTGTATTGTGACATTTTAACATGGACTGTCTTCAGGATCAAATATTAAATGATCCCTAGGAGTAGTTAACAAATATGTTTGCTCTAATTTCTGTATTCCCCAAGTGGTTTTTGGGGTGCCTTAAGTACTTATGGAGACTACTGTTCTCCTGGTAATTTTTTTGTGGTACAACTTCTAATCTACTCAGATGGGGTCTTGGAGGAATAAATATTGTTTCTTGAATGTAAGGACTGTTCATTTGAATTGTGATCTTTGGAGTTTTGTGTGTCTTGTGAACAGTAGTGATTTCATTGTACCTTTTTCATAATATGTATGAATAGTATTAGCCAGTTTCGTAGTTTGTAGGGTTGGAAGGGACCTGAGCAGATCATCAAGTCCGACCCCCTGCCATGGCAGGAAAGAGTACTGGGGTCAAACGACCCCAGCAAGGTGATTGTCTAGCCTTGTCTTAAAGACCCCCAGGGTAGGAGCCAGCACCACTTCACTTGGAAGTTGGTTCCAGATCCTAGCCGCCCTGACCGTGAAGTAGCACCTTCTGATGTCTAATCTGAATGTACCCTCTGCCAGCTTTTGACTGTTATTTCTAGTTGCTCCTGGTAGTGCTCGGGGGAACAGGGACTCTCCCAATGCCTTCTGGTTCCCTCTAACTAGTTTGTAACAGGCCACTAGATCCCCCCTCAGCCTTCTCTTGTGGAGGCCGAACAGGTTCAGGTCCTGTAGCCTCTCTTCATAGGGCCTGCCCTGCTGCCCCCTGATCATGTGAGTGGCCCTCCTCTGGACCCTCTCCATGCTGTCCACATCCCTCTTGAAGTGCGGCGCCCAGAGCTGGACACAGTACTCCAACTGCGGCCTGACCAGTGTCACATAGAGGGGGAGGATCATCTCCTTGGACCTGCTTGAGATGCATTTGTGGATGCATGACAAGTTATGGTTGGCCTTCCTGACTGCATCCCCACAGTTGGCCCATGTTCATCTTGGCATCAGTGATGACTCCAAGATCCTGTTCTGCCTCTGCACTGACGAAAAGGGAGTTCCCCAGCCTGTCGGTATGGTGCTGGTTCTTCCTCCCCAGGTGCATCACCTTGCATTTGTCAGTGTTGAAACCCATCCTGTTCTCATCTGCCTGTCCAGATCAGATTTGCAGCCTATTTTTTCCTTCTAGCGTGCGCACTTCACCCCATATCTTAGTGTCATCTGCGAGTTTGAACAGGGTGCATTTTATCCCTTTGTTTGCCACATAGGAGTCTTCTAACCATCTCCCGAAGCCCTGATCTGGGACCATTTGGATGGGTGGCATTTTTTATTTTTTTATTTTTTTTATCTGGCATATGCGGTCTGATATGCAGTTTGGAAGCTGGGATGTTGTAGGAGGGATCAGTTGTGCCGCTGAGGATATCACCAGAGAGTCCAGTACAAGACTTCCAGCTAGACTCAGCCAGTTGTGTGCTAGGACTGTCTTGCTGGGCAGCAGAAGGCAGACTGGAATAGGAAGAAGTATATTGGGTGCATGGCACATGCAGACAGTGCTGAAAACAAGGTGGGTGAAGAGTGGAACCTTTATAACAATGAGTGGAACTTGCATTGCAGGATTCAAAGCTACTTTTTCAGGTTTTGTTCATTTACTGGTGCTGTGGAGAAGTTTGGAGGAAGGCAGAGCTGGTCACTTGGTTGCGATGAGGTTTTCCCAGGCAGATTTTTTGTTCTCGTCTCCAGCCAACAAATCTCCCTCTTCTCAGACTCCTCAGCTCCCAGTTTGTCATGCTCCATCTCTACTTCCTCAAGATCCAGTGGAAATTTCTTGAGTCACAAGGTAACCCTTGTTAAGGTTGAGCTTTACTGGTAATGTTTTGTGCTCTTCGTGATTAGTAAAGGCATCTGTACTCTAACTTTTGAGAAACAGGAAATAAGTAGTTGAGGTAAAACAAATGAACTGGAGGACACAGTTAGGTACTGTCTCTCATCCTGGTCTCCTACACAACTGTAACTCTGCCTACTTTGATTTAATGCCTTTAGTCCATGTGAGGGATTTCATACCATGCTTAGGAAGTATCCAAAGTACACTAGAATATTTATACTTGTGTGGGTTTTTTTTGTTTGACAGGTGGGGGTGGCTGAGGGAGGACGTGGCCAAGGTCAAGCCTGTGTTTAGGTTAGACACTGGAAACATGCATAGTGAGATTTTGCCCCTTCCCTCCCCCCCCCAACACACACACTTGGTCTGTTTCTCCAGACAAATCTCCAGGGATGTGTTGGGTTTGTATCCTTTATTCTAGTGCTTCTCAAACTTTCTAAACTCTAGGTACCCCTTGGAAAGTGCCATCTCTTAGCTTTCAGTTGTGCTTTTCTATAGAAAAAATAATAGAGTAATTCTCCTGTTTCAAAATCTCAGACTATAACAGGTCAAAATTGTTTTCTTGCTCAGATGGATTCTTATTTGAAGTCTGTGGCTTACCTTGTGACTCACCTGCCAGTGTTTATGCACCTAACTATGCTAATATTGAGTGATGACCTTAAAAAGGCTCGTGGCACCATGGCACCATAGTTGAGAATCACTGCTTTATTCCATCTTGGAGGGATTCTCTCCAGGACATCATCTCTTGTTCCTAGCGTACAGTCTTATGACTCCCTCCTCCAGCCTGCTCTCCCACCCCTGTCACTGATAGCTGGAAGTTCCCAGGATGATAGTACAGCATAGGAGATGGGGGACTGGCACTGCTGGTGGCAGTTTCAGAGGGCACAGAGAATATACAACAGAATATCATACCAGCATAAAGCCTGCTCTCCTTTTATTTCCCCCTATTGCATCATGTATCTAGTGGAACATCTTCTGGAGTGGCTGATTTAACTCAGCCATTCTCATGACTTGAGCACTTTGACATGTGATTTTGTTTTTACAATCCAATCCTCTTCAGAGATCTCCTGAAATACCATGGCCCACATGTAAAGGAAACAAAAGATCCCTTCTCTTTTGCTCCTTTATCTCTGCTCAGATTACAATATGAGCTGGGACAGTTAGCTGCAGTTAATCCCTGGCTCCATACAGCTAGTCCTAACGTAATGACTGAGATGTGATGTGAGATCAAACCGGTGTGGGATTTCTTGTGCTTCCTTCTGAACCTTCTCCTAGTAACTATGGTCAAAGCAGAGTATTGGACTTGATAGGCCACTGCCCTGATTCAGACTGATGAAATCACTTAGTTTTGTGTGTTCTCACTAATGTCTTTACATTCTGTCTTGAGACTAAAGTACCAGTCAGTGCAGATCTTGAATTGCAGGCACTTGTAGCAGAATTCAAAACCTGGTTACATGTTTATATTGATTGTAAGAGTGTTCAGAGGTATATTAGGTAATGCTAAACTGACTGTCCTTTGCACATCCTCCCCTGCTTCCTCCTTTTCCCTCCAGCTGCCCACTCTGTACCTGAGAATCAGAAGAAATGTGAGCCTTCCATGTTTTGAGAGGTTTTTAAAGCCAATGTCTAACTTGGGGGTAAGCCTAAACCAGGGAGCAAATTATCTGGTGATTTTTAAACTCTGCATAGAATTCAGGCATCACAGTGAGTGTCTAAAGCCTTAAATTGCTTGGACATGACTACAGGACAGAGTGCCGATTTTTACTTGCTTTAGGGTTGTTGATCTAAGGACATAAGCAGACAGGGTTCTTTGGGTAGATGTGATACCTTTCATGAGACCAACTAAAAAGTTGGAAAAAATGTTGCTTGGAAGCTTTTGGGCACAAACACCCTTCTTCAGGCTTAGGGAGAGTCTGTTGGTGTTTTGTGTGCTCTCCTGGGTAGAATAGAAGCCAATTTCTTCTTGTACTCGCTCAGTGGGGAGACAATTGAGGTATATTGCCCTCTTCATGTTATCTGCAGGAGGTGCCTAACAAGACACCTTTTGTGAGTGTTTTTGCCTTTGAAATTAACTTCCCTCCTTAGTCCCAGTGCCAGAAGCTGTTAGGTCTCCAGGCATGTTGCAAACATTAATTCCTCAAGCTTTTGAAGGGAGGATGAGGTTGAAGACTAGAGAGATTGTGGTTTATTTTGTTATCTTCTAGTTAGCCCCTATGTATTTGTGTGAAGGTGGCAAGTTCATTCCCTTGAACTGGATTATGCACCGAGTATTTTGATTTGAGAAGGGTATCTCTAGAAGTGGTTCGTTTTTTAATATGTTTAGATGAACAGAAATCTGAGAATAGAAAGCATTTTAACCAAAAATAGCACAGATCTAAATTTTTAGACGGGGACACCTTTTATTTGAATAAAATAATGCTGAGCCCTCTTTTATAAGTGTGTCCCTGCTTTTAGGAGTTTATAGTCTGAAAACCAAGAAATGGAAGTCGGGCAAAAGGGAGAAACAACTGGCAGTTTATATGCAGTCTGCTTGTTAAGAAGTGAGTCTTTAAGGGCATACTCAAGTGTAATAGTGTAGTGGAGTTTCTCTGGTGAAAAGTGTCTTCTGAATAGGGGCTTGAGTATGCAAAATCTCACCAGTGGGAAGATGGTGCTGGGAAAACTAACACTAGAGCAGAAAAGGTTGCATGAAGCTTAACAATAGAGCCTGTAGGGGAAGAGCAGAATTACTGAGATCGTAAGGGGTGGTAATAAAAAGCTTAAATTGGGATGTGATCCAAGATGGAAAGTCAAAGAGACTGGGAGAGTAGAAAAGCTAAGTGGTATGTTTCTATTTGGAGCCTCTGGTTACATTTGGCTAGACTGATCTTTAAAGTATCTGTAAAACCTTAATCTCATTAGAGATGTGGTGCTCTGTGGTGCTTTTTCTTTTGTGCTGTTGCATCAAAGCCTACTAATTGTTTTCACATACACACGTAATTAGAATCTGAACATCATAACTTTTTTTTAATTGTATCAAAACTTGAGTTATAGAAACAACAGAAGTGAAAGGCAGTTGTTTTACCTATGAATCAGGCAAATCTCCAAAGTATCCCTTTTATTCTCT
The DNA here is from genome assembly GCF_052110815.1 of Crocodylus siamensis. Taxonomy (NCBI): domain Eukaryota; kingdom Metazoa; phylum Chordata; order Crocodylia; family Crocodylidae; genus Crocodylus; species Crocodylus siamensis. The sequence goes on from NC_143397.1 coordinate 135,863,912, forward strand.
AATCTCAGAATTGCAGAGACTGCTGTCTATGTACATGGTTCCTTCCTTTTAGCTTTCCAATACCTCATAAATAATTTGCCAGTAAAACAATGGATGTTTCAGAGAACGCTGACAGAAACTTTCTTGTACATTCTGTGTGCTTGCTGCTCTGACACGTCTTCCTAATAATAACTTACCAAACAAAGAAAGTGGTCAGGAGGAGGGGGGGGGAGAATACTCTAACCCTTTTTAGTGTAGTGGTCAACATCTACTTGAGTGGTTTTCAACTTGTAGCCTGCAGACCCGATGCCTGTGATCAGTCAGAAGTATATGAATGCCCATGCATAATTCCAAGGGGCCTGCACCTCCATTTGAAATTGTTTAGGGGTCTGCAAATAAATTAATTTTGAAAACTGCTGATCTACATAATAAAAAGTAGAACTCAGAGCTGTGTCCATGGCTAAAGTTGCCTGCTATTTGTCAGTGTTAGATACTGCTCTCAGTGACTTGCATCTTCACCAAATTTCAGTTGGTTGGGGTGACACTTAGGTTGGATGTGTGCTTTAGGGTGAATTTCTTGGGAAGTGCTTAGTCGGTGTTCCGTGAAGAGCAGCCACAACTTTCTTTAAATAACCTGTGCCAAGTAAGCATGTTTCTTACTGACAGTTCCCAAATCCGCACCTTCCTGAAGCTGCTCTTCCTATTAGCTGAGGCACTGCCTTATCCCTGTCAGCTTTGCCAGATTTGCAAAAGCAGGGAATACTGTACTGGAACCTCCAAGCCCTTGTTTTTTACAAAACATTATTGGATATCACAAACTTTAGGGTTTTTTCACTCTTAATACATGATTGTATTACCATAAACAACTAATATTTTTTCATTAGTTTGCTTGCAGCCCCCTTTTTGAACTCTTATTTTCCCTGCCAAATTTCACTTTGGAGTCCGCATGCACAAAAAGTATTCAAGCTTGTCTGAAGTTAGAAAATTGATCAGATAAGAATATTTCTTTCAAATGATAGGATGTATGCATTATCTTGAATTATTAAATGTTTTGGCCACTCTCTGCAATTATCTACTTGATTATTGTACAGAGGGTCAGATTTTACTGTTCATTTGGCAACACTGGTTCCTGAGTGCAGGCCCTGAGGACAGGAATGTCATCTTGCCTGTGCTCTTGAGACTTTTTTTCCCCACTAGATCCTAAGTAGCAAGGGAATGGGAAAGAGGGACAGAAAGAAACTAAGGGGAAAATAGGAGAAGATGAAAGTGGAAATTAATGAAGGGCTTGGAATAGAGGAGGGCTTGCTTTGTCATGGGGATGGAATGTGAGTCTGGGAAGGAGGAGAGTGTCTCATTTGCTTCTAGTGGCCGACCCAATGACGGAAAGCAGCCTACTGCTACCCTTAGTTCATCTTTTACTTCAGTTAGAATTAGGCTGTGCTGTAAATTTTTAAGACTTCAGCCGTGCTGACGACTTGAGTGACCATTATGGTTAAAAGGTAGGGATTCTTTTAATGTAATATAGGATTTAATAAGGAGGTCTTTAATATAGTATTGTTTGCAGCTGCCAGACATAGTCCAGATTACTAGACCCCAAATTTATTTCTACCTTAATTACACATGCAAACACTTATTTAAAACTTTTTTAAAAGAATGTTTGCATTGTTACTTCTCTAGTTTGCAAGTTGCCAGTGTTACAAAGCTAAATTCTTTGGTTCGTTATCTTATAATGTTTGAGTTATTGTACTCGCTTCATTAGCTCCAATTTTATGTCCATTTTATTCTGGTGAGCCAACATGATAGCAAATTTAACTAGACAAAATGCTGTGAGAGAAGAACTCTAGGGGGTTTGTACACGACACAAGGGTTTAATTCTCCCTAAATTGTAGCAGTTGTTTTTTTTTAAAAAACACTACTTCAATTTATGGCAAAGTAAACGCCTGTGTCAGAGCCTGATCCTTACCTGCCTCTCCAGCGACAGGGAGGGGAGAGCGAGCTGTTGGCGGGTGGAGCGGTCCAGGGGTGGGGGGGAGCTGATGCTTCCCTCTGCCACAGCAGCGTGTCTCCCCGCCCCCGTGGTTGGTTGGTTGTGGGGGTTTTGGTTTTTTCGTTTTCTGCTTCTGTGGAGCCTGCCTTCCCGGGCTGCTGGTGGGCTGCCTGCACAGCCCCTGAGTCTTACAGAGCCTGGTGCTCCCCTCCATGGCTGTAGGGTAGGAAACCTAAAACTCCTCAGAGGTGTTGTACTTTGCAGCACCCCAGGGTTGTTTGTTGCATCCCAAAGTCCATTTAAGGCACGTTATGCTGCCAAATGTGCTACAGCAGCTGGAGTTTAATGTGCAATATGCCGCCAAATGTGCAAACAGCAATGCCATTTAGAGTGGTGCGAAAGGCATTTAATCCACTTTAAACCTGCTTTAAAGTGTCGTCTACAAACGCCCCAGACGCTTCTAATGCCATGCCAGTTTATAAACACTAAGTGGATGTGCAGAGTAGAGGGGCTATGGTCATATGAACTAGAATTGCATGAAAGACTATCAGAATTAATAATTGAGTTTCCTCTTCGAGAAAATGATGATGGAAAAAGAACTGCTCCTGAACACTTCCTCTGTAATGTAAAGCTTTATTTGTGTTAATGGATAGAAGCCACAAACCCTAATGGAAAGGGTGACTTGTTGTCTGACTCACTGTATCTTATAGAATTATTACAAATTACAGGATTTACTGAATTGCCCATGATGCTTTCAAAGCCTTCAACTTAATTGCAGTTGTTGAGTTGAGCACAGGTTATTCAGTTTATATTATGACAAGACCTCCACAAGGATATTAAACAGGCCTTAAAAAGTTTTCAGAGTAAAACCTTAAGAAAATGCTGCCTTGTTGCAACTTGTTTAAACATTATTTGATTTAGTTGCGTCTTAAGTTTAAACTTCAATTTGTGTGAGGTTATATCACTAGGGGAGGGGAAACCTTCACAAACATGAACATTGGCAGATTCATCAATAAGGTTCTTATGTTTGTTGTCCTTTTCTGACCCCTTGCTGCTGTGCTTCTCCTGCAACACCCACTCCTGAATTAGAAATAGCTATCATTTACACCTACTACTATGATTCAGCATTGGCTTAACCTTTGGAGAAGATGTAGGGAATTTGGGAGTTTTATGAATTGATGTTGAGACTGATAAAGCATAAAACTTAGTATTGCTGGGACTGGATTTGTCCGCAGAAGTCTCTCCTGCGATGGTGATGCTAGAATTGGTAAGTCAGCAGAGCCCCCTAGCGGAAAAGTAGCACATGCCTACAGACATGCACTTTTTCCCTTCCCTGCCACCAACATTGCTATACCTTTTCCATGAGCAAGGTGAACAAAGCCAATAAAAGTACTTATTTTTGCATAGCTGTACCTACACTTAGTGGGCTAGCATAGGGTTTTTTCCACACTTATCTGACAGCTGTGTTGGCAAACTTTGTAAATTTAAACCTGGCCTGTTACTGACTGCCAAGTCAGACTAAAGAAATGATCAAGTTTTTCCTTGAGGATCTTTTAATTTTTTTATTAAGAAATGTGAGTTGTACTGTGGGGGTTTAATGATCAAATGGCCTTGGAATATAGTCAAGCTTAAAATAAGATGCTCAACATAATGATATTTTAGTTGGAAAAGGAACCCTTTAGGCTTGTGCAAAATAATCTAGCACTTTAGAGTTAAAAATGGGCTTTCCTAAGAGATTTCAATCCAGTTTTTTAATGGGGGTGTTATGAGTGTTTCTGGGGGTGTGGATTAGGTCTTGCCTCAAAGTTAGTTAATCTACAGCCTTTATCAGAAAAAAAAAAGTTACTTAAATGGCATAGTACCTGTAATGGTACAGTAAATAATGATGAAATAGTTCTACAGAGTGATCTGGGTTGTTTGGTAAGGCTGGCACATCAAAATTGTTGCATCTAAATCCTGAGATGGTATATTGTTAGGAACAAAATGTAAATCATGCTGATGGGATGGAGGCCAGTGGAAAGCAGCAACTAAACAGGATTTAAAGGTTATTGTAGATAACCATGAGAACAAAAGCTCCCATTGCAAAAATGAATACCAAAAATGATTGGATATACTAGTGGAGGCAATATGAAGCAGTAGGATGGGGGTGTTCTTACCTCCTGTACACGGCACTGGTGGGAACACTGCTGTGTTTTTGCATCTAGGCTTCATAAAGGAGGTCAAAATTGCATACATTTTTAATGTGTGAACTACAGGAATGACTAGAAAACATATCTAATGGGCATTCTGATTTTGTTTAGTGAAGGGGAGGCTAAGAGGCAGCAGTCAATAATTACCTGCACGGGACCATTTCTAATACTAAAGAACTCTAAGTTGTACAGAAAAGCATAACAGTGCTAGAAGGGTTGGAAGTTGAAGGCATCAGTGTTCAACCTGGAAATAAGAGAGAAATATGAAAGTGTGAGTAAATAACTACTGAAGTAGCTTTTTTAAAAATGTGGGAAATTTTCCATTGCCTGAATTTTAGAATTGGGATTAGCTCCCTCTCTAAAAGGAAACTTTTCTTCATTCACAAATATTTGGGCTAGATGCAGGAATGTGGTTGAAGGCTACAGCGTGTGTTGTTTACAGGACAAACTAGAGTAGGAGTAAGCAGTAATTTCAGTTGAAGGGCCACTTAATGAGGTTTGTTTAGCTGCTGAGGGCCATGTACACACAATGTAATAGTGAAGATATCACTTAACACATGATAGATAAAAACACATTGTATGCTAAAATCAAATGGCTACTAGAAAATATTTTAATTTTGTTTCAAAAAACATATTTTTGTCTCGAGTTATTTCTTTATTTATTTTTTGAGTAATGCGTATAGAGACAATTGCATAATAGCTCAAAATTAGTCTTTCCCTTACAAGGGAACCAAAAGCAGGCAGCAGGACACTCGGCCAAGGGAGGATGCTCCTACCCTCAACAGAGCCCTGCCACTGCCCAGCCTCGCTCCTCAATCACAAGGGAGCCTGCCTCAGCTTGTGCTCTGACATGCCTCTTGAACCACCTGCATCCCAAACCTGCCCACCCCCAACCCATTCCCATCCACACTTGCCCCCAAAAAGCCTGGGGAAGCTTTGCAGTCCCCTCAGCCTACCCCAGCTCCCTACCAGGGACCTGCAGTTCCCACCTGCATCCCAGGGGTGCCCTTTCCCCAGGAGAAGCCCCAGCCCCAGGGCACTGGGGACAGCTTCATGTGGGTGGACAGGATAGCAGCCATGCTGGCTGCACCTAGGAGGTGGCTGCAGGTGGTTGAGCCAACTCATGGCACTGCGCCGGGCAAGGTGAGAAGCAGGGCAGGGCTGGGACCAGGGCTTTATCTACTGGGAGGTGCTGGGGAAGCTTTGCTGCCTCTGGGCACAGGTGCAGAGCACCTGCTGCATAGTCCCAGCACCTGGGGCAGCTCCTGCCGGCTCTGAGATGCAGGCAGGTGGGGTGCTGCTGGCCCAGCCTGTGTGGAGACCCAGGGCCTGAGTGTGGCTCGCCCAGGCCCTGCTGTGTGGAGCTGGGCAGGTGGGGCTGGTTCTGCACAGCATCCCGCATGGTGCCAGCAGAGGCTGGAGCTGGAGCTTGAGCTGGAGCCTCTGGTGCCCAAGCATGGCTTGCCCAGGGTGGGCAGGCAGGGCTGCTTTCACCCAGCATCCCTAATGGCACCAGCGGAGTCCAGAGTCGGAGCCACTACCTGCACTGCCTACCCATGGGCTGGATATAATCAGTTGATGGGCTGGATACAGCCTATGGGCCATGTTTTGCCCACCCTCTAACTAGAAGATTATAACCAAACCTACCTCTTTACAAACTGTTTTTAAGTAACAAATTGTGCAACATGTATTTTCAAGAGAGATGTGGAAAGCACAGTTGCAGGATGGCAAGGTGTTCTAGCTAGGGTGTCCTATTAATCCTGTTTTATACTGGACTGTCCTGTTTTTTTTAAACCCTTTGCCCCCCTCTCCATTTTTAAATGAGGAACATACCCCCAAAAGTCCTGTTTTTCAGTTAATTGGTGGAAATGCATGCTAATTCTTTTTCCTCGTGGTTCTATTGGCTGTGCCTAGAGGTAGGTTGGTACATGGCCAGGAGGAGCAGGGTTCCCAACCAGAGAAGGAGGGAGGTGGGCTTTTTGTTGGCCCCATCCCTTGCTGCTGATTGGCTGAGGAGGTGGCAGGCCCACCCCTTACTGCTGATTAAGCAAGGGAGGCATGCTCCTCACCAAGGGAATATGCGAGTGGCCACCCCAGTTCCAGCAGTTATGCACTTGGGTAAAGTTGAGGACTTCTGGTTCAAATCAGTGAAACTTAGACAGAGCATGCTTTTGAAAAATGTCTACCACATGAAAAGCTGGTGTTTCTTGTGACCCATACACAGTGCTAGGTATTTTGTATGCATCTGTTTCTAGTAAGGAAGGTTGTGTGCAATCTATGTTAGAAATGTAGATCAGGTGTAGTAGCAGAAAATTATTTGGTGGTGGTAGAGACTTACAAACAGTATTCATTCAATTGACTATCTTCCCAAGTTACTAATTTTTTTCCCCAAAAAAATTCAACCTGTTCAGAATGAGACAAGTTATTCAGTCGGCTGTAAATCTGGATTTGACTAATGAAAAACAGTGTTATAATTCCCAAGGTAAAATTGTATAACACTAACTAGATTTCCAATCTTCATGGTGCATATTTTGAAAGTGAACACAACATTGTGCTAAGGTGGGTTAAGGGGTTAAACATTAAAAGCCTATATTTAATGTGGTGTTTGGTGTTTGTTTCATTTGAGAAATCTTTAGACTTTTCCCGGTTTTACTGAAATTATCAAAATATTCAGGACATTTTGGGGGTTTTTCCAATTCCACTGCTTGTCATACTGTTTGTATTTTTCTATTTCTATTTTTTTTCTTTTTCCCAGAGCTCCGTGTTGCTTTCTGCCTGAGAGAGATGGCTGGATTCTAGGGTCCATGTCACTTGTCTTTCCTCTCTGGGAAGACAAAGAATCTATATTGCTGATGGTATCAAGCCATCAGCAGTATAGATTCCTTAGTTTTTGAAGCCCAGATCAGGAGAATGATAATGGTCTACAAAGTGGCTGGTTCAGCTCTGCAGTTAGTCTATAGACTAAAGCCTGCACATGTCCTAATATGTGCATTAATAATGTATCTTAAAAGAGTTGTTTCATGTATTCATGATTATTAAACTTCTAATTCACTTACCAGAACATTCAAAATTCCTCAGGAGAATTGAATAAAGATGGCTTGAGTTTCGAACTATGTTCTTTGAGATGTTCCAGACTGACTTCTCAGGAAGTCAATTTGTCACTTCTCAAATTAACATCACTTGCATTCATTATTCAGTTTAACCTTGGTTCATAAAATAAATCCTTTTTCCCTATTGTTTCATCTCGGTTCTCTTCATAACTTCAGCTGGAAAATAATTTTGTAGGCTTAAAGCTGGGCTTATTATAGGAAGTAAATTGCTACTTCAAATATGAGGGTTTTTTCTTTTGAACGGGAAAATGGATAAGAGTTTGTGCTATAGCCTGGACTCATCTAAAACAGGCAGAAGTGCCCACCCAAGCAGATGCAAAACCCAGCCATAGTTCTGGGCTGCAAGGGATAGTTCTTTGCCAGTGTGGAAAAATACTTGAATAGGAGGACCATAGAAATAACTCCCCTCCTCCCCAACCCCCCCTTCTTCCTTGCACACAGTTTGCTTTTGTGATGCATATCTGTTGAGGCATGGGGGCATTGACTCTTTGAGCCTGAGAAATAGTTTATGGAAATGACAAAAGATTGTTGATTTAATGAGATCTTGTTCTTCAAACTAGATCTTTTCAATAGCTGGGAAATTCAACAGCTAGCCAGCGTGTGTTGTAAAATTTTACATACTGAATAAGTGGTGGAATGTCCAGCAAATCAAACCAGATCAGGAAAAAACAGAGTTGTTACCGAAGTTTGGTATTTTAACATGGCTTGTCCTTCTACTTCAGCAGTCTGTGTAAAACTTGAACGCTGGTTAGACAAGGATACTGTATAAGTGCTACATATCATTTAAATCTTTATTTTATACCTTTTGGATAAAAACAGAAGTTGGTGTTCCAGCTGTTTCAAGCCCCATCGCACTTTTTGGTCCCCCCTACAAAAATGGCAGGGGGGAAGGAGAGGTATACTAATGTTTGTGTCTCAAAGGTTCTGCGGCAGTAAAAATAATAGGGGGCTTAATATTTCTTACCTCTCAAAAGCCCCAAATGACATTCTGACCATGAAGTTTTCAGGATCTTGTTTTTGTTTCATGTGAATATATGAAATGGACAGTCAAGTAAAAGGCACGCAATGATACTTTTAAATCATGAGTGTTTGGATGCATCATCAGTCAAGACTAAGTGTAGTACCTTAACAAGCAGTTGGGCTCAGGAAAAATCCAAAAGGGCTGGGGAAAGGGGACAGTACCTTTCTCAGAGATTAGATGAGATCTAGAGGAACACATTAGGCACCTAGAATGTGACTTAATGAATTCTGGGCACCTCAGTCCAGAAAAAAGTTCTAGGAAATCCCCATTCAATGGTCAGTTTAACTCTGAAATGCATTTAGAATAATAAAAGATTAGGGTTGGAAGGGACCTCAGGAAGCAGGTCCAGCTCCCAGCAGATCATCCCAGCCAAAGCTTTGTCCAGCTGGGTTTTGAAAACCCCCAAGGATGGAGATTCCACCACCTCTCTAGGTAGCCTGTTCCAGTGTTTTTACTACCCTCCAAGTGGGGACATTTTCCCTAATATTTAGATGTCTCTGGACTAGAAGTTCTGTAAGCCTGTAAACCCAGCCTCTTGTGTTTTGTGGAATTGTCCCAGTCTTGGCCACTAACTGTCTTGCAGTTTTATTCCCACTACAGTTCACTGTGATTCAGAGGCAAGGGAGAGCAAATGCTTACACTCCAAGTCCCAGGGTAGCCCAGGGTGCTCTGAGCATGCTTAGTGCACCTCAACAGCACAGAGGTCAAAGCAAAGCACAGCAGCCTTGTAGACAACACATTAAAGTGGTTTAAATGCCCACTTTAATGGTGGGCATTTAAATGGCCTGCTTTAATGGTGTTGCTGTTTGCATGAGTTTGCAAATTCAGTGGCGTATTGCGTGTTAATTCCAGCCACTGTAGCAAATTCAATGGTGTAATGCGTCTTAAATGACTTTGGGGCGCAGGAAACTAAAACCCTTCCAAGGAGTTTGTTTGCTACCTTACAGCCATGGAAGGAATTGCTGGGCTCTGTGCAGCTCAGGAGCTGCACAGGCAACCCCGCAGCAACCCAGAAAGGCAGGCTGCACTGAAGGGAGGGAAAAGTGGTGAGACTGATCCTTTTTTTTTTTTTTTTTTAATTTCTTCCCCTTTCCTGGAGCCTGCCTGCCTGAGCTGCACAGGGGCAGTGCTTCCATCCTCAGCTGCGATGCCCCCGGGACCGCCCAAACTAGGTGCCTGTGAGTGGGTGCTGCCTGGCGGGGGTCTGCTGCTGCGGAGGGAAGCACCAGCCCCCACCCCCTTGCAGCTTGGGGACTGCTTGGTCTGTCAGCAGCTCACTGTCCCTTCCATGCTGCTGGAGAGGCAGGTAAAGACACAGGTGTACACAGCACAGGGGTTTATTTTGCCCTAAATGGAAGCGGTGTGGTTTTTTTTTTAAAAACCCACTGCTTCAATTTAAACCCCTGTCTTATCTACAAATGCCCCTTTTCATTGTCACTCAAGTGACTCCCCATCACTTTCTTTTTCACTGAAGTTTGATGGTTTGAGCAACAGCCCAAGAAGTGGGAGACTTGGGTTCTAGGCTCTTTGGTCTTCTCTGCCCTAGGGGAATAAAAACCTACATTGTCTCCCTTTCTGGAGAGTTCAATAACTGTAAAGCCAGAGAAAACTCAGGATGGGTCCCTTTCTACATCTATAGAAGCTGGATTGCTGCACTGGAGAATGTTAGTGTTGAAGCCAAGAGTCTGAGTGTAGCCTAGTGATTTATTAGGCAGGTGAGGATCTTTGAGCAGATATGATTATTTTATTAGACCAACTAAGTAGTTGGAAAAGAGTTCTTAGCAAGGTTTTGGACACAGTCATCCTTCTTTAGACACAGGGACTTCTTATGCCTGAAGAAAGGTGATTGCGCACAAAAGCTTGCTAAGAACTTTTTTCCAACTACTTAGTTGGTCTAATAAAATACAATCGCATCTAGTCAAAGAAGCTGACCTGCCTATGTCCTTAGATCAACATGGCTACAACCAAAAACCCAGCCTAGTGATTAGGGCATACAGGAAGGAGGTTGAAGGACAGTGCAGCTATGCCTGGGTTCTGGTTCCTGCTGCCTGGATTGATTATGTACTCTGTTAAGTGGTTATTGGATGAAAATCAGAAATAATCCCTGAAAGCAGGGGCTGGAACCCAGGCCACTTGACTGCCAAGCAGGCTAATCTGCTCTAGCTCCTTTTACTCCTTTTCAATTCCCAATTCAGAGCAGGGCCCTTCAGTGTGATGTTAGAAGAAGTTTATAAAGCTTGCCTTCCTAGCAGAAGTTCTCACTACCTTTTTATTGTTTTACTGTTCATTCTGATCTCTTCTTTTCTGCATTGACATTGAGGGTGAAAACAGAAATTGGATTTCTCCAGAGCCTAAGCCTTTTATCCTGGGGATCTACACAGGGGTCAAAGCCCATAGTCCTCCTCTAAGTGCCTGTGAAATATTGCAGATAAACACTCTCTTAACGTCCCACCACTAGTGGCGAATTTTGAGGTAATTGCTAGTCAAATGGAGCATGTAAGTGATTGTTCCTTGCATATTTTGATGGGAGCTCCAAGCCTGGGACTCCTCTGTTTTTTCACCGTAAGATTTTAAAAGGGTCCTGTTCGCCTTCCTTCCTTGCCCCAAACCGGAAGAGCTGTATCAGTTTATTTGTTTAACCCCAGTTTTATTATAGCAGGGAAATTTTGGGGCATGGTGCCGTTTTTTTTTTCTTTGGCTAAACAATGTATTATGACTGTCGGTACTAACACAAATCGGTTAATGAGGAATAACCTTTCTGAGGATGTGTATAGTGCTGAGGATTTTAAAAAGATTTACAGGCTTCCCAAGGTCAAAATTATTTGAGGTCAACAGAACAGCACTGCCTCTTGCTTTTAGTTTTGAAATGTGGGTATGTCAGAAACTGGAGGAGGAGTGGCCTGGAGAAAATATGCTGTGTTTCAGTACATTTACCTAGACTTTTATGGTCATAAGGGACCACTGTGCAATTCATCTAGTCTGAGCTCTTGCATAACACAGGCTTGTAGGATTCCCTGAATTAATTCCTGCTTCAAATCTCATGGCTTTAGTTGAACTAAAGCATCTCCCTTAAGTTAATGAATGTCTGTTTAAAAGTTTCCTGAGACCACCAACCATGGCAGGTTGCCAGGCAGGGGGAGGGTTGTGCTGCCTCAGGCCCTATCCCCACTGCCCGCTCTGAGGTGGGTGAGGAGTTGCTGCCAGCATGGAGCTGATGCCGGGGCTGTGGAACCTGGCGCAGCTGTCTTGCTGCCTACTGCAGGTGTCCAGAGCTCAGGCTGGCTACAACCAGCTGTGCCAGACTCCAGAGCCCAGTCACCAGCTCTGTGCCAGCAGCAGGGGAAAGGCCAGGGTTGTGCTGCCTCGGGTCCCTCCCCTGCTGTCTACTCTGAGGCGCACATGCCCCTGCCAGTATGGAACTAATGCGGGAGCCCAAAGCAGCTGTTTGCAGCCTCCCGGTTGCAGCCAGCCCAGGCTCTGGGTAGCTGCTGCCAGCCACAGAGCCTGGGTGCTTGCAGAGGGCTTGCAGCCTCCCAGCCACCTGCTGGGAGCAGCCCAGGCTCTGTGTGGCTGGCAGCAGCTGCCTAGAGCCTAGGCTGGCAGTGGCGCGCTCTGTAATTCCATCAGTGTGCTGCTTGTGCTACTTGTTTCTATATGGAGCTGTATCTCTCCCTTCTGCAAGTCCTCACTCCCAGTGGAGCTGTCTTGTAGGACTTGGTTTCAATGGGGCTGGGTTCCTTCAACCACCGCATCAGTCAAACGTGTGTGCACACACACACCAGGACATGCCTGAGCCAGGCCAGGTTATTAAGCATTAACAGGCTAACGCCTTCATATGCCATGAACTCAGTTCATCATTGTTGCAATCGCACACAAGCACACAGGTTTAACAGAGCGCATCTGATTCGGGCCGGACTGTTCAGCATTGATAGGCTGACACCTTCATGTGCCTTGAACTCAGTTCATCCCTTATTTCAGCAGGACAATAATAAATGCAGTTAGGCACGCACACGTGCTAACAGAGTAAGTCTGATCAGGTTGGGTCTGATCAGCACTTTCAGCTGATACTCTCATGCACCTCAAAACTCAGCACTTTACAATCTCTTGTTACAATGGTCCTAGTAGTAACCCTGTTGATGAGCAGACCCCATTGCAGTGTTGGGCATTACAGGGATCTTTGGCTTACGTAAAAGAAGTGTTGCTGCAGAGCAAATGGGGAGATCAAGGGAAGAAAGAGTAAGTGAGGTTCAGAGAGAGAGAGAGAGTATAGTAACCAGCTTGATCATAAAAGTTATTTATTGCCAGGTATATGAACTTATGATGATACCAGTAATAATAGCCATACAAGAGAGAGACCAATAAACAGTTATAGTATTATGTAGTTTCAGTTAGGGTTTTGGGGAAGTCGAGCTCAAGTTTGATTAGCAAAAGTCTGGTCTAGAAAGCTGTGCCTGAAGTAAAGAGTAAAAGTCAGGTTCCTGGAGTTGGAGAGAGAGACAGTTGGGGTCTCACCACTTGGCGAAGCTTGAACCAGTCGAGGTTCCCAGCTGTTGTTGGAGCTGGCAGACAGACAGGCAGAGGCCTCAGCACAATGAAGGGAGAGATTCCAGGCAGAAAAGGAGAGGAACTGGTGCGGCGTTGGATCCAAGCACCAGGACAGACACTTGAGATTGGGTAGGGGTTTTTGTGGAGAACTAACAATGGCTTAAGGGAGGACACTAGGTTTTGTTTAGGGGTAAACAATGGCTCATATGCTGGATAATAGGAACTGATCACTCCTGGCCATGGATGGCATTACTCTGAGGGAGCTCACAATACAGATGGGCAGATTCAGTGTTTTAGATACCAATAGAGGAGTCCTTACTAGAATTGGTCTGATAAATGCTGAGCTGGGTATATGTAAACGTGGGTTGATAAGCATTTGGAGCAGGGATCCCCCAACCCAGAATTCGGTGCGGTCCTTGCCTTGGACTCTCTGTTCTCCATCCTGAATGCTAATGAAGGTGCATGCCTGTCCCATCCCCATTTAAACAAATGAGACCTGGGGAGTTGCTTCATTCTTGCCACCCTTGTGTGGAGGGCTTTAGGTGCGTCTCCCACTGCTTCTTCCTTGTCTCTTGTAAGTCCTTCCTCTAATCAGTTCTTGTTCAGGCCGAGGTGGGGAGGGGGAGAGTTCTTTGTGAGTCGGAAAGACTGTGTCTTGTGCCAGGCTTCCCCGAGAACACAGAGCTGAGAGCTAACACTATGGCATCATCAGTGTACTGGAGCTCAATGGTTGAGGTCGGAGTGGTCTTGGTTTTGGCTCGGAGTTGTCTGAGGTTAGACAGCTTACAGTCCATAATATAAAACACCTGTTATGTAGCTGCAAGACAAATGACTGAGTAGGGTTCTTTGCTGACTCCTCTGACTTGTTTCCACCCTTTGCTAATTTTCAGAAAGTTCATTTGTTTTGCTAAAACTTTCCGTGTCCAGCTTTGTCCAAAGGTGTCTTAGTTTTGCTTATCCTTGCTCCCAGACCCCTTCTTCCCAAAAGCCACTGTAGTTGGACTTGTTTTTTTTCGATTGGGTAGGAACAGAGAGGCAAGCAACAATTTTTCTAATGTTAAATTTTAGCTGTACTTTTTTTTTATGTTTAATTAGATAAGGCTTGAAAGTTGAATTTTATCTTGTAAGTGATCTTTGGTAAGAAATGGTGAGGTACAGGTTTCCCTCGCTTTACACAGGTTCTGTATGTACGAATTTGCTCTTATGTGATGACCCTTTTTATACCAAAGTCATTACATGCGAGGTAAATTCACTCTTATGCGATCATTGTGGTGGAAGCCCACAGTCAGCTGCTTTGTGCAGTGCATTGTGGGAGTGATGCGGACCAAAATTCAGTCTCCTGTGTGGGTCTGCGCTCCTCGCTCTTTGTCTGCAACACTTGTTTCTGTAGTTGACATCTCCATTATGGTAACATTCACCACCACCCTGTGCTTGTGTGTACTGCCTGTTGTTGGCGAGTATTAAAATTGTCTTTGTAAAAGTGGTAGAAATGGGTCTGGGAGTCAGTACAGTCAAGGTCTTGGAGCCTATCCTTATTTGTTACAATGTAAAGTGGGTTCCCTTTATGTGAATTTGAATTATGCGCTGTTTTCCAGGAACGCATGTACAGCATAAAGCAAGGGAAGCTTGTAAGCTTATTTGATTTAAGCTTAAAAAAAAATCTATTGGAAGAAAGGGTTTGAAAAGTGTACTTCACTTATCCAATTGAGAACAGTAAATCCAGTCCTCTGGGGTTCAGGAAGAACTGACTCTGTCTCTTGTCAACTCTGAATTCTGCCATGAAAGAGCTCTAATGTAGAAGCTGGGATTTAAAGAAACATCCAAGTAAATGAACCTCAGCTAATATAAAATCCCCTCCCATCTCAAACACTTCCATAACCATATTTCTGTTCTACTCTCTCTCTTGCCATCCTTTCCCTTTGCCTGAAGTTTGTTTTGTATTTAGGAAGGTTTAGTGAAGCTTTTAGGTATTCAATGAGAACCTGCAAATGCAGCTGAAATGATGCCTTTTCTATTATCTGCATTACAGTCGTATAATATTTATGAAAATGTGTTATTAATCAATTAATAGATGCACCAAAAAGATGTTTGCTACAATTAAAATAAATAACAAATGTTCTAGTATACTACTTCCAACCTGATGCTGACAAATAGGGCAGAAAAAGCGATCTTTTCCCCTTCTCCAGCCAAACTTCCACGTCAGCTAGAAAATACAATCTTATAGAAGTCTGTAGTTTGACAGTTGCAGGAAAAAAATTCTCAGAGTCCTTTCAACACTGAAGGCAATGTTTTTATCTTTACGAATACCTACTTGGGAACTCCCAGTAAACCACTTGAACTCCGTTGTTTGCATGCATGAGTTAAGAAACGGCATTAGTGCCTATGGAAGAAAATTGGCTCCCATCCCAACTGGAACTGGATTGAGATAGGGAGATGATGCATCTCCCTTCCTATTCAAGCTGGCACTGGAAAAAGTACTTGGCGCATAAATAACATGAAGGGAGGAGTTCAACTGAATGAAGGGCACAAAGTCCTTGCATATGCTGATGATACAGCTTTTCATAAGTGAAAATATGAATGATATAGACCTGTATAAAAATGACTGACTAAAAATGAAGCAAATAAAATTTGACTGCAAGTGAACGTGAATAAAAACACAGTAACTGCTAGTAAATGGGGCAGTGGTAAATCAGGGACTTCAAGTGACAATGAACAAGACACATTTCAAGCAAATGATCAATATCAAGTATTTTAGATTATATCATGGCCAGGATAGTAATATAAAAGAAGACATCAAAGGAAGAATGGAAACGAGAAATAGAGCTTACTCTGCATTGCACATGCTCCTATCATCCAAGCTCATCTTAAGGAAACTTAAGCTTCAAGTCTATAAAACCATATTCAGGTCATGTATAACCTATGACAGTCAAACCTGGGTTCTCTCTCGAGCAAATGTTATGCTATTTGATCGTTTTAAAAGAATTTTTTTCCAAGCCCCCCCCCCCAAAAAACCCTTTGCACAGTATTATCCTATAACACAAGAATGGCACAGAAGAACCAATAATGAGTTGTATCAATTGCATGGAGATCTAATCCTGATGTAGGATATTGGAGCACAACTATTACAATGACTGGGCTGCATTGAAAGAATGGAAGTTACGTGGCTGCCAAAGAAAGTGTTCTGTAGGGTACCAGAGAAGGAAAACGCTGCCTGAAAGACCAAGGCAAAGGTGTCTATATGATGTAGGGTCAGACCTACAGAAACTAAAGGTAGATAACTGGAGGATGGAAACACATGATGGATGGGATTGGGTGAGGATACTGGAGGCAGCCAAGGGCCTCTAAGGCCTATAATGCTAAACTGCTACTACAAATACCTGCTTTAATAATTAAGAGGAAAAAAATGTTATGGCTGTTGCATGTATGAAAATAGCTGAATAAACCTGACTTCTTCCTTCTGGGATGACACTAGTTAAAAATGCATGTTTTCAAGAAGTTACGCGAACATACCACACACATTTTTTTTTGTAATATTTAGGAAACTATTGCTTAAAGCATTTTTCAGGAGGGTGAGTTGGAAATGGGCTGCACTGAGCAAGGAAAAAATGCAGCTCTTGACACTCCTTCATTTAAAGCATTTTATTCTAATTTTAATTATGGAAGTGTATAGCTACTACTAGAGTAATAAAAACAGATGGTGAAGAGGTGATTTGACTATTTAAAATGCCAATGGAAAGAGATGTCATTTTACACTTAAAAAAAAAAAAATCTGACTTGCTTTACTTAATTGACCTAAATGCATTTTCTGCAACAAATATCTTGTAGACAGAAGCTGAACAAATTTTAGAAAATTTAATGTGTTGCAATACTCTTATTTTTATTTTCCCCACAAGTGCATTGCCTTTTCTCAAAAGAAATGCAAGCTTGTATAGATCCTGTTGAACCACTTCTAGCATCCATGGCATTCAGTACCCAGGGAAGTAAAATATTTAAAGCTTTTTTTTTTTAGCTGTTAAAACACAAAACGTGACCTAGCTATTCACTAAAACCTGACCTGGATGGGGAGTTAACTCATAAGGTTATGCTATGTCACGCAGATGAATCAAAAGAGTTTAAAACCAAGTTTTAAAAAGTTCAAATAAAAATAACTGCAATAGTTATGACTCCCTATTAAAATAAAACTCCTGGTAATTCCTAAAATTTTATCAAATATTTAGATAACTTGTTTAAAGTTACATGAAAATGAGGAGGGATTGTTGCTGTGGAAGGGGTCTTAAATTGAGCCCTCAAAATTGTTAAAAATGATAAATAGAAGACAGAAAAGAAGAAATGTAGTTTGTATGGCTCAACATTTTAGAAACGCAGGTAGTTGGTTGATAGAGGGAGTGACTTGGGAATAAGTGTCCCATTAGATGTACAGTGCCAGATGAGTGGGGTTAGGAGTGCGTACTCCCAAAAGTCCTAAAGGAGCTCAGACTTGAAAGTATGGATCTGATGATGTTGGCACAGCCTGTTGCTGAAAATAGTCTCTGTACTGGAGGGTAACCCGCAAAACACCAGTCTTTCCCTCCTTCCCCCCCCCCCCCAAGTTCTAGAGGGGATGCAGGGAACTATGTTGCAATGAACCTAACTTCTGTTCCTGGCAAACTGTTAGGGAGTGTAATACAAAATAGGATTGTCTTTCACATGGATGAAGAGGACTTGCTGGAGAAGAACCAACATTTTTTGTAAAAGGGGATCATGACTCACAAATGCACTAGATTTCTTTGAGATTATCAACAAGCATGTGAATCATGCTTTTGATAAAGTCCTGCCTTGCAGGCTTTTCATGAAATCGGACTGTTATGGCATTGGCAGTGTTCATTCATGGATCAGCAGCTGTTTAACAGACGGAGGAAACAAAGAATGTGCGTATATGGGTAGCTCTCACAATGGAGTCAGGCAATCAGTAGGGTTCTTCAGGGATCTGTGCTGGGGACCTGTGCTGTTTTTAATATATTAAATTAAATTATTTGTAAAATGTTATAAATAGTGAAGTGGCCAGGTTTGCAGATGATGCCAAGTAATTCAGGATGTAAAACCCCCCCAATACTGACTATGAAGAAATGCAGAAAGATCCCATAAAATAGTGCAAATGGGCAACAAAATGGCAGATGAAGCTTGATGCTGATAAGTGCAAAGTAATACATGTCAGAAAGAAGACTGTAAGATGCATGTAACATGGTGGGCTCCGTTAGCTGCTAGTATTTAATTACTGAAAATGGCTGCCTAGTGTTCAGTAGCCGTCAGAAAAAGATGAGCAGGATGTTGGGAACTGTTGAAAGAGTGAATTGAAAACAAGGTGCCATGTAAAGCATTTGTGCACTTACACTGATTACTGTGTGGATATGATCTTCCTCGCCTCCAAAAGAACATCATTGGGAACCTACCTAACTTGCAGGGGCTGCCCCCCAATTTTAAAGACAGAACTTGAGCCGGGGCAGCCATTTTACAGTCAGGGCATGGCAGGCCCCCTTCCACGCCTCTGGCCCTACCCCTCACTACTGTTTTGGCTGCAGGGGCTGCCTGTCATGTGGCCCTGCCCCTTAGCTATCTTGTCAACAGCCTTTTGAGCAGGCAGCCTCTCCCTTCTTTTCTCTTCTCCACACCGGCGAGCCGCTACAGTGCTAAGTAAGTCCTCCCGCCCCCCATGGATTTTGTGGGCAATGCTGGAATCCATGAAATCACAAATTTGGTGGGTCCCTAAATATAGTAGAACTAGAAAAGCTACAGAGGACTACAAGGAAGTCTGAAGATGGGCACTTATTTCTGAAAGCTTGTCTGACCTCTCTCCTGGCTGTACAGTTACTACGCTCAGTTGGTACTTACTTTCCCACATTGCTTCCTTGCACTATCATGTCTACAACAGCACTCCAGTAATACTGCCTTTAGGAAAATAAGCATTTATTTGGCCGTAGCCCGATCTTGACCATTACCAACAGCCAAGAGAATCTGAAACAAATGACATAACTGTGTGGCAGAGGTAATATAAAGAGCTTTCACTCTCAAAGGGGCAGATTTCTGTAGACAGTTTTCCTTTGCCTACAGATACTTCAAAGCAATAGGTTTATTCGGCTCATGCTTCAAATGTTAATATTAACATCAGCCATGACAAAGGCAGGATAATTTTCAAACTGAATGGACAAAATAACAAGGGGTTGCTTTAAAATACTGGTGAAGATATTTTTTTCTGTTTAACCTCTCATTTTTCCTATTTTAAGGCTTCTGTGGGTAAATTGCATCCTAACAGCCTCAACTGTCTCTAAAGCAGAGTTTATTTTTTCAGTTCTATATTAATAAACATTATTGCAAAAAAAATTGAGATTTGTCTGCTGCTTTGTAACCTGGCTTCCAGGGTTGCTGTGTAGATGAATGGATTGTGCAATCTACTGTGGCTTTCTGTAAGTAATACTCAGACCTGTTCATGCTGAGTATCAGCCAAACAAATTTAGACTATCGCAATGGGGATTCTAGGCCAGCAATTCTATTTTTTTTTTTTTTTTTTTTAGTTTACCAAACTCTGTGGTGTATATTTCTCCTTTGTGTTTCTAACCATTTTCTTATTTGCCGTCAGGAGATGGGGTTCCAAGGGAAAGTAGTCCATTTATTACCAATGCTGACATGGACAAAGGGATTATCTATGAAGGAAAAAACATGGCTCTCTTTGAGGTAATTTTTGATGCTTTGTAGTGTATCATTCTCAACCCCTAACTTGCAGTGAGAATAAGCAAAACTAATGTTTCTTTCTATTCACTAAAAACTTGGTGCACAAGAAGTAAACATTGTCAGTTTCTTTTAGTAGTTTCATTTTGGATTTTGTTCAAATGTGTTTTAAAGATTTAATCAAATTCACTTTCAAAATGTTAGTTTCAACTGGAAACTTGTTTGGAGGGTATATTGCATATTAATAAGCATCACCGAACAAAACAATCCAGAGCTCCAACTAAAATGAGTATGGATTCATGGGCCCCGTCCATATGAGCAGGGGCATGTGTTTTGCCGCAGCACAAATAGTGGCGGCACAAATTTTATGCCACTGCTTTGCACAGCCCCTGCCCAGGCACTTTACAGTGGGACAGTGCCCTGCTGTTCCATGTGCTGTGGGGCGGGAGGGGGGCTAGGGCACAAGGTGCCTCAGCACAGGCTAGCTGGCAGGGGAGTGGCACCTGGAGATGGGGGAGCAGGTAGGCCTGCTCCCCCATCTCTCTGCACTTCTGATCCCCTGTGCTGAGGCACTCTGCACCCCAACCAATTGCTCCCTGGCTGGCTGGGATGCAGTGTGCTTCGAGACGTGGGAGTGGGTGTGCTTTGAAATGGGGAGCAGCCAGCTGCTGTGCAACACTGTACAAAACTACATACTAAAAAATGTCAGTTTGCTAAAATTTTTTGGCATTACGTACCATATAAAAATTAATCAAGGCTCCACATGTCAATATTTGAAAAGGCCACTTAACATCTCTAATGTTTTGAAAAGTGTTAATATTTACTAGTAGTGCATGTAAATATTATACTATTTTAAAATCCAAACAGGAAGAAATGGATAGCAACCCCATGGTATCATCTCTGCTTAATAAACTAGCAAACTATACCAATCTGACTCAAGGTGTAATTGAACATGAAGCAGATGAAGACAGCAAAAGAAGAGAAATCAAGGTATTGAAACTTTTGATCAGTGTTATACATACAGTTTTAATTGGTGAGCAGCATATTATTTAAAAAGTGAGCATGCTTTGTGCCTTGAAACATCTGTCATCTAAAAGACTTGTTTGCCTTCTAGGGAGATGCTCAGAGGATACTTTAGCCTTTATTGACCTCCTTGCTGCCACACTACATTGCTACCACCAGCACCCAAGCTGGCTAATCTAAAGCTAGCTCAAGTATGCAGAGTGTGTGAATACACATATCTGGAGCAGTCTCAAAAGGGTAGCAGCTGTTGAGTGGGGACAGTCTGAGGACAATAGAAATGTTGCAGAACCTTTCCAACTTTAACCCTGGATGAAGCAGTGTTTTCTTCTGCTCCTTGAGTTTTTATAGCTTTATTTCTGGTACTACTAGTGACCTGACCTTTATTCCAGGCAGAATTGTACGTTGGCTGATGTGGGACTCCCTTATTAAAGAGTAGCATAAATAATGCTGATCAAAATGAGTTTATGGAAAATATATTATGTCAGACTAACTTGATATTGTTTTAGTGATGATAAGTTTGTTTGATTAAACATAATAATGATCATGTAACATGCTAAAATTTCGAAAGACATTTAGGTTAATAGCACGCAGCATTTTGATGGGAAACTAGACATTAATATGATAAACATGAAATTGATTACCTCAGGGTTCTCTTCTGACCTGTGCTATGTAAAAAATTAGATTAGGTGAACACAGCAGTTCATTTGGTCTTGTGTAAATTAATATAAATTTGTCAAAGATCAAAATGAGAAGGCTTAAAAAAACTTGTTTTGCTCCATCAATTATTTCTTGGAAAAGCTAGTTCTAGAATTACAAGTTCAGAATCTTTAAAGAGCTGGAGGTAGCAAAAATGTGCCTGATCTTTCTTATTTTTGGTCATAAACTGAGGTACTGATAGAGATTGGAGTGTGATAAAATGACGTGCTCAGATTATATTTTAAAAGGCAGCAAGTCAGTCGGATTGGTCGGTATTCCCCTACTAAGTGTTCAGATGAAACTAAATTAAGTGACTAAACTGCTAGCAGAGTTTCTGCAAAACTGCTACCAGACCAGCAGGTTAGAGTGTAGTGAGTGCTGTACTTGTATTTCCAAAAGGCACTGGGGATGATCAGGGGAATTTTGGGCAAGTAAACCTTGTATTGATACCTCGTAAATCGTATTGAAGTACAGAATGCTAAAACATGTGGAAGGTCTTGATCTGAGTTCATCTTTCTTGAATATAAGTAATCAGAACTGTACATTTTATTCTAGATGAAGACTAAACTGGCATGAAATGTCACTGATGTTTATATCTAGTTACTAGAGGTGTGTGAAATGAGCCGCATTTGATTTTTGGATGATAACTTTTTTGAATAATAACTTTTTTCCCACATGTAAACACTGGAATGATATCTCAATGTGTCTTCAAAGAGATGGGTAGTTGTTAATAGTGACTATATCTGCATGGGTCATTAGCACTAATATTGCATCTTAACAGTGGCTATAGTTTAAAAAATAAAGATTCAAGAACCTCAGTGGGACACTGTTCAGTCCATTTTGAGAATTAAATGCCTGCCTCAGGAGTACAAATAGTCTCAAGAAGCTAACTTGAGCTTTTTCTATTTTTAAAAAATCCTGGCCAGTGTAATTATTAGTGCCAACTGTTTTGTGGTCGAGTACTTTTGCAAACATGTCCAGAGAAATTATAGGAAACAAAATGTTGACAGGGGCCTGAATAGAGAACTGTAATTTCTTATTTTATTTCTTACTTTTTGACTCAAAGCAACACAAAGAAAACATTAATAAATAAGTCAGGCTGGGCCAGACCTGTAGCCAATCTGGTCCTATATCTAGTCTTTGCCAGTGGCCAGCACCAGCACTAGGTGTTTTAGAGGAAAGTGGAAATGTAGCCAAGTATCAGAAGATGGGTCTGCATAAGCCCTGATACTTCAAGCTTTCTATCCTTTTCACTTTTTTTTGCATTAATTCTCATCTGTAAACTTATAAAACCTAAGGATTCTGAGATTCTTCACTCGGGTTTTTTGTTCAACCCTTATTCAGGGAACATGTATGAGCTGTAAGTTGTTTCTGAACGAGGGTTTTGGGGTATACTTAACCTTTTTACTTGGGAAGGAATCATCTCTGGAATTTGTATCATTTGTTGTTCTCAGGCTCCACGTATGGGCACTTTCATTGGTGTGTACTTGCCCTGCCTACAGAACATTTTAGGAGTTATCCTTTTCCTGCGTTTAACTTGGATTGTTGGAACAGCTGGGGTCCTTGAATCTTTCATCATCGTGTTCATGTGCTGCGCTTGTGTAAGTTGATCTTCATGCTCTTCTCTCTTTAGGATTGGTGAAATTGTGTTCTCTACCACCTCTGCATCATTCCTCTTTGCAACTGTTTGCCTAAGCAGCAGGGCGAGTTCTCAGAGGGTTCAAGTAGCAGTAAAAGTGCATCTACAATGTGGTACTTGTTAATCCTGCCTTGATTGATAGGACACAGTAGCTTTGTCTGTTTATCATACCTGAACTAGCTTCACACAGCTCAAGTCTGAGGGCCTTGTCACATGCAACACTTAACACGTTTTATTTAGATCATAGTAAGCTTAGCTGCAAGTTAGAACTTTGTTCTGAGCAGTGGCACGGTAGTGCTTGCTACCATCTGGAGAGGCTGGAGTCAGTTGTACAGTTGATGACCAGCTGTTCATTGGTTCCAGCCCCCACACTGCACCAGAGCTGGTGAGGACTGTGTGTATTGCTTTTGTGGAGCAATCTCATGACACTTGCTACAAAGTCATGGCACTTAACATGTGTTTTACTGCTTGCAAGCGTGGATGCTGACATCGTAAGTGCAATTGAACATTACACCTAGGATGTGGCAAGGCCCTGAAATGCTGATATAGTCTGGCACTTTTCTTACTTAGTTACTAAAACTAAGTTTAAGGGTTCTCATTAAATAAGTGTCCAAATTTAAAATTACTACAGCATAGTCCAATACAGAAGATGCATATTAGAAAATGACAAAGTATTTCTCAAAACTTTCCAGCAAATGTCAGAATGTCATAGTTATTAGCAATATTTGTCTTGATCTATAAATTAATAAATTTAACTACTGTGCTGTATGAAACCCCTAGTGAAAAGTTGCATAATGATTTTTAATAACAAGTGATCAACTAGTGTTTAATTAAGGGGGGGGGGGTTTGTTATAATTTTGTTGAAAAGTGCAAGTCTTCCTTCTTCTCTAACTACCAATCTTATGTTCAAAAGCTGTCATGATATGACCTTTTAAATGTAGATGTACTAATTTAGGTAGTCACTGTAAGGTCTACTGCTCAGGTGGCTTAGGAATTAATCAAGTTAATGGCGGCAGAAGAGATGATGCATAGAATGTCATTTCTTGTTTCTGCAAACATTTTTGTAAAAAGCTTTTTATGGGTTCTAGTTTCTTTTCACTAGACTGGGAGGGTTGTGCATCCTTTTAAGATCTAGTTTTTTTTCCTTTAAAAAAACAAACTCTAAAACTATTTTAAATTTAACTTTGTCCATTTTATGCCTTCCTTCCACAGACTATGCTAACAGCAATTTCAATGAGTGCAATAGCAACAAATGGTGTAGTCCCAGGTAAATCCCACCTTTTTTTTTTTATTCTGAATGTGAAACCTTAAGTGATGATGTATACTTTCTATATTGTCTAGACAGCATATGTAAATTGTATTACCAAGTGAAAGTTGGGATGGTAAAACAAAATTGTGGAACAGCATCCAGTAATGCTAACATTTAAGTCTCAAACTTCTGTTTGAACTATGCATCTTTTTGAAGAATGCGCTCATCCAAAATGCTTGTAGAAATTGTCTTGCCTGCTGCTTTTATTATGGCCAGTTTTTCTTCAGCTTTGTTTACTGGCATTATTTCGTGTCCTCAGCCAAGAACACTTAATATTGGGAATGGAGAACCTCCATTACTATGGTGTGCTGTCTTCAGTAAGCAGTTTTAATGTCCTTTTTGCGCACAAAGTATGTCAATCTATTGCTCATATGCTGTAAGTGTTTCTGTGTGGGAAGGTTGGCCTTTGCTGCTCTGTTACTGAACGTACACCAAGATCTACCCCCTACATTCAAGTGTAAACTCATACCTCCAGCAAGTTGCATATTGTTTTTTTCCCATACTTGAGCACTGCAAAATTAATAAAGCCAAGAAGAGAGAAAATATATTTGTCTTTGATCTAGCCCCATTCTCAGTATTTCAGTTTACCTGCTACCACCATATGACATACTGAGGTTGAGCAAACAACTGGGTAGCTAGTACTCTATAGCCCATGTTGACTCTTGACATTCTGGTACATTTGCACTAGTGTATTCAGTGATGATATCATTCTTCCCTGACAACTTGATTAGCATCTTAAAATTCCAAAAATTTAGATTTAACTGGAGCTATGGGCATAATACTACTAACCTGATCTTTCAGTAGAAATAGGAATAATTGGTGCAACACCAAAATACAGATACATTTGAGATGAGCCTTTTCAATGTGCCTGACTTGAATAAAAATCAAAATTGAATCCCTTTTGGTATTAGCTTTATTTTGGAATGCATAAGTTACAGTATTTTTATAAGCTTCAATAAAGGCTGAACTTTTAAGTCTACTGACACACAATCAAGTGAAATCATTTTGTAAACAAGATCTTGGTTGAATGATTTTTTTTCCCACTGGATGTTGCCACTTCCATTTTATTTCTTCTGTTTTGAAAAAAGTAGATACTTGTGATGCCAGTAGATTAACTTTAAATGTTCAAAACTGAAAGAATATCAATGTTTCAATTTATTCTTCACCATTCCTGACATTAGTTTATTTCTATTAACTTATGTTTATCAGTTTGGGTTTTCTCCTTGCCTTTATGTAACTTATCTAGCTTTGATATGTGAATATAATTTTGCAGAGTTAGGGCTGTTAGGAATCCTACTCCTTTTAACAACTTTGTTGAAATGCCTCATTTAAAAAAAAAAAAAATAATTTTCCCCTCTCCATTTTGAGCATATATTGTAGTGATCAAATCAGCCAATTCCAGCTTGGATCATAAAATTTAGGTTTCCTGTAAACGCCACCCCCTCTCATACCACCTAAAATTTATACATAAATAACAACCAAAGGGATGCATTTCAGGATCTGATTTTGTTATGTTGACTTTTACAGCTGGTGGTTCATACTACATGATTTCAAGATCTTTAGGGCCAGAGTTTGGCGGAGCAGTGGGTCTCTGTTTTTACTTGGGTACAACCTTTGCAGGAGCTATGTATATTCTTGGTACCATTGAAATTTTGTTGGTAAGTACTAGTTATATCCCTTTAATACAAATATATTTGACCAGATTTTGGAAGTTTCAGGGTACATATCCTCAAGCTAGTCAGTGTTACTTTTCCAAATAGTTACTGAATATTTTATCTTTGGAGCTGCTCTAATTTTCCTTCAAGAATGAGGAATCTGTTAAGGATTTATCTGTAGCATATATAAATAAAAATAATATTGGCAGACGGGTTGCTCTGTTCTATATTAATGACACTTTGTTCAAATGCTAATAAGCCAGGAAGTAAACAATTTAGGTGATCAGCTACATTTCTCTTTCATCTGCACTAAAAACTTGTTGGTGTATTGCTACAACAACTTTTAACTTCTTAGCATGAAATGCTTCAAAAACTGCAATGAAGTCTTAACTCTGGCATTCTTATAAGGAGGATGTTTGCTAAACATATAACTTCATCTTTTAATGTGGGTGTGGTGGTTTGTTTGTTTGGATTTCTTAGGGTGGGGGGAAAGACAAGAGACTCTTAACTGTGTGGCCTCCTTGTGTTCATGCCAGAGTTAAGGGTTCGTGGTAATTAATTAATCTTTTGGCATTAAAAATGTTGTGGAAAGAATAATTTGGTAAGTCTATTATTCTACTTACAGCAGTAGAAAGTGTGATGGATGACCTTACTTGTTTAGGGATGCTTCTTTTAAACCAATAATATTGGATGCCGGGGAGGGAATGGCAGGGAATTGATCGTTCTAGATCAATGATTCTCAACATTTTTAGACTCGAGATACCCCATGATAAATTCAAGGCATCCTGTCATAGACTTGGGGCGTTCCTCAGATTGTCAGCTCTCAGTCTTCATACTTTTTTACTACAGAAAAATAATAGAATAATAATAATAATAGCTGCAGGACCCTGATTGGAAATCACTGCTCTGGATATATCCAGTTCATATGCTTTACTTCTAAAGCACCCACTACTGCTGCTGCTGTCTTTGGAAACAGGATACTGGGCTAGATAGGCCAGTGGTCCAACCCATTATGGCACTTTATTTTCTTATTTCCTGGTTTGCCAAGCTTTGAGGAAAATGTTAGAGTAGAACACTTGGAGCTTAACTATCATTTTTCCTGGGCAAATTTCCCTAGGTGTTTGTTTTTTTTTTTTAACAAAAACACTTCTGTACATTGAGGATGAAAATGGAATAACTGTATCTTAGGGAAGAAAACATGGTGGCTAATAGTCTGTCTCAGAAGTATGTTGATGTTGGATTAAACAGGACCATCACAACTTGGAATATCTGCTGTCATGTAAGAGACAGAATACTATATGGCAAAACTTGTAGTTGTTAGAAACATGCTTGAAAGTTGGTGGTGCTGAAGTCAGTGTAACAGAGTGAAGGGAGTCACTGGCATTTTTCATACATATAGTTGTTAACCATGAGTGCTATCATATACTGTGAATGCATAGCTCTTACAGTAGCACACCTCAAATTATAGGATCATATAGAAGTAGGACTGGAAGGGACCTTGGGATCTAGTCCAAACCCCAGACCAAAGCAGGATCATCCCTATCCAAACCATCTTATAAAAATCCATTGTCTAACTGCTTAGCAAAACTACACAGTCACACCTGCCACAATACAAAACGTAACACCCTAATCTGCCACAGGTAAAGCAGGGGGGCCCCAGCAGCCATTGGGCACATCCTGCTGCTGCAAGGGTTGTTAAAATACATGAAACTCCCAGAAAGAGGGCAGCTCTCTTCTTCCCCCCCCCCCCCCCCCGCCAAAGGAAGGTAAAATTGACCACACTCCATACTTATCTGAGCAGGGGGTAAAATTAATTTTTGACCCCAAATATGGTGATCAGTTGGACCCTGAGCGGAGGGTCAAGACCCTCTAGTTGGGAACCTTTGGGTTCAAGTCCTAGCTGGAGAACTGGCACATGCCAGTCAAAATCCCCGGTCTTGGCTGCAGCCAAACCTAGTGCCTCTGAGAGAGAATAAAAAATGCTTGACATGTAGCGGCAGGAGGGGAAAAAATTTGCTCCCAGACCCATGTGACAACCAACAAAGCCCAGAAGTATGGGTAATACCCGTAGTAGACCACAGGCATAGCTGTACGTAGATTAAGCCTGACCAGTGGCTGTCCAATCTCTTCTTGAACACCTCCAGTGATGGAAAGTCCACAGCTTCCTTAGGAGGTCTGTTCCACTGCCTCACTGTTCTAACAATGAAGATACTTTTCCTGATATGCAATCTAACTTACTGTATTGGAACTTCAGGCCATTGGTCCATGTCCTATTTTCAGCAGCAAGAGAGAGAGAGGTGTTTTCTCTCTCCTTTCTGGGAGCCTTTCAAGTATTTAAAGACTGCTTATTATGTTCCCTCTTATGCACATTTTCTACAAGCTGAACATACCTATTTCTTTCAACCTTTCCTTCCAAGCCCTTTATTGTCTTTGTTTCCTGTTTCTGGACCATCTCAAACTTCTCCATGTCCTTTTTTTAAATGTGGAGCCCAAAGCTGCACGCACTACTCTAGACGAGGCCTAACCAGGGCCGAGTAGTGGCACTATCACTTCCTGTGTCTTTCACCTAATGCTTCCATTGATCATTGATGCATCCCAAAACCGCTTTCACCTTTTGTGCAGCTGAATTGCAGTGTAGACTCACTGGGCACATACAGACAAGTGTACACATGCAGGGATGCAGTCTTTCTGTGGAACAAACAGCAACAATGCACATTTGTGCTGCTGCTTTTTGCCCCAGGGCATGCCCCTGTGTGTGTGCTCCAGAGCCTGGCAAATTGGCCAGGGATAGATAGGGGAGTCTGGGGCCTTACCTGGGGTTCTGGGGGCATCCCAGGGCAGCAGCAGCACTGGTCTAGCTACATGGAGCCTGGCCAGCCAGGATCCATTTCTGGCAGTGCACACTGCTGCCATGTTTGTGTGGGTTTTTTTGACACTAGGCTCTCCCAGTGCCAAATTTTGGCACTGTGCTACAAATAAGTAGCACAGTGAATGGGTGCACATGCGCCATGTGTGGTTTGTGGTGCCTCTAACAGCTTTGAGGTGCTATAAACTGCATGTGTGCTTGTTTGGATGTGCCCATTGAGTCTGATTTTTACCAAGATTATCAGATTTGTTCCCAATAGTTCTTCCATCCTGCCAGGTGTCACCAATTTTAATTTGTATTTCTGATTATTTTTCCTGAGAGATGTAGCACCTTGTATTTGTCAGCATTTGATCTTCATTCTCTTAGCTCCAGCCCAGCTTCATCATCTGTTGATCCTTCTGAATTGTGCTGCTGTCCTCCAGCATATTCCCAGTCCTTCCTAGTTTTGTCTTCTGCAACCTTGCTTTCAGTTCAGCATCCAAATAATTAATAAACATGTTGAACAGCAATGGGCCCAGGACAGACCCCTGCAGGATTCTACTCAAAAAGTCTTGTCATTCTGACATGAATCCCAGTATAGACTGGATCCCAGTAGTCTTTCCTACCCAAGTTCAGGGGGGTTGGACCTGGTGATCTGTAAGGTCCCTTCCAGCCCCCAATCATCTATAATTCCACTTTGCTTGCTTCTATTGATCCTACTACCTTTTTATAGTAGTTTTGTGTAGCCCATGTTTCTCCAATTTGTTTGAGAAAGTCATGTGGGATCTTGTATCTGGACTTCAGCAAGGTTTTTGACACTATCTACAGCATTCTCATCATCTACCCAGGTAATTGTTTGGTCAAAGAAGATCAAGCTTTGGGTTTTTGTTTCTTTTGGGTTTTTTGTTTGTTTTCTACATGATTTGTTCAGATGGAACACAACATTTTTTTCATTCAAAATTTCAAAATGAAAAAGATCAAAGCCATTTTTGTAGAGATGTCTGTATATTAAAGCTTCAAAAGTATAGACCCAGGAGTATGTTCTGAAAATGGTTTTAATGTTGAGAAACTAGGATCTTCCTGCCCCCACCTTTATTTTTAGTTCCTTAATATTCTAAAATCTATTATTCCCTTACAGCTTTCTAATGTACAGAAAGTTAAAAACAGGGCTGTCACTTCACTTATGTTTGGGGACCTCTTCCTCCGCTGAAATATTTAGTAGACCTTCCTGTTCTTTCTCCTGCTGCACACAGTTCTCTAGTAAAGCTTTTACTCTGACTTTGCAGCCACTCCATCATATCATGTTACCATTCTGTCATGTGGTTGCAGAGTTTCAGGGCCTCTTAGATCAGTTTCACATTTGGATCCATTGAATCCAAACATGCCCACCTAACTGAGTGTATTTTTTTTTTTAATGGAAATTGTAGTGTTGAAGCCTCCTGCTTTCTGAAGCAGAACTAGTAAGACTGCACAAAGACAGCAGGCCAGATGTAAACTTCCTGGAATTATTGCACAATCTCCCAGCAAAACCTGCTTAGTAACACATCTGTTTAATATATAACCCTTGCTTCAGACCCAACACCTAGAATATCCTGGGTTGGGACAGTGTACTTGGCATTAGCCTTTCTTTTTGTGCATCTGCTCTGAAACCCAAAAGGAGCCTCAAAGGCTGGCTTTCATGACTTGTATGACAACCTGTATTCTCTTGGTGAAATGTAGGCACCACTGAAGTGCATGGGAATTTTGCCACTGAATCTGGTGGGGTCAAATTTTCACTTTTCATCCCCTTAACAAGTCTCTGAATGTGTTCTTTAAAGCCCAATAGCAACTTATGCCAGTGCTACTACAGTGTTCTGTATCCACAGGCACAGGGGTGACACTTTGTCAGATGCATTCCTCTGGAACTGGTGCATCCGTCACCAGACACTCATCAGCTGTGCATCCACAGCCCTCAGAAAACCATTAACAGTAAATGCATCTCCCTCAGCCACAAATCGAGAACTCTGTCCTTGACTTGGACATTCTCCTGGACTTAGTCCATTCAGAGATTACCAATTTTGCCTCCTGTATCAAATACAATACATAAAATACAAATAAAATTTTGAGTCGGTACATGGATTTTTGTGGGTTTCTCAACTTAGGGTCATAGCTTTGCTCATATGTATGTCTAGCTGCTCCAGTGGGCCAGATTTGGCTGCCAGTGCCTGGTCATCCAGCTTGTGCAGCTCCCCATGCATACAAAAAATTTGGTAATGGGAGAACAATCACACTGCTCCCCTGCTGCCAAATTTCCAGGACCATGGGGAGCCCTGTGGGTCAGATAATGTAGCTCTGCACACTAGATCAGGCATTCAGGTTGGTGTGGGGCCTGATTCCTAGTGGGCATTCAGGTTGGTGTGGGGCCTGATTCCTAGTGGGCAGGGGTAGAATGTGGGCTCGATCCCAGTGCATGGGGTTGACCCGCACCACCTGTCTGACCCATGGGGCCAGAAGATTGGCCACTACTGGTTTGTTTGTTTGTTTGGTTGTTGTTGTTGTTGTTTTTCTATAGCTGTGTCAAATACAACAGTGGCTTAAAAACAAGCCTTGTTAGTTTCAATACTGAAGCTGTGGCTATAGCTCCATAATGAAAACCACTTTTGGAAATAACTGATCTTAACTGCATTATGATCCTAGATTCCTCTGAGGTTATTTGCTGTCCTTTTTGCTAACTGTATATCTGTGCATCTGTCTGCAATAGGGAAACTGATGTTTGAAAGAATAAAGCTGAACACGTTTTTAAGATCTACAAACTCAAGCAAATGTCATTTATAGTTTTACATGAACAATCTGGAATCTTATTTAAAAAAAAAAAAGTCCTCGACTACTTTTGTTTTCTTTTGTAGACGTATATTTCTCCTAGTGCTGCTATATTTAAATCTGAAGATGGTGGAGAAGCAGAGGCCATGTTAAACAACATGAGAGTTTATGGGACGTGCATTATTGCACTCATGGCGATAGTAGTCTTTGT